>NC_032000.1:37383862-37393863 GCF_001879085.1 Nicotiana attenuata | reverse complement strand
ACTAGGGAAAGTGGACACAAATCTACGGAGTGCCCCGCTCATTGAATAAACACAAGAAAAGGGTCAAGCAACATGGTTGAAAAAATGAGATGTTGATGAACTGTTGGTGTGCTATTGCTGTTCTGAGAATGCAACCTGTGTGGAAATCCTAAGGAGTGGTGGCATTGATTCTGGAGCCACTCACCATGTTTATGCTATTCAGGGGAAAGCTTTTGGCTACATATGCTCCTGTTTCTGGACGCCGAAAGAGACACTTTCTAGTGGAAATTCTGCAAGGCCCAAATTGAAGGATGCGAAGAAAGATATTTCAGAAATGACTTCTGGCAAGGTGGCTGACTTTGAAACAACGTCCTTCATGTTCCCGAGATTAGGAAGACTTAAGTCCTCTGCTGGACTTCTTTGTTAAGAAGGTTTTAAGTTGTGTTTTTGTATCCGATAAGGTTGTAAACTAATAAGAACGAAAGTATTTGTAGGAAAAAATGTTTACCTCACTTAGGGCCTTTTCAAGCTTTGAATGTAATTGGTTGTTCAGAAATGATAATAAAATTTCAGCTTCGTCTTATTACTTGAGACGTCAAATGAATTATGGGCATATACGTTTGGGTTTTAGTCAATTATAAAACCTGCGGGAAAATGAATTAACTTGGAAGTAATTGGCCTAGAAGTTTGAATGGCGACAAAATCAAAATATCAAATATTGTTGTGGGAATCTAAGTATGGTTATAACATCCTTAAATGTCAGTTGAAATGGAATTCAAATCCTTTAGACTTAATTTCACACAGATATTTGCAATATGAATCATACCATCTCGCGGTGGAAGAAGTAATTTCATAACTTTTATTGACGATAATACTCGATATTGCTATGTTTACTTTACTTAATAGTAAAAGATTGAAGCAACAGACTCATTCAAGAATACAAAAAACGAGTTTGAAACGGAACCTTAACAAGAAAAATCAAAATGATAAGAATGATTAGGGGTTGGTTGAATATAATTGTTCTTTTGAAGAATATGGTTATAGAATATAAAATTATTCATCAAACAACGGCCCGCTTACACGCCCTAATCCAATGGGATTGTCTGAAAAAAAAAGAAAAAAAAAAAAAGAAAGTGCGGCGCGCAGCCCGATCCATTTGGGTACCCGCGCTCACTGTGGGGATTCAAACTCCGGAGGGGCTCCTACAGCCCAAGCGCAATATCATCGTAGCATTCGCTGCGGCGTGCAGCCCGATCCATATATATATATATATATATATATATATATATGTATGCAAGCCACTCGGGCACAGCCAAATTGTCCATTTTAGTTTCAGTTATTAGGAATTATAGAGCTAAGTGTGTAAACCTTTATTTATTTACTAAACATTTCAAGGCAGTGTCTAACTCAGGACTGATATCATGAAATATGCTAAGTATCATGGAAGCAGTGATAAGGATCCCTGAAGGATGCAAATGATAGGCACAAAGCCCCAAACATATTCATAAAAATCCAAGTAGGATGATTACCAAACAAATTTCTAGTCAAGAACACAGTACGAACATCAATCGGAACGGACTAGGTCAAAATCCCAGTCACAATTAACCCTGCACTCGTCATAGAGTGCGTGTCTTGCCTCAATATAGCGTCATAATGTGATATACCGGGGTTTCAAACCCTCAGGTCATCATCTACATCTATTACTCACCTCAAGCCGGCCACAAGTCTAGCTCGCTATGCCTTTGCCTTTCGAATCAACCTCTTCGCATGCCGAATCTGATTACAACCACAACGAATACATTACAATAGACTAAAGAAACATAACCCAATCGAAAAGACTCGAAAAACACCAAAATTCACGAAGTTAGCAAAACCCGAGCCCCGGGCCCACTTCTCGAAAAATTATGAAATTCACATCACCGGATTCCTCGTCTCTCCACGAGTCTATATATATAAAATTCACCAAAATCGGAGTCCATTTGGCCCTTCAAATCGTCAATTTAAGCTCTCTTAAGTTTCAAGCTCTAACCTCCCTTTTTAGCATTTAATACCTTAAATTTCAGTGTTCAATCCATGATTTTACACTATATAAACATAATCCGAGTCCAATAGTTCATACCCGATGAAGTCCCTTCAAATTATCTTAAAAATCGCCCAAGAAACCGCCTAAGCCGAAGTCCAAAATGTTTTTCTTCTCTTTCAAAATCGTGAAAACACTGTTCACTTAAACCCAGATCGTTTTCCGCTTCTGCGGTTAATATGCCGCACCTGCGGTCACCGCATATGCGGCCAAACGATCGCTTCTGCGATCTCACTTAAATTTCCCCGGACCGCTTATGCGGTCAAGAACCGCTTCTGCGGTCACCGCATTTGCGGATCCACGTCCGCTTCTGCGGAAATTGCCAAGCCCTCAAGGACCGCTTCTGCGATGGCTCACCCGCTTCTGCAAAACCTCTTCCGCGGTCCATTTTCGCAGAAGCGGAAATACCAGATGACATCAACAACAGACCTTTGATACACCTCAAAACCTCTCGTTCAACCACCCGAATTCACCCCGAGGCCCCCGGGACCTCAACCAAAAACACCAATACATCCTATAACCTCATTCAAACTTGTTCCCATCCTTAAAACACATCAAACAACGCTAAAACCATCAAATTACATCGAATTCAAGCCTAAGTTTCTTAAAACTTCCGAATTACGCATTCAATCAAAAACCCAACCAAACGACGTCCGAATGATCTAAAATTTTGCACACATATCCAAAATCACCTAACGGAGCTACTGCAACTCTCAGACTTCCATTCTGACCCTCGGATCAAAATCTCACCTATCCACCGGAAATCGCCAAAATGCCAACTTTGCCAATTCAAGCCTAATTCTACACCGGACCTCCAAAATCACTTCCGATCGCACTCCTAAGTCACAAATCACCTCCCGAAGCTAACCGAATCACCGGAATTCACATCCGAGCCTTCTAACTAATAAGTCAACGTTCGGTTGACTTTTCCAAACCAAACCTTCCTTAAAGAGACTAAGTGTCTCATTTCCTATCCAAACCAATTCAATTCAACTCTAACTCACCCGTCACTGATAATAGAACATGAAAGAGCAATAAATAGGGAAAACGGGGCTGTAATACATGAGACGACGGGTTGGGTCGTCACATCCTCCCCAACTTAAACAAACGCTCGTACTCGAGCGGGTCGAGAAGGGGTCGAGAAGCATACCTGAGGTCTCAAATAGGTGAGGATATCTGCTCCACATCTCTTGCTCAGTCTCCCAAGTAGCTTCCTCTACGGGCCGACCTCTCCACTACACCTTTACCGAGGCTATATCCTTTGATCTCAATCTCCAAACCTGACGGCCCAAAATGGCCACTGGCTCCACATCATAAGTCAAGTCATCATCCAACTGAACCGTGCTGAAGTCTAACACATGGGACGGGTCCACAACATACTTTCGGAGCATAGAAACATGAAATACCGGGTGAACTCCCGACAAGCTGGGTGGCAAGGCAAGCATGTAGGCCACCTCCCCAACTCTCCTAAGTATCTCAAAAGGACCAATGAACCATGGACTCAACTTTCCTTTCTTTCCAAATCTCATAACGCCCTTCATAGGCGAAACCTTCAACAAAACCTTCTCGCCCACCATGTAGGATACGTCTCGAACCTTCCGGTCCGCATAACTCTTCTGACGCGACTGAGCTGTACGAAGTCTCTCCTGGATCACTTTCACCTTCTCTAAGGCATCTTGAACCAACTCTGTCCCCAATAGTCTAGCCTCGCCGGGCTCAAACCAACCAACCGGAGATCTACACTGTCTTCCATATAAGGCCTCATACGGTGGACTGATAGCTGTTGTAGTACGCGAACTCCGCAAGTGGCAAAAACTCGGCCCAAGAACCTGCAAAATCAATAACACAAGCACGCAACATGTCCTCCAATATCTGTATGGTTCGCTCGGACTGCCCGTCCGTCTGGGGATGAAATGCTGTGCTCAGCTCTAACTGTGTACCCAATTCTTGCTGAAAAGTCTTCCAGAAATGGGAAGTAAACTGAGTACCCCTATCCGAGATGATAGAAACTGGGACCCCATGCAACCTAACAATCTCCCGGATGAAAATCTCTGCTAAACGCTCCGAAGAATAGGTAGTACACACCGGAATAAAGTGCGCGGACTTGGTTAGCCGATCCACAATCACCCAAATCGAATCAAACTTCTTCGAGGTACGAGGGAGACCACTCACAAAATCCATAGTAATCCTCTCCCACTTCCACTCAGGAATATCTATCCGCTGAAGTACACCACCGGGTCTCTGATGCTCATATTTGACCTGCTGACAGTTGAGATACCGAGCTACATAACTCACTATATCTTTCTTCATTCTCCTCCACCAGTAATGCTGCCTCAAATCCTGATACATCTTCGTGGCACCCGGATGAATGGAATTCCGCGAGCTGTGGGCCTCCTCTAATATCAATTCTCGAAGCCCATCCACATTGGGCATGCAAATCCGGCCCTGCATCCTCATCACGCCATCATCATCAATAGTCACATCTCTGGCATCGTCGTGCTGAACCCTGTCCTTAAGGACAAGCAAATGTGGATCATCATACTGGTGCTCTCTGATGCGGTCATATAAGGAAGACTGAGAAACTACACAAGCCAACACCCGACTAGGCTCCGAAATATCTAACCTCACCATCCGATTGGCCAAAGCCTGAACGTCGACTGCAGAGGGTCTCTCCCCAACTGGAATGTACGCCAAGCTACCCATACTGACCGCCTTCCGGCTTAACGCATCGGCCACTACGTTGGCCTTCCGAGGATGATACAAAATAGTAATATCATAGTCCTTGAGTAACTCAAGCCACCTCCGCTGCCTCAAATTAAGATCCTTCTGTTTGAACAAATGCTGAAGGTTGCGATGATCGGTATACACCTCACAAGATACGCCATATAAGTAGTGCCTCCAAATCTTCAACGCATGAACTATAGCAGCCAACTCCAAATCATGTACGGGGTAGTTCTGCTCATGAGGCTTCAACTGACGAGAAGCATATGCAATAACTCTACCCTCCTGCATCAACACACATCCGATCCCATCTCTCAAAGCATCACAATACATAGTGTAAGAACCTGAGGCTGATGGCAAAACTAACACTGGAGCTGTGGTCAAAGCTGTCTTGAGCTTCTAAAAGCTCTCCTCGCACTCGTCTGACCATACGAATGGTGCACCCTTCTGCGTCAACTTAGTCAAGGGCGAAGCAATAGAGGAAAAACCCTGGACGAACCGGCGATAATAACCTGCCAAACCGAGGAAACTTCGAATCTCCGTGGCTGAGGACGGTCTGGGCCAACTCTCCACCGCCTCTACCTTCTTTGGATCAACTTGAATACCATCACTGGACACCACGTGTCCCAGAAAAGCTACAGACCCAAGCCAAAACTCACATTTGGAGAACTTTGCATAAAGCTTCTCCTCCCTCAACCTCTGTAACACCACTCTCAAGTGCTGAGTATGCTCCTCCTGGCTACGCGAGTACACTAGGATATCATCAATAAAAACGATAACAAATGAATCCAAATACAGCCGAAATACGCTGTTTATCAAGTTCATGAACGCGGCTGGGGCATTAGTCAGCCTTAAAGACATAACCAGGAACTCATAGTGCCCATATCTAGTCCTGAAGGCAGTCTTCATAACATCCGAATTCCTGATCTTCAGCTGGTGATAGCCTGAACGGAGATCAATCTTCGAGAATTCCCTTGCCCCCTAGAGTTGGTCAAACAAATCATCAATACGAGTTAGTGGATACTTGTTCTTCACTGTCACCTTGTTCAACTGTCTGTAATCAATGCATATCCTCATTGTGCCATCTTTCTTCTTTACAAATAGAACCGGTGCACCCCACAGTGACACACTAGGACGAATAAACCCCTTATCTAGGAGTTCCTGAAGCTGATCCTTTAGTTCTTTCAACTCTGCTGGTGCCATGCGATACGGAGGAATAGAGATGGGCTTAGTGCCCGGCACCAGATCAATACCAAAATCAATATCCCTGTCCGGTGGCATGCCCGGCAGGTCTGCTGGAAACACATCAGGGAAGTCCCTCACGACGTAGACGGAGTCAAGACTAGGAGTCTCAGCTCCAATATCTCTCACGAAATCCAAATAAGATAGACAACCTTTCCCAATCATCCGCTGGGCCTTTAGAAAAGAAATCATTCTGCTAGGAACATAATCAGTCGTACCAAGCCACTCAATCCTCGGAATACCCGGAATAGCCAACGTATCTGTCTTAGCATGATAGTCCAGAATAGCATGGTACGGAGATAACCAATCCATACCCAAAATAACATCAAAATCAACCATGCTCAACAGCAATAAGTCAACTCGGGTCTCCAGACCCCCAATAGTCACTAAACAGGATCGGTATACATGATCTACAATAATAGTATCACCCACCGGGGTAGACACGTGAACAGGCAAAGCAAGACAACCTCGGGTAGTACCCAGGTGATGAGCAAAATATGAAGATACATAGGAATAGGTAGATCCGGGATCAAATAAGACAGAGGCATCTCTGTGGCAGACTGAGATAATACCTGTGATAACAATATCTGAGGCAACGATGTCCTTCCTGTCCGGAAGAGCATAAAATCGAGCCTGACCACCACCAGTCCGGCCTTCACCCGTGGGGCGGCCCCTGGCTACCTGACCTCCACCCCTAGTTGACTGGCCGAGTGCTGATGAAACAGGAGCAGAAGATGAGGGCTGATCCCTCTACTAAGACTGACTACCACGACGCCGAGGACACTGTCTCCTCATATGACCGAACTCACCGCACTCATAGAAACTACCCGGCGCTGGAGAAGGGGACTGATGGAAACCCCTCGCTGCTGAAGAACCCTGGGCTGAAGAGGCAGGTGTAGAGCTCTAAGCTGGAAGGGGACCAAGTGAAGTCTGGCCCTGCTGAAATCCCTGATGACCATGGCCTGAAGAAGCCCCACTATACTCTGGACGACCTGACTGAGGAGGCTTGAAGGGACGACCTCTGCCACGCTGGAACTGGCCCCTAGACGGAGCACCACTGAAACTACCTGAACCTCGAGGCCTCTTTGCCTCTCTCTCCTCACGCTCCCGACGGCGAACCGTCTCAATCTCTCCAGCCATGTCAACTACCTCCTCAAACGAGGCACCCATAACCCTCTCTCTGGTCATCAAAATGCGGAGTGAATAGTTGAGGCCATCCACGAACCTCCTAATCCTTTCCCGATCTGTCGGGATCATCCAAGTGGCATGCCGAGCTAGCTGCGTGAATCTCAACTCGTACTGGGTCACAGACATGCCCCCCTGAACCAACCACTCGAACTGACGACGCAGCTCCTCCCTGTGAGACTGCCGTACGTACTTCTCCATAAAGAGAGTGGAGAACTGCTGCCATGTAAGGGGCGCTGCACCAACCGGCCTACGCCTCTCGAAGTCCTCCCACCAGGTGAATGCAGACCCTGAGAACTGGAAGGTAGTAAAAGCCACACCACTCGATCTAAGATCCCTGCAGTGCGAAGCATACGCTAACACTTATCCAGAAAACCTTGGGCATCCTCGCCCTTAGCACCGCTGAACCTCGGTGGCTGAAGCCTGCCGAATCTCTTAAGACGATGCTGCTCATCGTCCGACATAGCTGGAACCTCATAGGCTGTAACTGGTGCAACTGGAGCAACTGGAGCAACTGGCGGAGCTATGGCTGCTTCCGGTGTCTGAAGTCCCTGGGCAGCCTGCTCAGGTGTGTGAGCAACAGGGGTCTGATGTCCTCCCCCGGTCTGGGAAGCAGCTGCTGCGGTAGTAGCTGATACTTCCTGAGCCAGGCCGGTGCAAACTGATAGTATTTGTGCCAAGGTCTCCTGGAGACCAGGAATAGCAATAGGCATTGCTGGTGTCTGCACAGGTGTTGCTGGGACATCGACAACTGGAGTCTGGTCCTGAACTGTGGCAGCTGGTGGGTCAGCAGGTGCTGTCTCTGCTGCCCTACCTCGATCACGACCACGACCGCGTCCACGACCTCTAGTGGGTGGTACTGGTGGTCGACCATCGCGTCCGGTAGCACGAGTTCTCGCCATCTGCGAGAGAATATAATACAGAAATTTAGTTCTCGAATCACAAAGCCGCACGACAAGAATTTCAAGAATATGGAGTTTTTCTAAAGGTTCTGCAGCCTCTCGAGGAGAAGTACAGGCGTCCCCGTACCGTTCCGCGAGACTCTACTAAACCGGCTCATGACTCGCGAGGCCTAGTAACCTAGGCTCTGATACCAACTTGTCACGACCCCAATCTCGATCGTGATAGCGCCCAACACTAATGCTAGGCAAGCCCGACCAATTAAATACTCTCAACCCAAATACGCAATCCATTAACAAATAATACGATTACATTAGCAAATGTCAAGGTTCCAATCCGAATCTAAATAAAATAGTACGGAAAATAATAACGAATATCCAAACATTCCCCCAATAGATCTGGAGTCACGAGTCTAGAGCCTCTAGATGTAACGGAGTAATATAGCCATAGTAATAAAGAAGTCTAGGACATGGAAAAATAAACGAAATAAAGGGGAGAAGTCGGGTCCTGCGGACGTCAAGCAGCTACCTCAACAACTCCTGAAAATAAACCTCAAGACGATAGCAAACAACTCCATTAAGTCTCCGGAGCACCTGAATCTGCACACATGGTGCAGGGAGTAAAGTGAGTACTTCCAACTCAGTGAGTAATAAACATATATAATGACTGAAAGTAAGAAATCTCGAAATATTACAATATAAAGCTATAATCAATGACCCAGCACGTATAATGATGAAGTAACAGAAGACAATGACAATTAAGACAAACAGATATAAAATACATGAATTCAATGCAATGCACATGACCGCTACGGCGCGCAGCCCGATCCATTTGGGTACCCGCGCTCACTGTGGGGGTTCAGACTCCGGAGGGGCTCCTACAGACCAAGCGCAATATCATCGTAGCATTCGCTGCGGCGTGCAACCCGATCCATATATATATATATATGCATGCAAGCCACTCAGGCACAGTCAAATTGTCCATTTTAGTTTCAGTTATTAGGAATCATAGAGCTAAAGGTGTAAACCTTTATTTATTTACTAAATATTTCAAGGCAGTGTCTAACTCAGGACTGATATCATGAAATATGCTAAGCATCATGGAAGCAGTGATAAGGATCCCTGAAGGATGCAAATGATAGGGGCACAAAGCCCCAAACATATTCATAAGAATCCAAGTAGGATGATCACCAAACAATTTCTAGTCAAGAACACAGTACGAACATCAATCGGAACGGACTAGGTCATAATCCCCAGTCACAATCGACCCCGCACTTGTCGTAGAGTACGTGTCTCGCCTCAATATAGCATCACAATGTGATATACCGGGGTTTCAAACCTTTAGGTCATCATCT
This sequence comes from Nicotiana attenuata, assembly GCF_001879085.1. Lineage (NCBI taxonomy): Eukaryota > Viridiplantae > Streptophyta > Magnoliopsida > Solanales > Solanaceae > Nicotiana > Nicotiana attenuata. Next base: position 37,384,402 of record NC_032000.1, on the reverse strand, counting down.
ACATCTATTACTCACCTCAAGCCGGCCACAAGTCTAGCTCGCTATGCCTTTGCCTTTCGAATCAACCTCTTCGCACGCCGAATCTAATTAAAACCACAACGAATACATTACAATAGGCTAAAGAAACATAACCCAATCGAAAAGACTCGAAGAACACCAAAATTCACGAAGTTGGCAAAACCCGAGCTCCGGGCCCACTTCTCGAAAAATTATGAAATTCACATTACCGGATTCCTCGTCTCGCCACGAGTCCGTACATATAAAATTTACCCAAAATCGGAGTTCAAATGCCCCTTCAAATCCCAAATTTTCATTTCAAACCCATGCCCTAGTTCTTCAAATTTTGATGAATTTTTCACAATTTACATGTAATTTCTACCATAAACTCGAATAATTAGGCCAAGAGACTTACCTCCAATTGATTCTCAGTCAAAACCCTCGAAAATTCTCGCCCAAAGCTCTCCAAGTTGCTTAAAAATGGTAGAAACCAACTCTTGTTCGCGGATGAAATTTAATATTTTAAACCCTTCTGTAACAGTT
>NC_032000.1:37338770-37383837 GCF_001879085.1 Nicotiana attenuata | reverse complement strand
CGCCCAGCATTCTCCTCTACGCGAACCGCGGTCAACACCCCGCGTTGTCGCGTAAGGCCAACTTTCCCTTTGACGCAAAGATTACCCTACGCGAAACGCGTCATACCCCACGCGAACGCGATGGTCCAGCTTAACCTCCCATACGCGAATGCGATGCACAGAGCGTCCCTTACGGCGAACGCCGACTCCCTCATCGCGAACGCGATCGAACAAACTAGGCAGGGTCCCCAGCCTTCTACGCGAACGCGAGGCCAACGATCGTGAACGCGAATGACCAGAAACCACAAACTACGCGAACGCGAAGGCCCAAAAGGGGCCTGCAAACAGCTGCTGGCGATTTTTTTCTGCAATGCTTTAAGTCCAAAATCCTCCGTTTGCCCATCCGAAATCAACCCCGAGGACCCCGGGATCTCAACCAAAAGCACCAAACACACCCAAAACAATCATTACAGAACTGTTCCATCATCAAAATACATCAAACAACACTTAAAATCATCATTTCACATCGGATTCAAGCCTAAGTTTCTTAAAAAACTTGCCGAAATTACGCATTCGATCAAAAAACCCAACCAAACGACGTCCGAATGACCTGAAAATTTTGCCACACATATCCAAAATCAACCTAACGAGCTACTCACTCTCGAATTCCAATTCCGACCCTCGGATCCAAAATTCTCACCTATCACCGGAAATCGCCCAAAACGCCAAACTTTGCCAATTCAAGCCCTAATTCTACTCGGACCTCTCAAAATCACTTCCGAATCGCCCACTCTTAAGTCACAAATCACCTCCCGAAGCCTAAACGAATTCACCGGACATTCACATCCAGCCTTCTAACTATAAAGTCAACGTTCGGTTGACTTTTTCCAAACCAAACCCTCCTTAAAGAGACTAAGTGTCTCATATTCCTATCCAAACCAATTCAATTCAACTCTAACCTCACTCAGTTGCCCTGATATAAAACATGAAAAGAGCAAAAATGGGGAGGAACGGGGTTGTCAATTACATGAAGACGACGGGTTGGGTCGTCACATGGGTCCAGATTAGCGAAAAGTTGGTCTCTATCTGCTTCCCCTTTCCGTAAAGCGACCAAACTTTGGTCGCTAATTTTTGAATTATATTTATTTATATTTTATAATTCCTTTTTAAATAAAATATAATTATTATAAAATTTTATATACTGGGTCCCAGATTAGCGCATCAAAGTGTCTCTATCTTGCTTCCCCTTTTGCTAAGCGACAACTTTGGTCGCTAATTTTAAATTATATTTATTTATATTTATTATTTTTTAAAATAATAATTATAATATTAAAATTTTATAACTGGGTTCGCACTTTAGCGACCAAAAGTTGCTCGGCTAATGAGTCTAGTATTTCTTGACCAAGCAGTCCTGACCATCCGGTCAATATTTTTGACCACATACGATCCTAAAAAGCGACCAACCTTGGTCGCTAATGCTATTTAGAATAATATTTAATATTTCTCCAATTTAGCGACCAACTTTTGGTCACTTTTCTTGACAGACCAATTTTGGTCGCAAAATTTTGGTTGTTTTTTTCCGGATTTCTATGTGGTAACACCGGCAAGAATTGGCTCATCAAAAAGGAAAAATAGAAGAAATGGTTAATTTTGTTCATGTTAGTTAATATCACATGATTATCTATATTACTAAGAAAGTGTAAAATTTTAAGATTATTACATACAATTCATATAATTAAATAATTTGACATGAATTAGTGTCGCGAATCCCGCGCGGCGTCCTAAACTAGTACTTGAGAAAAAGAGACCAGCACACGAAAATTGCCAGCTACGTGTGATGCCTCTTCGGTCGCCCATGATTTCTATTAAATTTTGTGAATTCAACTTAAAGTTTAAATTATTAAGTATGAAACGGAAATGCTTTTATTTATTTATTCTATGATTAAAAATACGAGCGTTTAAAGTGTAATTAAATTTTTTAATTGTGCAAGTAAACCCTTATAAGGACTTTAAATGTTAGCATAAAAAGGCCATTGGAAGATTGATGAGAATTTCTAACTGAGAATCCCGCTATTTTAACCTAACCACGCAAAATTCAATTGGAATTTCAAAAAAATATAAATTCCAAAGTAAAAGTAGAAAATACAATTGATCTTCTTTCAGTAAGTGGATAGTTTCACAATATTAGAATAAATATTTTTGCTTCTTTCCAGCACTTTTCTAAGGTCCAATAACGGAAGTTTTGAGATTTTTACGGTAAATCACCTAAAATCTGTTATGTTGATAAAAGATTTAAGCATAAATTATCAACATCAAATAATACATTTTCTATTTTTCAACACCAAATAAGTATTTCAGCTATTAAAAATTGAATAACCATTGGTTGCTCTAGTCAAAATGGATAAGACCAATTAAAAACGGGTGACATTCCGCTAAGGCCAGTTCTTTGAAGGATACGCCATGCCATAATTTTGGTATTTTAACCTAACTACGCAAAATTCTATCAATAATGCGTTGATTGGCAAGTTCGTATGACATTTCAAAATAATCTTTTCCGTTTTCTTAATTTAAAAAGAATATATGATAATTCTGTAAGAACAATGGCACTTACATTACTATTAAATATTTTATTTTTATTTAAATGTTCGAGTTTTTTTTATGGTTCTTTACTATTATATGATGTGTTATTCGAGCCCGTTAACCTTAATATATTGTGTTAATATTGTTTTATTGTTATTTTTATCTCCAACTGTTCACTTGAGTCTGCGATGTTCTATCGTAACAGTCCTCTAGCTCTTATAAGGCTAGGGGTAAAGGTCTGTGTACACACTAACTCCCAAACCTCATTTATGGGAATACACTTGGTTCGTTGTTGTGTTGTTATGATATTTAATGTTTCGCACGTTTGATGATAGTCCATAAACATGAAGCCCCAATTAACAAATATGATAATTATTATGTGTTGTGTATTTATGTGCTTGGTGGGTATAGTGTGACAGTGAGTATAGGCTCAACCAACAATGAAGCTCCGTTAATGGAAGACCCATCAGGGTTTTCATTAATTGCAGTTGTGTATGGTTAGCTATCTTCATTTAATGCTGCCATATTGGAGAAAGGACAAAAGAGACGAAAGGTTCAATTGTGGCCTGCATAACTCAACACAAGCTAACACAACAGCTCTTGCTAAATCCAAATTATTTATAGTTGAGCGAGGTCTTCGGCAAACAGCCCTCTCTATCCCCGGTATAGAGATAATGCTTTATATACAGTAATGGGGATTCTATCTGGATTGTTGTTATATAGTCCTCTAATATCATGTTTGCCATCTTGAGTTATATATGTGTTAATATTCATACAAATTGGGCTCAATAATTCCAACTCCTAATTCAGGTCCCATGAATTGTTTAATCATCTCCTTGAGCATGGTCCATATGGCGAACAAAGACACAGACCCCAATTTCCAAGTGGCAACCCAAATTGTTTCACTACTATTCCAATTCTTTAATGAAAAACAAATGAAAATTTCACAAAAATGCTCAATTTTAGCCCATACTTATATAGTTATATAGCAGTTGGTCACAACTCCTCTTACATCAGAAAAGCATACACTTGACATCCCTTGTGAGCCGCAAATTTTATAATAATACACCAAAATTTTGCTATGGCCTTATTCATCTAGTTCAATCCAGACACTGCAAATCAAATAATCCATCATTTTCTGGTATTTAACACTGACTCAGCTTGAATTTCAATAACCAGTTTCTCTCAACTAGACCTGAACCCCACTTCCTTGGATATGTCAAACTTCAATTTTCAGAGCTGTTTGTGGATTTTCCCATGAAAATATTTTAACCCAAGCACTGAATTCCCAGTTTTTTAAAAGAATAATTTCCATGGAAATTCTCAAGAAGATGACAAGAATATGGTGTTCACGCTATGACCAACGCTTCACAATCCAAGCGCTAGAATGACATCAATGAAAGCCAAGAAGAGGAAATCAATAGAGAACCCCAGAAAGCCAAGCTCTGCATATTCATCACCCTGCAGTTTTCTTGCGAGAGGTGCGGACCAACAGAAAAACTGCTGAGTAATTCTTGAATTCTTTAGTACTCTCTCCATAGTAACCTAGCCAGAAAATTCTAATAAGAAACCAACATAGCTCACTAGTGGGTGTCAGGGGAGGGAGATAGTATAGATCACGGCCTTAACCTCTATTAGTGAATATTAAGATAAGCTATTTCCAGTAGATCCCTCGGGTGGGTATGGAGGGCTAGTGAAGATAGACCAGACCTTTAACCCCTATAGTGAATGTAGAAGAGGCTGTTTTCAGTAGACTCCCTCCGAACTGGGGGGTCTGGGGAGGGTAGATAGTACACGACTTTTACTCCTTATAGTGAATGCTAAAGAGGTTGATTTCCGGTAGACGCCTCGAGTGGGTATGAGGAGGGTAGATAGTACAACAGACCTTACCCATATAGTAAATGAGAAAGCGTTGTTTCCGTAAGACCCCGGCGCACGAGCGAAAAAGAAAATTCAATAATGGGCCTTCAAGAAAAATGCAAGTACAGATGTCAACACGTGCATCTGAAGGCAATTTTGGAAACCGACATTTGTCTTGCCACTATAAACTCCACTTATCAATGAGGATTCAACAATTTATATATATATACAAAAAGTATTTGTTTTTTCTGATGAATGGATTTAATGGAACCTCTTTAAACAACCCATCGGTCTCTGTACTTAAAAGTTTACATTTTAAGTATACATGGTGCTGATACCGTCAGTTTGGACATGGACAGAGTTAAAGGAAAAGGAAAGAAAGTGGAAAATGATAGAAAGGAAGAAAGACCAACCCAAGGCAAAGTGGTGTCATGTAGGAGCCCAAGAGAGGTCAAGCAACTGATATGTCCACAGGTTTAGCTGATAAGGGTAAATGCTTATTTTCATCGTCGGAAAATTGTTTTTTCCACTTAATGAATTTGTAATGACTAATGCATTTTTTTTTCATTAATTTAGGTGAGAAGAGGAAAAATTAATGAAAGACTTAGGTGTTTTGCAAACATTGTTTCCTGGATTGCTTACAAGGTAATATCTTTTTTTTCTTTCTATTTTTGAAACAATGACATCTTCATTGTAATTAATACAAAAGATTAATGATTTCTCTTAGAAATAAAAGGAAGAATTTTTAACAGTTAATAATGTCCTTTTTCAATCAAAATTGCAAGTCTATGGGCCATGGCCAGTTAATGTTTTGGATGAAATAATTAACATACGTGCAATCCTTGCAAAATCAAGTGGAGTGAGTTGAAATCAGTACAATAACTTTTTTCTGATTGAACAAAAAAAAAGGGAACAAATTATTTGACTCTTTTTTTTTTTTTTTTTTGGATTCAGTTCCTCTCAATGAAAGCTTTCCTGCAGCAAGCATATATAATAACTTCAACTCAGAGACAGACATTTTGGGGAGACGTTGCAGTAATCTTTTATATTTTTCTCTGTTTTAGTCTTATATATCTTTTTCGTAATAATTCGTGAGTAATTTTTCCCACTCAAAGAAAATTTTAATATGCATTGACTAAAGATTAAATCAGGTTTAGATTATAAGTTACACATAGACAATATAAAAATATTTTAAATTATAGTGTAAATTTAACATGTGATAGTAATTGCCTTGCTATTTTTATCAGCTAGTCAATTAGTAATACTTATAATAGAAATTTGCTTGTAATTACTTTGTAAATGATATAATTGTGTAAATATTTTTTATATTGTCAATCTATTAAATGAAGGGGAGCCTTTGGTAGCAATAATAAAGTTGTCTTTGATGGTGACTATAGATCACGAGTTTGAGCCCGTGGAAGAGTAACCACTAAATGTTTGCATTAGCGTTAGGCCATGTCTACATCATACCCCTTGGATGCCGACCCTTCTGTAGACCCGTGCCTGAAATGCAAAATATTTTGTGCATTGCGACTGCCCCTTTTATGTCAATCTATTGAACTTTAAACTGAATTTAGGACAATTGTATGGTTGCCAGATAGCCACAAAGGCATATGAATTCACATATAATGCAGAAGCTAAGGGAGAAAGAAGGATGTGAAGGGGTGTCTTCTTCTAATCAAATTGGCCCGTCTTGACCACAGTTTTAGGTTGCTATCCCCATTGCCTTACAACACCTAAATATTCTGAATCAAATATTTCCTCCCACTTATGTATACACATTTGTAATTTTGTACACATGCAAACTCAGAAATTTGATTTAATTAATTTTGTATCACCAACTCACATTATAGTTCTTGCGTTTCCAAATTTAACAAAATTATTGAAATTAAATAGGTAACAAACTATCTTTCTCTTTCAACCTAACTTAAAATTTTTCGAAAAAAGGGGCTGAAATTACACCCTGCTACTTTGGAAGTTATTTATATTTAACCTTCGTACAAATTTTCGAATAAATTTGCCCTCGTCGTTAGGGTCAACATATACCCAGGGCGCATCCAGAAGTACCTTTTCTGCTTTTCCTCTTCAATGTCTTGATCCCCCTGCTTCACGTAACGAACTTACTGATCGCTGCATTTACATATGTCAATTTTTCAAAGATTGCTTTTTTCGTTTTCCTTAAAAAATAGTAAGTATGGTTTATAGCAAGATATTGAGTTATTGTCACATGTTTATGGGATCTATACCGAATTTCTTTGCGGTATAACCTTTGATTTGGGCCATGATGGAGAGCACTTTTTATGATAGTCATATTAATAGCTGTGAAATCTGACGCATCGATGCTACACAAATAAGAGGCTTAGACTTTCAGTGGAATATTTCAACTGAAGTCTTTAAATTTCAAAAGCTGGAAACTGAGATAAACCGAATAGATAAAATTTATATAGTTAATATTATATAAATATATAATATATATATATATATTTAATGAGGTTTGTTGTTGTAATTTCTGTTCAATTAGCAATGCGAAAGAAAAAGTGAGAGAGAAATTAATATAAACAAAATCAAAGCTAATGGAAAGTGACATAGAATACAGTTCTTAGTGAAAAAGTTGAGTTTAGCCACCTTATTTATTCCGTTCTTCTCTTCATTGCCCCTTTTCCCTGTCTAAAGAAAAATAAATGCAGCCTGTTTCTATTATGCACTTATGCGAGATCTACCAATGTTGGTTTGGCCACAATTTGACAAAATAGATGGCAAATATTCAAAATTTTTATTGATGTTATTTGAAATTCAGCATGGCTGTAAACAAAAAACCGTTAGGAATTAAAAGAACATAAATGTAGAATTTTCGGTAAGGCGCTTATATAGTTAGTTAGTTGTTGTTTTTCTTCAATGGATATGCAACAATGTAACAACCCAATCGGTTTCCTTTTGAGCATTTGGTACCTTTGCTAGGTAGTCTGGGGGCATGAGTAATTCGTATGATGTGTATTATGACTTGTGTGCAAAATTACTGCTCATTCCGAGTTGATTTGATATGTTTCAACCGAGCTTTGAAAAGTTGGGAAGATTCAAAGTTTCAATGGTATATTTGATCGAGGTGGGATTCGTCGTTTCGATGTTGTTATACGTGATTTGAGGCCTCGAGTAAGTTCGTGTTATGATATCGGATCTTGTTGGGATGTTCGGACATGGTCCCGAGGGGCTCGGGGATGTTTGGGAAACGAATTCGGCAGATTATTTTCCTTCAATTTTAGCATTGCTGTTCTGCTGAAGCATCGTTTCTTTTCGCGATCGCGTAGAATTTAATCGCGATTGCGTAGAGTTGTTTGATTGCTGGGGATCGCGGTTCGCGAGTCTCAAACGCATTCGTGTAGGTTGCTGCAGATTGAGTATCGCGGTGACGCAACTATGCACAGCGGTTTTGCGTAGTGAATTTGGGCTGAATTGGGCCAGAGGTTGGTTCCTTCTTCGCGTTTCGCATTGAATTTGTTTGTGATCGCATAGTTCAGAATGAATGTAGTCATCCGCGTTCCACATGGATAGTTACGCCGTCGCGTAGGGTATTTGTTGGGAGGCATGACTGGTTGTCTTTCGCGTTAGCAAAGGTTGCTCGTGATCGGGGAGGGTAAATTTTGGGCGTGCATTTTCTTCTTTTGCGATCACGATGGTATTTTGGTCACAGCCCAACTATGCCTTATAAAAAGACAATGCGGTCGTTGCAAATATAAATCCGGTTCTACAAGTCCGGAGTGAATCCCACAGAGAATTAAACCTATCAATTACCTTTGTTGGAATCACTAAATTCTTTATAATCAACTTCCCCAAAAACGTTGTTAACAACAATAGTTGATGGTATTTCCACTAACTAAGATTGAAAGTAAATAAACAGTTTTGTAAACTAAGTGCCTTGGGTTTGGTAAAACAATAATGAGAAGGTTTCTAAGGTAGTGATTTCCCTATTGGAAATGGAATCCGCTTCCGGTTATGTTTTCATATAGTTCACCAAAACATTCTATCAAATCATGAGCACTCTTTTTACCGTAAATCTTTTCCGAGTTAATCGCGGATAATTTACTAGACGCACTCTCCCGAGATTACGCTAGCTGACTTTTGTTTTTTACAGCTCACTTTAGATTGACCAAGGCTTTGTTATCCCTATCCGCCTTTAAACCCGCAGTTATAGAGTCCCTCTTATACTTTGGGAGTGGTGTTTTCACAATTACCCTAAATAATGCACTCTCTCCCGAGTTATGCACACTAAAATAGGCACAGCTAATTGAGGATTCTGTCAATTAACTACCAACAAACACGTAGTTGAACAAATAGAGATTAACTGGCAAACTATATTAACATAATCAAGAAGTTCATCCTTGTCAATAGGTTCCATCAAAACGCTTAGACTAAAGTATTAGCTACTCAATAAAAAATAACAAAATCACAAAAGAAATTTCATATTCAAAGTAAAAGAACAAAGAGAAGATTAAAGATGATGCCCAATGATCCTCCTTGCCTCTTGCCCTTAATGATCGTTTTTCACTTCCAAAAATCCTTCTCTTGGCTCTTGGCCGGTCCCCTCCTGTTTAATATAGGGTTTAGGGCTTAAATTCCCGTAATTTACACATTAGTCCCTAAAATTACGCGTCCTGCCGCGGTCCCACCGCGGTTTACGCCAGGACCGCGCCAGAATGGTCTCTCTGATACTTTGTGTTAATGTTTCTGCCGCGGTCCTACCGCGTTCCTACCGTAACCGCGATTTTTCCACCCTTTGTCACCGTTTTGGGAATTTGGAAAAATGTAAAACATAAAATTGTATGCCCTTTGAGTTATCTTTCCAACCATATATTGTGGAGCCCAAAATGGAGTTCTGAGCAAAAAGTTTAATGTCTATTTTACTAGACAGTTGCAATATGCCTCCTCGAGTCTGTTTTGTTGTTTTATCATCCGTTGATCCCGAATATCGAATCCCGCTTAATTCTTGGGATTTTACTCAGACTTCAAAGCTCCAAATCACTTGAATCATAACATCTCTTATATCTCGGATCACTCCTACAAGGACATAAAACACACCGTTAGTGCAAAACACTAGCGATTAAAAGCGCAAAACTCAACTAAAGTGCAAGTAAATAGAGTGTAAATAAGCGACTAAAATATGCAATTATAGCCTATCATCAACACCTCCAACTGTAAACCATTGCTCGTCCTGAGCAATCAATACACTTTTTTTTTAAATAGACACGACCATTTTAAACAATTCTCCTAACTCATCACTCCAAGTATTTAAAATAGACTAAAAAGCACAAAAAGTGTAAGATCTTCACCTCAAGATTTGACTCTACAAGTACCACACATTATTCACAACTCACCCACTTACTCTAAACATAGAGGTCACTGACATTACTTTCCTTCATGAACAAGTTGCCTCTCACACAAAAAAGAGAGTAGTTTTCCACACAAAAATTAAGAAACTTAGGAACTCAAGATAAAATGAATTCACTCAACTCTCAGATAACATTCTATGCCACAAAAGATGCACCATAAAGCCTTCCCGTAGTGTACTACTCCACTACTCCGAGCTCATTCAATCTAGGGATCAAAGGACTTTATTCGGTTGGTATGTAGCCCTACCAGGACGGTAGGATATATTTAGATATAAGAGTGACTACAACCTCCCAAGCACTTAAAACCATACATTTTAACATTTAAACCCCCATACTTATGTCAAACCAAAAAATTCCACTTCACATCAATGTTAAATTACCCCATTCTTCTTTAAGCACACTAACGTCAAGAGCCACACACTTATCAAGGAATTTTTTTTTTCATAACATCCAACTATATTTTTTTTTTCAAAATTCCAAGTGCTCTTACTGTTCAAAACAATTGCACCTTTCCTCCTTAATTCAAATTTAGTTCCACCGAAAGCCAAACCGGACCATCCCACACTTTAACTTTACAAGGTTCATAACAATTCAAGTGCTCATGAGAGGTGAAAAGGTTCAAATAGATGGTTAATTTCAAAAACCAAATGGGTAAGGCTTGTAAAATGTGGTTGCCACAAAAAAAAGAGATTATAGGCTCAAAGAGGTTTAACTAGCGATACATAACAATTAGGTGGGTAAAAATATACATATCTGGCTCAACCTAAGAAAAAATGCTAATCACTTCAAGACTGAACAACACTACTTAATTTCGCTTTGCAAAACACACAGGGAAAGTTCTAGCATCAAATGCAATGCACTTGAATAAATGCAAAACCTTACACACAATGGCACATAACTCTCAGGATTGATTCATAGACACTCTAGTCAAGCAGTTAAGCAAAGTTAAGATAAATACAATTTAAGGTACTTCTACAAGACCAAAACTGAGCATAAGGTCACAACCAAAGTACCTCCACTATTCTCAGGCAAAATAACCAAGTCAAGAGATTTGCTTCAAATTCAAAGCACAAACACAATGGCTCCTATTCCTATAAAAAACTAACTACAACCGGTTACAAAATAAAACCCTTGGAAAAGAACCCGTGGCCTAAAGAAACCAAGAGGGAGTTTACTACACTACTAAAAAACAAAAAAATCTTTTGGTATTTTCTTTAGACTTACTTACTCAAGAAAATGTCTAAAGGATCCGGTCATCAGGAAAAAGTCTACATATTTTCATTTTTTTTAAATTATTCAATTAAACTAACACAATTAAAATATCACAATAGAAAGTTACCCAGATAAACCTCCTCACCCCACACTTAAAATTGTACATTGTCTCCAATGGCACACCATACTAATAAGAGGGTAAAAGACTCCCTGGTAGGCCAAAGGCCCGAGCACTTAGCAGCTTCATGGGGTACTCAGGCCTTCTCCCAAGCTTGGTCTTCGTGCGGGTAACCTCACCATTAGTTCCAACCATTTGGTTTGCTGTTCAATAATTCCTTTCAAATACTTTGCTTTCCATGCCCCTAAGAAAGAAGAAAAAAAAATTTGACACACTTTTCTCGCCACTTGGATGATATGAACTGGGCACCTAGCCTTGGAATCAAAGCTTGTGACCTCGAGCCGATCGGGGGTGGCACGTTGATGATCGAGCCAAGCTTTAAGTACTTTTCATTTTGCCTTCTGCTTTCATGTGAGGAATGTCATTTTTGCCGCTCCTTGTTCCCTCAAATTGTAAGATGAATGTTGTTTGCCTATTCTCCTTCAATCCTTCATCTGAGTCGTGTTAGATCAGATTTCCCATATCACCACAACAAGTCCATGGTTGAAAAATGAATGCGACTTCAAACCTTATTTTGCATTTTTCCTCGGATTTTGACATCCCTCTTTTTTCCCCCCGGTTAGAGTCCAATCTCAACTCAAATTTTTATTTACACCAGGTTGATTCTAATCCTATTTTTTTCTCGGCATCATTAACACTCCATGGAGTCGGTTGGCGGATGTTCAATTTCTTGAAATCCTCAAAGTAACGCTCACATTTCCTTCTCGAATTGGAATTCTTCTTGTTTGATTCAAGGTGCCAAAGGAAAGATTTTCGGCTTCCACATCTTAAGGAAATTTTGGCTTCTCATTAACTTCCAAGGCTTTTTTGGGACCTCTAAAGCTTCAAGCATTTCCTCCCATTTGTGAGTGACACCTTTTCAGTGCAAGTCCCTTTTGGAGACTATTTTTCCAAAAGCTCCTCCAAAGGCAACTTTGTTCTTTGTTTTCCTCCTTCAATAAAACATTCACATGGCTTGAACCTCTCCATATCCGGCCATGCTCAAAACTTTCTTTTCAACTCCCATGGCCTATAAATTGTCATCAACAAAAAGAGAATCATCATAGTGGGGGCTTTGGGGAAGGGAAGGACAAATAAGCACAATCATCCCAATGAACCATTTTAAAAACCACACTAAATCACAAATACTCCACCCATCATGGTTTGAGTTGTGCGCGACAATACACCCCTGGGGAGATTTAAACAATTTGCCACGAGTGTGGTCCTCCACATAAGGACAAGGGTCTCAGAGTATGAACAACTACCATCCGACCATTTTCATTATAATGATGCATTATTTCAAAACCTAAGAAAATAAACACGAATAACATAAAATAGACCAAAGGTAAGAAAATAATTACATAAATATTCACAAGTTGGGTAAGAAAACTGACTACAACTAAGAATTTTTTGTTTTTAACTTCTTTCAATTGTAATTGATAACACGTTTAATTTCCCGGCAACGGCGCCAAATTTGGCACGCCCAATATGCCTTATAAAAGGACAATGCGGTCGTTGCAATATAATCGGTTTAAACCAAGTCCGGATTCGAATCTCCACAGAGAATTAAACCTTCATTACCTTTGTTGGAATCACTAAAATTCTTATAATCAACTTCCCAAACGTTGTAAACAATAGTTGATGGTAAAATTTCCACTAAACTAAGATTAGAAAGTAAGATAAACAGTTGTAAACTAAGTATGCTTGGGTTGTAAACAATAAGAAAGGTTCTAGGTAGTGATTTCCCTATTGATGGAATCACACTTCCGGTATGTTTCATATAGATTCACCAAAACATCTCTATCAATCATGAGCCTCTTTTAACCGTAAATCTTTTCCGAGTAATGCGATAATTTACTAGACGCACTCTCCCGAGTATCGCTAGCTGACTTTGTTTATTACAACTCATTTTAAGATTGCACCCAAGGCTTTGTTATCCCTAATCCGCCTTTAAACCCGCAGTTTATAGATCCTCTTATACTTTGGGAGTGGTGTTTGTTTCAAACAATTAACTAAATATGGCACTCTCTCCGAGTTAATGCACAGGCACAACTATTGAGGATCCTGTCAAATTAACTATAACAAACACGGTAGTTGAAACAATAAGGAGATTATACTGGCAAACTAATATTAACATAATCAGAAGTTTATCTTCAATAGTGTTCATCAAAACCTTAGACTAAAGTATTTAGCTACTCATAAAAAACAAAATCAAAAAAAATTCATATTCAAAGTAAAGAACAAAGAAGAAGATTAAAGATTGAATGCCCATGATCCTCCTTGCTTCTTTGCCCCTTCCTTATGATGTTTCATTCCAAAAATCCTTCTCAATTGTTTGCTGTTGGCCGCCTCCCTCGTTTAATATAGGGTTTAGGGCTTAAAATCTTCATATTTTTGCACTTTAGTCCCCCTGAAATTTATGCGTCTGCCGGTCCACCGCGGTTACGCTAAGGACGGCGTGCCAGAATGGTCCTCTGAATCTTTGGTAAATGATCTGCCACGGTCCTAACCGCGGTATACGTAACCGTTGATTTTTCACCCTGTCCTTTTTGGAATTTGGAAAAACGTAATCCAAAAGTTGTGCCCTTTGAGCTAAGATTTCCAACCGTATATTGTGGAGACCAAATGGAGTTCTGAGCAAAAAAGTTATGTCTATTTTTACTAGAATTAGTGCACAATATGCCCTCCTCGAGTCTCGTTTTTGTTGTTTTATCATCCGTTGATCCCCGAAATATCTTACGATCCCGGCTTAATTCCTTGGGCTTTTACTCAGACTTCAAAGCTCCAAATCACTTGAAATTCATTCCATAAACATCTATAATATCTCGGAATTCACTCTACAAGGCATAAAACACACCGTTAGTGCAAAACAGCAAAGCGATTAAGCGCAAACCAACTAAAGTGCCAGTAAATTAGAGTGTAATAAGCGACAAAATATCAATTATAGCCTATCATCATATTTCCTCCGCGATCGGCGATTCATTAATTCGCACTAGTGATTTATAAAAGTACTATATTCTCGGAGTTTGGGCCATTTTAATCATATTTGGAGCTAAGGAGCTCAGATTGAAGTGTGATTTTTAGGCGATTTTTTACCACATGGATTGGGGTAAAGGTTTCTCTCTCTATTTTGATTATATTTCACGAATCTATCTTCTATTTGTGGCAAGTTGGTTTGATGAATTCAAAAGGAATATTCGAGGATTTTGTTTAAAAGTTTCAAGAGTGAATTTTGAATTTTTGAACATCGAATTTGGGGTGGGATTTGAGTAAACTAGTATGGTTGGACTTTGTAATTGAATGGGTTATCCGAATTTTATATTTTGTGATGGTTCCGAGGTGCAAGCCTGGTTTTGACGTTTTTGGTTGACTTTTAGCTTTTTATTAAGATCGACCGTTTATTATTTGGAATTATTTCCCTTAGGCTTATTTGATGTAATTGGAGTTGGCTTTTGACTAGTTTCGAGTCGTTCGGAGGTCGTACACATGTGATCGGCTCCAACCTATAACCTATAAAATGGCAAGAGTGGTTCGATGCAACTTTTACCCCGAAAGGTCGGGATAGATATCCCAAGGAGTAATAATTGGTTGGGAGTTTGGTTCATATCCAATCTAGCTAATGCGTGTTGCCTCTTATGTGCACTTCTAAACATGTTTGGATTTAATTACTAATTTCTACTTTTTAATGCATTGATTGCTGAAATAAACTAAGTACAATATTTTTTGTAGGGTTTTCCTCAATGATAAAAGCACTAGGGAAGTGACTTACACCTAGGCGATATCCCTTAATGAGGTCTAGAATTTAGCGAGCCTTCTAACTAATAAGTCAACGTTCGGTTGACTTTTCCAAACCAAACCTTCCTTAAAGAGACTAAGTGTCTCATTTCCTATCCAAACCAATTCAATTCAACTCTAACTCACTCGTTGCTGATAATAAAACATGAAAGAGCAATAAATGGGGGAAACGGGGTTGTAATACATGAGACGACGGGTTGGGTCGTCACATGGGTCCCAGATTAGCGACCAAAGTTGGTCTCTATCTGCTTCCCCTTTCGTAAGCGACCAACTTTGGTCGCTAATTTTGAATTATATTTATTTATATTTTATAATTCTTTTTAAATAATAATATAATTATTAAAATTTTATAACTGGGTCCCAGATTAGCGATCAAAGTTGGTCTCTATCTGCTTCCCCTTTTGTAAGCGACCAACTTTGGTCGCTAATTTAAATTATATTTATTATATTTATTATTTTTAAATAATATATAATATTAAATTTATAACTGGGTCCACNATTTTAGTGTATTCATCCCTTGTATTACAAAAGTGTTAACGGATTACATTTATATTATTTAGATAGTAAATACAAAAGTGATTTTCAATTTTGACCAATGTTGACCTGAAAAGAGACCAACTTTGGTCGCTAATTATCTAGAAATTAAAATTAGCGACCAAAGTTGGTCGCTAAATTTAAATCAGATTTATTTATATTTTATATAATATTTAAAATAATAATATAATTGTTAAACGTTAGAACTGGGTCCCAGATTAGCGACCAAAGTTTGTCGCTATCTGCTTCCCCTTTCGTAAGCGACCAACTTTGGTCGCTAATTTTGAATTATATTTATTTATATTTTCTAATTTTTTTAAATAAT
Source organism: Nicotiana attenuata (assembly GCF_001879085.1). Classification (NCBI taxonomy): domain Eukaryota; kingdom Viridiplantae; phylum Streptophyta; class Magnoliopsida; order Solanales; family Solanaceae; genus Nicotiana; species Nicotiana attenuata. The sequence continues at coordinate 37,368,011 of NC_032000.1, read as the reverse complement.
AATATAATTATTAAAGTTTTACAACTGGGTCCCATATTAGCGACCAAAGTTGGTCTCTATTTGCTTCCCCTTTCATAAGCGACCAACTTTGCTCGCAAATTTTAAATTATATTTATTTATATTTTATTATTTTTTAAAATAATAATATAATATTAAAATTTTATAACTGGGTCCCACTTTAGCGACCAAAGTTGGTCGCTAATTTCAGTATTTCTTTGACCAAGCAAGTCTGACCAGTCCGGTCAATATTTTGACCACATTATCGACCAAAAAGCGACCAACCTTGGTCGCTAATGTATTTAGAATAATTATTTAATTATTTTCTCCAATTTAGCGACCAACTTTGGTCACTTTTCTTGACAGACCAATTTTGGTCGCAAAATTTTGGTTGTTTTTTTCCGGATTTCTAGTAGTGTAACACCGGCAAGAATGGTATCAAAAAAGAAAAATAGAAGAAATGGTTAATTTTTTCATGTAGTTAATATCCAATGATTATCTATATTTACTAAGAAAGTGTAAATTTTAAGATTATTTACATACAATTCATATAATTAAATATTTGACATGATTAGTGTCCGCGAATCCGCGCGGGTACTAATACTAGTACTTGAGAAAAGAGACCAGCACACGAAATTGCAGCTACTGATGCTCTTCGGTCGCCCATGATTTCTATTAAATTTTGTGAATTCACTTAAAGTTTAAATTATTAGATGAAACGGAAATGCTTTTATTTATTTATTCTATGATTAAAATACGAGCGTTTAAGTGTAATTAAATTTTTTAATGTGCAAGTAAACCCTTATAAGACTTAAATGTTGAGCATAAAAAGGCCCTTGGAAGATTGATGAGATTTCTAACTAGAATCCCTATTTTAACCTAACCACGCAAAATTCAAGTTGGAATTTCAAAAAATATAAATTCCAAAGTAAAAGTAGAAAATACAATTGATCTTCTTTCAGTAAGTGGATAGTTCACAATATGAATAAATATTTTTGCTTCTTCAGCACTTTCTAAGGTCCAATAACGGAGTTTTGAGATTTTTACGGTAAATCACCTAAATCTGTGTTTGATAAAAGATTTAAGCATAAATTATCAACATTCAAATAATATCATTTTCTATTTTTCAACACCAAATAAGTATTTCAAGCTATAAAAATTGAATAACCATGGTGCTCTAGTCAAAAATGGATAAGACCAATTAAAACGGGGACATTCCGCTAAGGCCAGTTCCTTTGAAGGATACGCCATGCAAATTTTTGTATTTTAACCTAACTACGCAAAATTCATTAAATGCGTTGATTGGCAACTTCGTATGACATTCAAATAATCCTTTTTCCGTTTTCTTAATTAAAAAGAATTATGATAATTCTGTAAGAAAAATGCACTTACATTACTATTAAATATTTTATTTTTATTTAAATGTTCGAGTTTTTTTTATGGTTCTTTACTATTATATGATGTGTTATTCGAGCCCGTTAACTTAATATATTGTTGTTAATATTGTTTGCTACTTGTTATTTTATCTCCACTGTTCCTTGAGTCGAGGGTCTATCGATAACAGTCTCTCTATCTTTATAAGGTAGGGGTAAGGTCTGTGTACACACTACACTCGCCAAACCTCATTTATGGGAATACACTTGGTTCGTTGTTGTTGTTGTTATATATTTAAATGTTCGAGTTTGATGATAGTCCATAAACATGAGCCCAATTACAAATATGATAATTGATTATTGTGTTGTGTATTTATGTGCTTGGTGGGTATAGTGTGACAGTGAGTATAGGCTCAACCCAATGAAGCTCGTAATGGAAGACCCATCAGGGTTTCATTAATTGCAGTTGTGTATGGTAGCTATCTCATTTATGCTGCCATATTGGAGAAAGGACAAAAGAGACAAGGTCAATTGTGGCATAACTCAAACAAGTACACAACAGCTCTTGCTAATCCAAATTATATAGTTGAGCCGAGGGTCTTTCGGAAACAGCCTCTCTATCCCCGGTATAGAGATAAGCTTTATATACAGTAATGGGATTCTACTGGATTGTTGTTATATAGTCTCTAATATCATGTTTGATCTTGAGTTATATTGTGTTAATATTCATACAAATTGGGCTCATAATTCCAACTCCTAATTCAGGGTCCCATGGAATTGTATCCATCTCCTGAGCATGGTCCATATGGGGAACAAAGACACAGACCCCAAATTTCCAAGTGGCAACCTCAAATTGTTTCACTACTATTCCATTCTTTAATGAAAAAACAAATTGAAAATTTCACAAACAATGCTCAATTTTGCCCATACTCTATATATATATAGCAGTTGGTCACAACCTCTCTTATCATCAGAAAACATACACTTGACATCCCTTGTGAGCTGCAAATTTTATAATAATACACCAAAAGTTGCTATGGCTTATCATCTAGTCAATCCAGACATGCAAATCAATAATCCATCATTTTCTGTATTTAACACTGACTCCAGCTTGAATTTCAATAACCAGTTTCCTCAACTAGACCTGAACCCCACTTCCTTGGATATGTCAAACTTCAATTTTCAGAGCTTTGTTGGATTTTCCCATGAAAATATTTTAACCCAAGCACCTGAATTCCCAGTTTGTTTAACAGAAAATTTCCATGGAAATTCTCAAGAAGATGACAAGAATATGGTTGTTCACGCTATGCCAACGCTCACAATCCAAGCTAGAAATGACATCAATGAAAGCAAGAAGAGGAAATCAATAGAGACCCCAGAAAGCAGCTCTGCATATTCATCCCCTGCAGTTTCTTGGAGTGGGACCAACAGAAAAACTGTGAGTAATTCTTGAATTCTTAGTACTCTCTCCATAGTAACCTAGCCAGAAATTCTAATAAGAAACCAACATAGCCTCACTAGTGGGGTCAGGGGAGGGTAGATAGTAGACAGGCCTTACCTCTATAGTGAATATAGATAGGCTATTTCCAGTAGACCCTCGGGTGGGTATGGGGAGGGTAGATAGTACACAGACCTTACCCCTATAGTGAATGTAGAGAGGCTGTTTTCAGTAGACTCCCGACTGGGGTCTGGGGAGGGTAGATAGTACACGGACTTTACTCCTATAGTGAATGTAAAGAGGTTGTTTCCGGTAGACGCTCGAGTGGGGTATGAGGAGGGTAGATAGTACACAGACCTTACCCATATAGTAAATGTAGAAAGGTTGTTTCCAGTAGACCCTCGGCGCACGAGGAAAAAGAAATTCTAATAAGGGCCTTCAAGAAAATGCAAGAATGTCACACTGCAATCTGAAGCAATTTTGGAACCACATTTGTCGTTGCACTATAAACTCCACTTATCAATGAGATTCAACAATTTATATATATATACAAAAAGTATTTGTTTTCTGATGAATGGATTTAATGGAACCCTCTTTAAACAACCATGTCTGTACTTAAAAGTTTACATTTAATATACATGGTGCTGATACCTCAGTTTGGACATTGACAGAGTAAAGGAAAAGGAAAGAAAGTGAAAAATGATGAAAAGGAAGAAGACAACCCAAGGCAAGTGGTGCATGTAAGAGCCAAGAGAGGTCAAGCAACTGATAGTCACAGTTTAGCTGAAAGGGTAAATGTTATTTTTCATCGTCTGGAAAATTGTTTTTTCCACTTATGAATTTGTAATGACTAATGCATTTTTTTTCTATTAATTTAGGTGAGAAGAGGAAAAATTAATGAAAGACTTAGGTGTTTGCAAGACATTGTTCCTGGATGTTACAAGGTAATATCTTTTTTTTTTCTTTCTATTTTTGAACAATACATCTTCATTGTAATTAATACAAAGATTATGATTTCTCTTAGAAATAAACAGGAAGAATTTTAACATAATAATGTCCTTTTTCAATCAAATTGCAGTCTATGGGCATGGCAGTAATGTTGGATGAAATAATTAACTACGTGCAATCCTTGCAAAATCAAGTGGAGGTGAGTTGAAATCAGTACAATAACTTTTTCTGATTGACAAAAAAAAAGGGAACAAATATTTGACTCTTTTTTTTTTTTTTTGGGATTCAGTTCCTCTCAATGAAGCTTTCTGCAGCAAGCATATATAATAACTTCAACTCAGAGACAGACATTTTGGAGACGTTGCAGGTAATCTTTTATATTTTTCTTGGTTTTTAGTCTTATATATACTTTTTCGTAATAATTCGTGAGTATTTTTCACTCAAAGAAAATTTTAATATGCATTGACTAAAGATTAATCAGGTTAGATTATAAGTTACACATAGACAATATAAAAATATTTTAAATTATAGTGTAATTTAACATGTGATAGTAAGTTGCTTGCTATTTTTATCAGCTAGCAATTAGTAATACTTATAATAGAAATTTGCTTGTAATTACTTTGTAAATGATATAATTGTGTAAATATTTTTTATATTGTCAATCTATTAAATGAAGGGGAGCCTTGGAGCAATAATAAAGTTGTCTTTGTGTGACCTATAGATCACGAGTTTGAGCCGTGGAAGTAACCACTAATGTTTGCATTAGGTTAGGCTGTCTACATCATACCCCTTGGGATGCCGCCCTTCTGTAGACCCTGCGTGAATGCAAAATATTTTGTGCATCGGACTGCCCCTTTTATTGTCAATCTATTGAACTTAAACTGATTAGGACAATTGTATGTTGCAGATAGCAAAGGCATATGAAGCACATATAATGCAGAAGCTAAGGAAAGAAGGATGTGAAGGGGTGTCTTCTTCTAATCAAATTGGCCCTCTTGACCACAGTTTTGGTTGCTATCCCCAGTTGCCTTACAACACCTAAATATTCTGATCAATATTTCTCCCACTTAGTAGTATACACATTTGTAATTTTGTACACATGCAAAACTCAGAAATTTGATTAATTAATTCTTGTATCAACCTCACATTATAGTTCTTGCGTTCCAATTTAACAAAATTATTGAAATTAAATAGTACAAACTATCTTTTACTCTTTCAACCTACTTAAATTTTCGAAAAGGGGCTGAAATTACCCCTGTACTTTGGAAGTTATTTATATCTTACCTTCGTACAAATTTTCGAATAAATTTGCCCTCGTCGTAGGGTCACATATACCCAGGGGCGCATCCAGAAGTCCTTTTCTGCATTTTCTCTTCATGTCTTGATCCCCCTGCTTCGTAACGACTTACTGATCGCTGCACTTTACATGTCAATTTTCAAAGATTGCTTTTTTCGTTTTCCTTAAAAAAATAGTAAGTATGGGTTATAGCAAAGATATGAGTTATGTCACATGTTTATGGGATCTGACCAATTTCTTGCGTATAACCTTTGATTGGGCCATGATGGAAGAGCACTTTTTATGATAGTCATATTAATAGCTGTGAATCTGAGGCATCGATGCCTACACAAATAAGGGCTTGACTTTCAGTGGAAATTTCAACTTGAAGTCTTTAAATTTTCAAAGCTGGATAACTGAGATAAACAATAGATAAATTTATATATATATATATATATATATATATATATATATATATATATATTTAATGAGGTTTGTTGTTGTAATTCTGTTCAATTAGCAATGGAAAGAAAAAGTGAGAGAGAAATTAATATAAACAAAATCAAAGTAATGGAAGTGCATAGAATACAGTTCTTAGTGAAAAAGTTGAGTTTAGCCACCTTATTTATCCGTTCTTCTTCTTCATTCCCTTTTCCCTTTCTAAAGAAAAATAAATGCAGCCTGTTTCTATTTGATTATGGAGATCTACCATTGTTGTTGGCCTACAATATTGACAAATAGATGGCATATTCAAATTTAGTTGATGTTATTTGAAGTTCAGCACTGCTGGTAAGAAACAAAAAAACCGTTAGGATTAAAAGAACATAAATGTAGATTTTCGGTAAGGCGCTTATATAGTTAGTTAGTGTGTTGTTTTTCCTTCACATGGATATGCAACAATGTAACAACCCAATCGGTCGTTTTGAGCATTTGTACTTTGCTAGGTAGTCTGGGGGCATGAGTAATTCCGTATGATGTATTATGACTTGTGTGCAAAATTTACGCTCATTCCGAGTTGATTTGATATGTTTCAACACGAGCTTTGAAAGTTGGAAGATTCAAAGTTCAATGTATTTGATTCGAGGTGGGATTCGTCGTTTCGATGTTGTTATACGTGATTTGAGGCCTCGAGTAAGTTCGTGTTATGATATCGGACTTGTTGGGATGTTCGGACATGGTCCCGAGGGGCTCGGGGATGTTTTGGAACGAATTCGGATTATTTTCCTTCATTTTAGCATTGCTGGTTCTGCTGAGCATCCGGTTTCCTTGTTCGCGATCGCGTAGAATTAATCGCGATTGCGTAGAGTTGTTTGATGGCTGGGGGATCGCGTTCGCGAGTCCTCAAACGCATTCGTGTAGGTTGCTGCAGATTGAGTATCGCGGTGCGCAACTATGCACGCGGTTGCGTAGTGATTTGGGCTGAATTGGGCAGAGGTTGGTTCCTTCTTCGCGTTCGCATTGAATTTGTTGTGATCGCATAGTTCAGATGAATGTAGTCATCGCGTTCACATGGATAGTTACGCGATCGCGTAGGGTATTTGTTGGGAGGCAATGATGGTTGTTCTTCGCGTTAGCAAAGGTTGCTCCGTGATCGCGGAGGGTAATTTTGGGCAGTGCATTTTTCTTCTTTGCGATCACGATGGTATTTTGGTCACGCCCAACTATGCCTTATAAAAAGGACAATGCGGTCGTTGCAAATATAATCCGGTTTACAAGTCCGGAGTTGAATCCCACAGAGAATTAACCTATCAATTACCTTTGTTGGAATCACTAAATTCTTTATAATCAACTTCCCCAAACGTTGTAAACAATAGTTGATGGTATTTCCACTAACTAAGATTGAAAGTAAATAAACAGTTGTAAACTAAGTATGCTTGGGTTGTAAACAATAATGAGAAGGTTCTAAGGTAGTGATTTCCCCTATTGATGGAATCCCTTCCGGTTATGTTTCATATAGATTCACCAAAACATCTCTATCAATCATGAGCACTCTTTTTACCGTAAATCTTTTCCGAGTAATCGCGATAATTTACTAGACGCACTCTCCCGAGATACGCTAGCTGACTTTGTTTATTACAACTCATTTTAGATTGCACCCAAGGCTTTGTTATCCCTAATCCGCCTTTAAACCCGCAGTTATAGATCCCTCTTATACTTTGGGAGTGGTGTTGTTCAACAATTACCTAAATATGCACTCTCTCCCGAGTTATGCACAGGCACAACTAATTGAGGATCCTGTCAATTAACTATAACAAACACGTAGTTGAACAAATAGAGATTAACTGGCAAACTATATTAACATAATCAAGAAGTTTATCCTTCAATAGGTTCCATCAAAACCTTAGACTAAAGTATTTAGCTACTCATAAAAATAACAAAATCACAAAAAAATTCATATTCAAAGGTAAAAGAACAAAGAAGAAGATTAAAGATTGATGCCCAATGATCCTCCTTGCTTCTTGCCCTTCCTTATGATGTTTTTCACTTCCAAAAATCCTTCTCTTTCGCTGTTGGCCGGCCTCCCTCGTTTAATATAGGGTTTAGGGCTTAAAATCTCATATTTTGCACTTTAGTCCCTGAAATTTATGCGTCCTGCCGCGGTCCCACCGCGGTTACGCTAGGACGGCGGCCAGAATGGTCCTCTGAATCTTTGGTAATGATCTGCCACGGTCCTACCGCGGTACTACCGTAACCGTGATTTTTCACCCTGTTCCTTTTGGAATTTGGAAAAACGTAAAATACAAAAGTTGTAGCCCTTTGAGCTAGATTTCCAACCGTATATTGTGGAGACCAAATGGAGTTCTGAGCAAAAAGTTATGTCTATTTTACTAGATAGTGCACAATATGCCTCCTCGAGTCTTCGTTTTGTTGTTTTATCATCCGTTGATCCCCGAATACGATCCCGGCTTAATTCCTTGGGCTTTTACTCAGACTTCAAAGCTCCAAATCACTTGAATTCATTCCATAACATCTATATATCTCGGAATCACTCCTACAAGGCATAAAACACACCGTTAGTGCAAAACACCAGCGATTAAAGCGCAAACTCAACTAAAGTGCAGTAAATTAGAGTGTAATAAGCGACTAAAATATGCAATTATAGCCTATCATCATATTTCCGCGATCGCGATTCATTAATTCGCCTAGTGATTATAAAGTACTATATCTCGGAGGTTTGGGCCATTTTATCATATTTGGAGCTATGGAGCTCAGATTGAAGTGATTTTTAGGCGATTTTTACCACATGGATTGGGGTAAGTGTTCTCTCCTCTATTTTGATTATATTTCACGAATCTATCTTCATTTGTGGCAATTGGTTGATGAATTCAAAAGAGAAATCGAGGATTTTTGTTTAAAGTTTCAAGAGTGAATTTTGAATTTTTGAACATCGATTTGGGGTGGGATTTGAGTAAAACTAGTATGGTTGGACTTGTAATTGAATGGGTTATCGAATTTTATTTTGATGGGTTCCGAGGTGCAAGCCTGGTTTGACGTTTTGGTTGACTTTAGGCTTTTTATTAAGATTCGACCTTTATTATTTGGAATTATTTCCTTAGGCATTATTTGATGTATTTGAGTTGCTTTTGACTAGTTTCGAGTCGTTCGGAGGTCGGTACACATGGGTGATCGGCTCCAACCCTATACCACTATAAAATGGCAAGAGTGGTCGATGCAACTTTTACCCGAAAGGTCGGGATAGATATCCACAAGGAGCTAATATTGGTTGGGAGTTGGGTTCATATCCAATCTAGCTATGCGTGTTGCTCTTATTGCACTTCTAAACATGTTTGGATTTATTACTATTCTACTTTTAATGCTATTGATTGCTGAAAATAAACTAAGTACAATATTTTGTAGGGTTTTCCTCAATTGATAAAAAGCACTAGGGAAGTGACTTACACCTAGGCGAGTATCTAATGAGGTCTAGAATTTAGGACAGACTTGTTATATTTGGGATCATGATATAACCTTTGCACATAGTTACTCACTCTATACCTCTCGGTAGTTTGAGTGACTTGGCCCTAATTGGCTTTCTCAAGCCCAATTGGGTGTTTAAACAATGCAAGCAAAATTGGCTCAAGTCGGGTATTACTATCTCTAGGTTTAACCCTTTAATTGGGGCTATCAATCTCTTGAATGCACCTCAATTCCTTGTTAGCCTGAATTTCCTAGACTTAGTCTCTCTTTCTCAAGAAGAGTCTAAGTCAAAAAGGTACAAATCAGTATTTGCAACCACCAATTCAACAATTAAAGCATATCAAGCTAAATATCATTAATCCATAAACACTTAAGCCCTAAAATATAAGACCCATTAAATACCCACACTAGGGTTGGGTCACGACCCTAGCTAATGATTTAGATACTCATAATCAAGGTAGAAATCAGAGATGAAGATGAAATATAAGCCATAAAAGTTGATTACAAGAACAAAATCTAAGATTAATAGCTAAAGCTGCTCTCAAATTACTCTAAGTAGTAAAATACGACTGTTGACGAGCTCCTCAAAACAAAAGATGACCTAAAAATGGGAAAAAGATCTATTTATACACAGCTAAAATTACTGGACAAAAATACCCCTATGGAGGTTTCGCTGTCAGCGCAATACTGAGCGCCTCAGCGCTTGAACTTTCGCGACCGCGCAAAAGCAAGCGGACCGCGTTTCTTCCATTTTAGACTGGGACTGAGCTTGATTTCGCTGGGAGCGTAAAAGAGACCGCCTCAACGTTGTCTTCAAGCGCGGTCGCGTAAAATGTTCGCGAACCATGCTTTCATTTGAGCTCAAATTTCCAGGCCTCTGAATCTCTATTTCGCCCTCAGCGGAATTTGCACAGCGGCCGCGTCAGGTATTCCGCGGCCGCACTATTTCATTGCGGTCAGCCGTCCCTATCTGCATCCAAAACATCTTCTCTGAACCTCAATTCTGCTGTCAGCGTAATTGTGGCCGCCTCAGCGGTGGACCTTCCGCGGCCGCTCTTTTCCTTTGCTGTCAGCGCTTTCATCTCAGCTTTGAACTTGTGCAGGTTTGACTCCTTTATGAGCTGGTTATGACTTTCTTGCTTTATTTTGACCAAACCCTGCAAACAAGCACAATAAGTTAGTTTTCGGGAATACTTTTACACATTTTCGATCCAAAACCTAAGCAAAAGAGAGCATAAGATAGGCTAGAATCCGTAGTTATCAATGGGATGGCATTTTTTTGGAGTATCATTCGGCTTGCTTGATGGTAGGCTATAATTGCATATTTTGGCAGTTAATTGCACTCTAATTCGCTGCACTTTACTAGTATTTGAGCTTTAAATGGTATTATTTTGCACTGAATGTGTGTTTTATGCTTTGTAGGAGCGATTCCGAGTTACGATGAGGTTGTGGAGCTAATTCGAGCTATTTTGGAGCTTTGAAGTCTAAGTAAAAGCCCAAAGATTAAGTTGGGATCGTGTTCGGGGATCAACGGACAATAATGCACTTAATTGGAGAAACGAAGAGTTGAGCATGAGGCTCACCCAAGTGTGCGACCGCGCATGAGACCCCTCCAGCGCACACTTGAGCGAGCAAGTGAAGCAGTACACTGCCAAAGGTGCGCGACCATATGCGCGATCACAGCCCAGGTACGCGGCCGCGCACGTCCAGTTTCGAAAACATCCCAAGCCTATTTTTGTAATTTTGGAGGTGACTCCTTTTGACCTATATGAAGCCCAACTCGTCTAAAAATAAGGTATCTTGGATTTTTAGAGGAACTTTTGGGAGAGAAGAAGGAAGGAAGAAACAGAGACGCAAAATACTTAATCCAATTCATTCAATACGGAAGTTTGTTTGATTTTGGGATTTGGAATGTCTTCTTGTTCTTCTAATACTCTTGTGATGAATAATTTCTCCATTATGGAGTAATCTTTCTTAGGGTTATTGACGGATGTTGTGATTTGACTATTGTTTTGGGTTTTACTCTTTGTTAATTGCCCAAATTCATTGAATGAGTTATTAATTGAATTGCAAGACTAATTGTGGTTCTACTTTAATCTAAAGAGAAGTATTGCTGCAATTAGTGTTGTGCCTTATTGTTTGGGTTAATTTTACGCCTCTCATAGGTAATCGAAAGAGCATAGAGAGTTGTCAATTAACCCAGTTTAGAGGAATAGTCGAGAGGCGTTCTTCGAAAGATCATTCATGCACTGTATTTGTGCATATATTCATAGGACTTGTTATTAGGTTGGTTAAGGGAACTATTATGCATTCGAAAGAATAATTTCAATCCTCTAACGTAGCCTAATCATCTTTTGAAATCGAAGGAGTCAATAGAATTTAAGAGTGAACTTAACATAGAGTTACTCGAAAGAATAGTTGGTCACATATCTTGTCACAACCATTACTTCTCACCTTGATATTCAATCGTTGCTACTTAGAAATTGCCATTAGTTTCTTACAATCAATAATCTTAGTTTTATTAGTAGTCGATAGTACATAAATCAAAGGTTTATTATCCCGGATAGTGTTGAGCTGAAGATTTATTAGAACGTCATTTAAACCAATCCATGGGGAGACAATTTAATACTATACTATCTTTGACTAGCGAGCCTAAGTTTTATACACCGGTATTGTGCTCAGGTTAGGACCCTACTGGAATTAATAAGAAACAAGGCAAAAGATATAACTTCTAGTAGTTCCCCTACTAGCCACGCGTATCAAGCTCACCTTATCTCACCGCATTCGTTTCAACACCCAAACCTTATACCACCGCGTACGTATCAATAATCACAATGGCATAGCAAAAATCTCGTGCAAACAATAACAACCGCACGACAGAAACCGCGTGCAACAATAACAACCGCACGACAGAAACCTCGTGCAACAACCAAACAGTCATCACAATAATAATCACGAAAATCAAAACATAACCACTGCACAATGATATTCAAGGATAGCAAGTTCAAGTAAAGAATCCCACAGTTAAATAAGGAATGTGGAATCAAGAAAGTAGGTAATTCAACTAAGCATGTAGTACAAGTTGCAAATAAGAGATAAGACAAGTAGATGGGTGAAATTAGGCTAAACATGATGACTATACATGCTAAAGTAACTCAATTAAGGCATAAAAAGGAAATTACTTAGATAAAACTAGAATTTCAATATTTAGCTTGTGTACGCACTCGTCACCTCGCGTACACGGTCCTCACATATCACAAATTGTCACAACAATACCAAATCCTAAGGGGAATTCCCCCATACAAGGCCAGACAAGTCACTTACCTCAAACCTCGCTCAATAAAACAATAAGAAGTTCTTTCCCTCAATTTTGTAACTCTGATCGGCTCGAATCTAACCAAAACAATTTCATACTATAAAAATAACTGTAGGAAACTAATTTAAATAATGTAATTAGGACTTTAACAAAGAATTAAAAAATTGCTCCAAAAAGTTGACCCCGGCCCACGTCTCGAAACCCGACCAAAATTATAAAAACGGAACATCCATTCGATATAGAGTCCAACTATACAAGAATTATCAAATCCGACCTCAAATCGCCTTTCAAATTCCCAAATTTTAGTCTAAGAAGTTTTCCCAATTTTACCCAAATTTCCAACTAAAAGCACTAATTAAAAGATGAAAACAACAATAGATTCGTGGGAATTGACCAAAACCGAGTCAAGAATCCTACCCAAATGTTTCCTCTAAAAATCTCTCAAAATTTTGCTTTAATCGGAGCTCTCAAGGCCCCAAAATGAAATTAAGATCAAACCCTCGTTTTTTCCCTTTTTCTGCCCAGTGAATTTGCATCTGCGAACCCATAACCACATCTGCGGCTCTGCACATACGGAATTTCCATCGTAGGTGCGGTTCTAACTTAAGCCCAGAAGACTCGCACCTACGAACCCCTTAGTGCTTCTACGCAAGCTTTTCTGTGGAAACTATCCGCTTCTGCGATCCAAGGCCTCCTTGGCCGTATCCGCTTATGCGATGCATTCCCCGCATCGGCGTGTCCGCTTCAGCGGCACATGGACCGCACCTGCGGTCCCAACTGGTCATGACAAAACTCGCTTCTGAGGCGCGAGTGCCGCTCTTGAGGCGCCGCACCTGCGACCCAAAATGCGCAGGTGCGATTGCACCAGAAGCAGCAGTGCTTCAACAATGCACCAAGTCCAATTTTTGTTCCGGATTCAATTCGAATCACACCCGGGCCCCCAGGACCCCTTCGAATATACCAACAAGTCCTAAAACATCATAGGAACTTAGTCGAGCCTTCAAATCTCATCAAACAATGCTAAAACATGAATTGTGCATCGATTCAAGCCTAATGAACTTTAGAACTTCAAACTTCTACATCCGATGTCGAAACCTATCAAATCAAGTCCGATTGACCACAAATTTTGCACACAAGTCACGAATGACATTACGGACCTGTTCCATTTTCCAGAATCAAAACCCGACCCCGATATTAAAAAGTCCACTCCTGGTCAAACTTTCCAAAAATCTTCCAACTTTCCAACTTTCGCCAATTAACGCCGAAATAACCTACGGGCCCCCGAATCAACATCCGGACACGCTCCAAAGGACAAAATCACCCTATGGAGCTATTGGGACCATCAAAGCTCCATTCTAGAGTCGTCTTCACACAAATCCAACTTCGGTCAATTCCTACGACTTAAACTTCCATTTAGGGACTGTGTGTTCCATTTCATTCTGAAACCAAAAACTAAACCTCCGGCAAGTCACGTAACCACAAAAAGAGGTAGAGGGAGCCATAAATAGGGGATCGGGGCTAATACACTCAAACGACCGGTCGGGTCGTTACATCATCCCCCTTTTAAAACAAACGTTTGTCCTCAAACGAGGATAGAGACATACCTGAAGTATCGTCCCCTTTTTAAAACAAACGTTTGTCCTCAAACGAGGATAGAGACATACCTGAAGTGGTGAAAAGATGAGGATAACGGCTACGCATATTATGCTCAGTCTCCCAAGTTGCCTCCTCGATTGGATAACCCTTCCACTGAACCTTAATTGACGCAATGTTCTTCGACCTCCATAATGGCCATCGGCTCCTCAACATAAGATAGACCCTTGTCAAACTGGACTGAGTTGAAGTCTAACACATGAGTCGGATCACCGTGACACTTCCGGAGCATGGAAACATGGAACACTAGATGAACTGCAGAGAGACTAGGTGGTAGTGCAAGTCTGTAAGCCACCTCTCCAACCCTCTCAAGAATATCAAAAGGCCCGATATACCTCGGGTTAAACTTTCCCTTCTTTCCGAACCTCATAACACCCTTCATGGGCGAAACCCGGAGCAAGACCCGCTCCCATACCATGAATTCAACGTCACGGGCCTTCCGATCCACATAACTCTTTCGTCTGGATTGGGCTGTACGAAGTCGATCCTGAATCAATTGAACCTTTTTCCAAAGCATCCTGAACCAGATCTGTACCCAATAGCCTAGCCTTACCCGACTCAAACCAACCCACCAAAGATCGGCACCACCTACCATACAAAGCCTCACATGGTGCCATCTGAATGTTCGATTGATAATTGTTGTTGTAGGCAAACTCTGCAAGCGGCAAGAACTGATCCAAAGAAGCCCCAAAATCCATCACTCACGCACGAAGCATATCCTCAAATATCTTAATAGTGGTGAAATGTTGTACTCAACTCCACCTGAGTACCCAACTCATGCTGTACGGCTCTCCAGAACCACGATGTAAACTGCGTACCTCGTTCAGAGATTTTAGATACTGGCACGCCATGAAGACTGACAATCTCGCGAATGTAAACTTGAGACAACTGCTCCGAAGAGTAAGTAGTAACCACAGGAATGAAATGAGCTGACTTGGTCAATCGATCCACAATCACCCATACTGCATCAAACTTCCTCCGAGTTTGTGGGAGCCCAACAACAAAATCCATAGTGATCCGCTCCCATTTTCACTCTAGAACCTCTAACTTCTGAAGCAATCCACCCGGCCGTTGATGCTCATACTTCACCTGCTGACAATTTAGGCACCGAGCTACATACTCCACTATGTCCTTCTACATTAGCCTCCACCGATAGTGCTGCCTCAAGTCCTGATATATCTTCGCGGCACCCGGATGAATGAAGTACCGCGAGCTATGAGCCTCCTAGAGAATCAACTCAAGCAAACCATCTACATTGCGCACACATAGCCTGCCCTGCATCCGTAATAAACCGCCATCCCCAATAGTGATTTCCTTGGAATCACCGTGCTGAACCGTGTCTGTAAGGACAAGCAAATGGGAGTCATCATACTAACGCTCTCTAATACGATCATAAAGAGAAGATTGAGAAACCACACAAGCCAAAACTCGGCTAGGATCGGAAATATCCAATATGACAAACTGGTTGGCCAAGGCCTGAACATACAAGGCTAAAGGCCTCTCTACTACCGGTAGATAAACTAAGCTGCCCAAACTCTCCGTCTTTCCACTCAAGGCATCAGCCACCACATTGGCCTTTCCGGGATGATAGAGAATGGAGATGTCGTAGTCCTTAAGCAACTCCAACCACCTCCGATGCCGCAAGTTAAGATCCTTCTGTTTAAACAAATGTTGTAAACTCCGATGATCGGTGTAGACCTCACATGAGACACCATACAAATAGTGCCGCCAGATCTTCAAGGCATGAACAATAGCTGCTAACTCGATGTCGTGGAAATGATAGTTCTTCTCATGCACCTTCAGATGTCTAGTCGCGTAGAAAATCACCCTACCGCCCTGTATTAGCATCGCACCGAGACCAATGCGCGACGCGTTACAATACACCGTATAGGACCCCGTACCAATAGGCAATACCAACATTAGGGCTGTAGTCAAAGACTACTTGAGCTTTTGAAAGCTCTCCTCGCACTCCTCGGTCCACCTGAATGGAGCACCCTTCTAGGTCAGCCTGGTCATAGTGCTGCAATAGACGAGAAACCCTCTACAAATCGACGGTAATACCCCAACAAGCCAAGAAAACTCTAGATTTCTGTAGCTGAGGGTGGTTTGGGCCAACTCTACAGTGCTTCAATCTTCTTCGGATCTACATTGATCCCCTCACTCGTTACTACATAATCCAAAAATACCACTGAATCTAGCTAGAATTCACACTTCGAGAATTTTGCATATAACTTCTTTTCTCTCAAAGTCTGAAGCACAGTCCTCAGGTGCTGCTCATGATCCTACTGGCTCTGAGAGTACACCAGAATGTCGTCAATGAACATACTGACGAACGAGTTAAGATAGGGCTTAAATACACTATTGATCAAGTGCATGAATGCTGCTACGGCGTTGGTTATCCCAAAAGACATCACAAGGAACTCGTAATGACAATACCAAGTCCTGAAAGCAGTCTTTGGGACATCTGGCTCTCGAATCTTCAACTGATGATAGCCTAAACGTAATTCGATCTTAGAGAACACTCTGTCACCCTGAAGCTAGTCGAATAGGTCTTCAATCCGTTGTAATGGATACTTGTTCTACATTGTAACCTTGTTCAACTGGCGATAATCAATACACATTCGCATAGAACCATCCTTCTTCTTTACAAACAAGACAGGAGCACCCCAAGGCGAGGGCCGAATGAATCCCTTATCAAGAAACTCTTGCAATTGTTCCTTTAACTCTTTCAACTCTGTTGGGGCCATACGATAGGGTGGAATAGAAATAGGCTGAGTGCCCGGTAACAAATCAATACCAAAGTCGATATCTTTGTCGGGCAGCATGCCTAGAAGATCCGCCGGGAATACATCTGGATAATCCCTCTCGACCGGAACTGACTTGACGGTAGGAGTATCAACACTAACATCCCTCACATATTCCAGATACGCATCACACCCCTTCTCAACCATCCGTTGAGTTTTTAGAAATGAAACAAATGATCTTCACTAGCCTGCTCGGGATATACCTTTGTTTTCAAAAACCTTTTGATGTCATGGTACCATGGTTGAACATCTGGTTCTATTTCAATTGCATTAAAATAACCATGCCTTTCTCGAATTTAGATTTCCAGTGGGTCAATACAGACATTGCTCAGATACGGCAGCATTGAGGCCAAAGTAGCTAGTGCATCAACTAACTCATTGTGGAATCGAGGAATATACCTGAACTCGATGGACTTGAACCGTTTGCTAAGATCTTCCACATGTTGCTTGTATGGGATAAGCTTGATGTCTCGAGTTTCCCATTCACCTTTGAGCTTGCCGAATAATCAAGTCAGAATCTCCCGTGATTAACAATTCTTCCACATCCATGTCAACTGCCATCCCATAATGCAGGCTTCATATTAAGCGATGTTGTTTGTACAGAAGAAACGAAGTCGGGTTGTGGCTGGATAGTGCTGGTTAGTGGGCCAAATCAAAATTGCCCAATCCCGACACTTTTTGCATTTACAGCTCCATCAAAGAATATTTTCCAAGCATTGGTGTCTTATGGAATTACTTCAACTGAATTTACTTCCTCGTCTAGAAAGTAAGTACTCAGGGGTTGGTATTCATCATCAACCGGGTTTTCAGCTAGATGATCCGCCAAGGCTTGGGCTTCTATCGCCATGCGAGTGACATAGACTATGTCAAACTCAGTGAGCAGGATTTGCCATTTTGCTAACCTTCCCGTGGGCATTGGTTTTTGGAATATGTACTTCAAAGGATCCATTCTGGTTATGAGATATGTGGTGTAGGACAAAAGATAATGTCGAAGCTTCTGGGCGACCCAAGTTAGGGCGCAGCAAGCTCTTTCCAACAAAGTGTACTTGGCTTCATAACTAGTGAACTTCTTCCTCAGATAGTATATGGCTTGCTCTCTCTTCACGGTCACATCATATTGCCCGAGGACACAGCTGAAAAATTTTTCCAAGACTACCAGGTACAAGAACAAAGGTCTCCATGGCTCAGGTGGGACCAACACTGGCGGATTCGACAGATATTCTTTGATTTTGTCGAAAGCTTCTTGACACTCATCCGTCCATCTGATTGCCGCATCTTTCTTCAACAGCTTGAATATGGGCTCACACGTGGTAGTCAGCTGAGCAATGAACCTGCTGATATAATTCAATCTTCTTAGCAGACTCATGACCTCTTTCTTTATTCTCGGAGGTGGCAAATCCCGAATAGACTTTATCTTTGTTGGATCGAACTCGATACCCCTCCGACTGACTATAAACCCCAGATGTTTCCCAGATGGAACTCCGAATGCACATTTAGCTGGATTCAATTTCAAGTCATACTTGCGCAGATGCTCAAAGAACTTTCTCAAATCCCGCACATGGTCTTCCAGCGTTCTGGATTTAATGATCACATCATCCACATACACCTCAATTTCCTGGTGCATCATGTCATGAAAGATGGTAGTCATAGCTCTCATGTAAGTTGCCTCGGCGTTCTTTAAACCAAATGGCATGACCCTGTAACAGTAAGTGCCCCAAGGCGTGGTGAAAGCCGTCTTTTCTGCGTCTTCTTCATCCATCAGAACCTAGTGGTACCCAACATAACAATCCACGAAAGACTGTATCTCATGTTTGGCACAGTTGTCAACAAGAATGTGGATGTTTGGCAATGGAAAGTTGTCCTTGGGGCTTGATTTGTTCAAATCCCTATAATCAACAAACACTGGGAAAATCCCTATAATCAACAAACACTCGGGTTTTCCCATCTTTCTTCGGCACTGGGACCACATTAGCCAACCATATGGTGTATTGGACCAATCAGATCACTCCAGCTTTCAACTGTTTGGTGACTTCTTATTTGATCTTAATACTAATGTCCGTTTTGAACTTTCTTTGCTTTTGTTGGACAGGTGGATAATCGGGATAAGTTGGCAATTTATGCACTACCAAATCAACACTCAATCCTGGCATATCATCATAGGACCATGCAAACACGTCCTTGAACTCAAACAAAAGTTGGATCAATGCATCTCTAGTTCTTTCACTTATCATGGTCTCCCAGACCTCTCTGGACTACCCAAATTAACTGGCTCGGTTTCATTTAAGTTTGGCTTAGTCTTATTCTCAAATTGTTCTAGTTCTCGATTTATTTCCCTAAAAGCCTCATCTTCATCATATTCTGGTTCTTGATTCATTATTTCATAGTTAGACAACATTTTAGGATCTAGGCATAAAGTCCGCAAGTAAGTCATGTTATTTAAGTCTGCATTATTAGAACTGAAAAGAAAAAGATAAGAAAAAATTAACAAAATCAGAATAACAAAAAAGGAGACATCCATTGACGATGAAATATTGATTTCATTTCATTGAATTTGAAGATATGAGGGTTTACATCGAAATCAAAATACAATAAAATAAAAAATATTTGAGTTACACCCTAAATAACTCGTAATGTAGAAAAGATGGCAAGCCTGGACTACCGGGATTCCCGCCTGACAGGGAATGGGGTAGCCTTCCAATTCTGAAGCTTGGCATTTGGTCCCAGGTACAGCACCTCAACAGTGCTCGTGCCTTCCCCCGGCTGGACCATGTGGGACTTGTACAATATTTGTTTCATGGCTTCACAAATGTCCTCAATTTCCTCGGTCGTGAAGGCATCTTCTTCTTCTTCTACATACTTGGGTTTAACAAATGACTTGGTGAGATGCGAAACGGGCTGAGGCAGGACCCATTCATTTTTCTTGCGCTCATCAGCCTATTTTAGTCGGCATTTGTAGCTTGGAAACCTACGCCGAAGAACTTCTTATTGGCGGTCGAAGTGATGGGCTCTGTGATGCCTTGTAGAGATACCCCGAGCCCTTTCTCGGGCTTGTACCCATGTTTAATCATTTCACTGGCTACCATGACAGATGCATTTGATAAGCAAGGTTGAGGAAACGGGGACCCTTCTTCACATTGGTTACCCCAATTTCGAAGGCTTGATAGACAATGTGCTCACTTCCTTCCCTAGCTTCGAGACACAGGACTGATGGGTCCTTGTAAATGGACTGTTCATCCTCCCCTTGGACAATAATTTCTTGGTTTTCATGTTCAAACTTGACCATTTGGTGGAGAGTGGAGGGCACAACACCTGCAGCGTGAATCCATGGTCTTCCTAGGAGAAAGTTATACGAAGTATCCATATCCAGAACCTGGAAAGTCACTTTGAAATCCACAGGGCCAATGGTCAGAATCAAGTCAATTTCCCCTATTGTATCGCGCTTGACACCGTCAAAAGCGCGCACACAGACATTGTTTGGTCGAATCCTTTCTATTCAAATTTCCATCCTCTAAAGCGTTGAGAGAGGGAAAATGTCGACCCGGACCCACCATCTAGCATGATCCTCTGTACATAATAACCTTCGCATTTGACAGTCAAGTGAAGGGCTTTGTTGTGGGTGGCTCCCTCTGGGGCATGTCATCACGACTGAAAAAAATCCTGTTGACTTCGAAGAAACGTTCAGCCATTCTTTCCAATTGTTCGACTTAAGTTTCAATTGGGACGTATGCCTCGTTCAATGTTTTCAAGAGTACCTTCTAATGTTCATTTGAGCTCAAAAGCAGGGATAAAAGCAAAACCTGGGAAGGAGTCTTCCGGAGTTGGTCAATTATGGCATATTCCGAAGTTCTCATTTTTCGGAAGAACTCTTCTACCTCTTCAGCACTCACAGACTTCTTGGGTGGAAACCGTTTCTCCTTGTTCAGTTTTGATCTCTTTAGCTCCTCTGGGTTGTGGTACTTCCCAGATTGGTTCATTTCATTCACCTCCCCCATAATCTTTTTTCCCTTGTAAGTAACCACTGCCTGCTGTAATTCCAGGGGACTGCAGTGGGGTCTCTCATAGGGCTCTATGGTGCGCGGCTGATAACCACGGGCTCAGTCAGCCTTGGTGAAATTACCAGCCCTCGCACCACATAAGTCCCTTTTGGTACATACAACTTTGGCACATTCAGCGTGACTTTCTTTTGCTCAAATCTTTTGGGAGCGTTTAACATGAGCTGCTCTTTCCTTGGGGCACTAGGAACATAAAGAATTGCGTCCTTAGCAGGTGCTGCCCCGGCATTTGTTTCCACAACTTTTTCTGCAACTTGAGCAGTTGGCGTGATTTTCTTCTTCTCATTTCTGGCCCGTTTCGCCGCCGCTTTAGGTCTTGCCTCTGAATCGGCAATGGCAATGATGGCTTTCAAAGCCGAATTAAACTCTTTATCATAACAAATCATTCTAATGCCCGGCCCGTTGTTGTGAGCCGGTAATGGATTGTTAGTCACATTGGGGACTTCCTCGTCCCTCAGCACCACTCGTTTTTGTTCTATCAAATTCTCAACTACCATCTTGAGAGTCCAACAATCCTCCGTATCATGACCCTCTACCCCCGAATGATAGGTACACTTGGTACTGGGCCGATATGATGGAGATTTTAGATTTTGACGGTTTGGAGGCACAGGTTACAGTAGGCCCATCTGGATTAATTTCAGAAAAAGGCTAGAGTAAGATTCACCAATAGGGGTGAAGTCGCTTCTCCTGGGAGGCTCATGGGGGCGTGCATTTTGTTGGTAGTTGTTCTATGGTGGACGGGGGTTATATGGAGCTTGTTGAGGATGGTTATTTCTTGGAAGTGGAGCTCTGTTTTGGTTGTAGTGCTGCTGTGGCCATCTATAGGGTTGGGCATTCATCACCATATAGGGAGGTGGTGCCACGGCATATGCTGCATCTTGATGGGGGTTAGTGTTGTGGGGTTCTGGAAGGCGGGTAAGAATGATCACGGGATGGACGAGAGCCTCTCAAACTTGAATCCATCATGGCTCCTTCTTCCCTCTTCTTTCGATTTGCTAAACCTCCCGAGCCGTTCTGAATGACTGGGGAAATGGCTCTTAAAGCAAATTGACTTATGATCTGGCCAGTTTTCAGGCCGTTTTCTACCATTTCTCCGATTTTTATGGCCTCCACGAACGGTTTGCCCACGGCAGACATCATATTCTGGAAGTAATCAGCCTCTTAGGCCTGCAAGAAAACATTGACGTTTTTGTCTCACCCCTTGGTGGTTTCACTCTAGCTGCTTGCTCACGCCACTTGATAGCGTATTCACGGAAACTTTCTGCGGTTTTCTTCTTGAAATTGGTAAGGGTATTCCTATCTGGGGTATATCAACATTGTATTGAAATTGCCTGACGAAATCTCGGGCCAGGTCGTCCCATATATGCCAATGGGAGATGTCTTGGTCCATGTACCATTCTGACGCAACTCCCGTCAAACTCTGCCCGAAATGGGCCATCAAAAGTTCTTCCTTTCCACCCGCCCCTCTCAGTTGATTACAATATCTTATTAAATAAGCGATCGTGTCTCCATGCTCATTGTATTTCTCGAATTTCGGCGTTTTAAAGCCAACGGGCAAATGAACATGAGGAAACATGCACAAATCGGAGTACAAAACACTCTTTTGGCCACTCAAGCCTTGCATCTTCTTAAGACTTTGTTCGAGACTTTTCATTTTCCGAGCCATTTCTTCTTGCTTGGGGTTTTTTTGCCATTCTTTCCTATTCTACTGGGAGACTCCTATCGTGGGTGTTGAGGGTAGGAGTTT
The DNA here is from genome assembly GCF_001879085.1 of Nicotiana attenuata. Taxonomy (NCBI): domain Eukaryota; kingdom Viridiplantae; phylum Streptophyta; class Magnoliopsida; order Solanales; family Solanaceae; genus Nicotiana; species Nicotiana attenuata. The sequence goes on along the minus strand of NC_032000.1, from coordinate 37,345,489 downwards.
GGGGTGACATGAGTTGTGTCTAGCTGAAATTGTGGTACTTGAAAAGTGAAAGCTGGAGGCTCGAAGCATGGTCTGGGCACTGTTGGTTGTGCCGTAGTAGAGACTGGTGGTGCGGTGAATACTGTAGGAGATACTCCCGGAAATGGTGCCTCGGGGTGAACCTCAGAAGGCATACCAATGAAATTAGCTGATATAGTGGGGTACCCAAATGGGATGAATAGGTTGGTTACGGGAATAGGGACATTGGAGGTTCCGCTTGCCCTGCGAAGCAGTTTAGGAAATCCGGGGATTGTACCAGGTTGTTCTTTGCCATTATACCAAGCGTCCCACATCTCTAACATATGACAACGTAACGTTCTATTTTCTTCAGCAGTTGCTGATTCTAACACTGGGATAACCGATACCGGGCTATCCTCTGAAGGATCAATAATTGGTAGATGACTTTCGGAAGCCACAGGGATACTGTCTTTGGATCTTGTGAAGTAAGGATGGGAAGCCAGACTACCACAAAACCAACCACCTGAAGCAGGACCTGTCTCATTGCCACACAACAAGCCAGTTAGTTTGAGAAATTTAACAAATAGAGAATCACATATTGGGGATGCAATGCACCTGAACAGTTATATGTTTCTAAATATTTTTGCAACGGATGTGTGTTTCATCCCGGCTTTGGTATCCCTTTTTGATAGCCTGTATGAGTCTGCCAACCTATAGAGTACCTGGTCCTCTATGAGATTGATACGTGAAAGCAGTAAAGACTGAATGTAGAGGAGGCCAGAAGTTTTTCTACGTGGAAAAATCCCACACACGGGGATCAAAAAACCACGACCTACACCAGTAGGCTTTAAACTCAACTAACTTGTAATCTACCTATTACAAGCCACTTTGCAAACTCCCTTTTGCAAAGACTTCAAACTAACTTGTGATGCACCACCACAAGCCACTCTCTAACTCTCCTAGTTACGGAGGATTCAACTTATGACTACTCCTAGTGACAAAGCAAACTCAAAAGTTTACGGATTTGGTTTCTTCCTAAAACAGTGCTTCTAAGAAAGCGCAGTAGGAATTACAATGTAAAGCAAATAAAAAGATTACAACTCAACTATGGATATACATAAGACTTCGTTTAGATACTGATCCTTAGTGGAGTTGTCTTCTTGTTCTTGACACACCGGTGTTTTCGATACTGAATAGATATTTCTTCTTCTTGAGAGAGTATCACAGAAATGCACAAGTTGGTGTATCATGCAGCAGGTTGTTTTATCACAAAAGATATCACAATTAGATAGTGGTGTCAACTCTTGGTGTACTTCTTGTTAGTGGGAAGTGACTGCTGCACTGTCTGCACAACCACTTCTGGGCAGGTGCGTTCCGGCTGGATTTTGTGCTTCTGTCAGGACATACAAATGAACCAGGTTTAGGACATGTCAATGGACCAGGTCCTAGTTGTGTTCCTCTTCTGTAACAGTTGCTTGATGGACTTTCTTCTGCTACGTTCCAGCTGTGCACTTTGACCTGTACTTTTGTCAGAGAACCCCAAGGGAGCAAGTCCCTGTTGTGTTTCTCTTTATCTTGAATGTGTACAGTCACTGACTTGTGCTTTTGTCGGAGAACCCTAGGGGACCATGTCAACAGGTCCCTGTTGTGTTCCTTCATGTGGTCTTGCCTGAGGTAGCCTTTGAACAGTTTACATGAACTGTGTATCCTGTGGGATTCTCTATCTGGTTCTCAACAACAAGTTTGTTAAATCATCAAAACCCAAGAAGCATAAAGTTAAGTAAAACCCATCAATTTCCTCCTTTTTGATGATGACAAACTTATTTGTGGACAACATTTGTTTAGAGCAAAAATAACCAGATGAGATGCCAGTAGTTCCCCCTTAATCTAAGATATCCATCATTCTCACACTTAAGGTCCCCTTTAATCTAAGAACTCCATCACACTGAAGTTCACTTAAGTTCCCCCTTAATCACTTAAGGCCCCCTTTAATCTAAGAACTCCATCACACTGATGTTCACTTAAGTTCCCCCTTAATCTAAGCTTTCTTCCCCCTTTTGACATCATTAAAAAGGATAGAAACAAAGAAGAGCACCAGCAGATAATAAGCATAAAGAAGTCTAACACAGCTAGCTCATGCCACATATGTGCACACAACATGACAGAAAAGAGAAGCCAAAGGAACACAACGTTGTACATGCAAGCAAAGGGGAGTTGTTTCATTAATGTTTACGTTGGACTGACCAAGTCAGGAGCAGTAATGGGTAATTTCCACATGCCATCACAAACAAAAAAAACAAATAAACACCAGTAAAACAGCACCCACAGAAGGTTGGAACAAAAATAGTTAGACACTGGGGGAGGATCCTAGGGAGCACTAAGGGACGGAGGGTTCGATGGAGAGACAAAAATTGTTTTGAGAACCAAGTCTAGTCTGGCGTTTGTAGCCAGTTGTTATTCAAGTAGTTGAGCCCGGAGTCTCTCATTTTCTTTTCTCAGTTGAGCAACCTCCTTATGTAAAGAATCAGGTGCCTGACCTGCTTGGCTAAGCTGAGTTTCTAGAATGGCATTTCGAGCCCTCAGTCTTTGTATCTCCTCAAATGCTACATTTTGGGCGTTTATCAGCTGAGAGATGGTCGAGATGCTTCCACCAACCTTTTCTATGCACTCACATTCTTCTAAATTGGTCTTTGAGAAGGTTTGCTTGCGTGTGCCTACTCTAGGGTTTCCCAAGGGAACCCTATAGAATCTGAACACTTGAGTGAGGAGAAAGCCATAAGGTAATCCATGATTGCCACCCTTAAAATTTGCCACTTTTTGCATGTGATCTATCATGATTGCTGGCAAGTTGATTGGCACAAACTCATCGAGCGCTTCCATCAGGACCATGTCCGATCTTGTAGCAATAGAGCGCCTCTTAGAGCGAGGTAAGAGCACTTTATTCACCAGTTCAAAGAGAAGCTAGTACTCAGGAAGCAAGACCTTCTTATGCACATGTTCCCCCTGTTGAATACCTTGTTCTTTCATGATGGCTCTTCGAAAGTTTACTCCACAGACACCCTTAACTGAGAACATACCTTCACACGAAATTCTGAGAATTTTTCCCAACATCGAAGCGTCGAGTACAATGTCTACTCCATTTACAAACGCACAAATGTGATCCCCCTCAACAGTGAAAAGAGATGCATAAAAAGTTTGTACTGCATCTTCGTACACCAAAGGCATTCTTTCTTCAAACAAGTGTTCCCATTGTTGAAATTCCACAATCTCCAGAATTTGTCTCATCCTTATCATCTCTGAATTGCTGGATCAAATGTACGACCCCACAACACTTTCTGAGTTCTTAAACTCTATTGCAAAAGACCATTATCACGGGTAGCAGACCTTATTGCACCAGGTTCCTTAACTGTTTTCTCCTTTTGTTTGCTAGACCCTTCATTAGACTTTCCTTTCCAGCTTGCCATTTCCACAGTATTGTCCTCAGACACAACTATCTCAGTTAGACTCTGTTTAGACTTGCTATTGTACCTCACAGATAACCCTTTCTGTTTCTCAACAGTTTCATCAATAACCCTATTTATAGACTGTTGAATTGTTATAGATTGTTGCACTGAGGAACCAGGTTCCTTGGAGGCATCTTGATCTACTTGGTTTACTGACACTCTTTTGATGAAATCCTTTGGATTCATTTTCCTCTTTTTCCTTGTCTTATCACTCCTCTTATTTTTCTGAAACAAGGACTCAGAACTCTCTTGTTGTAGTGACCTGATAGTGAGTGATTTGGAGGAAGACTCTAAGAGCTTGGAGTGAAAGGAAGATGCAGGAGTGGGTTTGCATGGAAGAGAATCAGGTTCATCAGAGGGTTTTTCTGAGAATATCTCATGAGCTAATGACTCGAGGAGTGTTGTAGTTCTTACATCTCCTAGGAATGGAATTTCTTCTCCTTGGTACTCAGATGAGGAATATGCTCCTTCATTCATCACACTCTCAGCAGCTATAGCTATTATGTTATGAGCTGCTTCCTTTTTTGGTGACTCCTTGAGACTCACTGAGTCCAACATAGAGGTGTTCAAATACTGGTCAGGATCATCCTCAGGGGCTTCTAATACTTGAGGAGTACAACCTCCTGTGTGATCTTTGATGAGATCGCAGGATTGGCTAGACATAGGATTCTCAAAATAATGGTAAACAGGGTTTATCAGGAATGGAAAAACTGTAGGAGTTAAGGAGAAACCAGGAGTTGGTAAGGTGATAGAGGATGTGAAATAATGGCGCTCTGGGGATGATTTCAAGAGTAATGAGGAAGTGGGAGCGATGTCAATGGTGGGAGAATAAGATAATTTTTCGATCGTCATTAGATGAATACTTGATAAACGAGTATAGAAAGAGACGAAGAGAAGATCCCGACTGTACAGAATAGATGAAGGTTCATGACTTGCCTTGAGAGAAAAAGAGGGTTTTATTGGAAGAGGGGCTAATGATGAGTGGAGAGCGAAACAGGTTCTGAACAGTTCTGAAGAACTGTGGTAGGTTTGTGGGAAAGTGTTACCGTGCAGAGGAGATGAAAGGATTTGAAAGACAGGACATGACACGCAGACACTGAAAAGTCAGATGATGTGGCATTTCAATTAATTTTGTTACACAAAAAAAAAATTTGTTTTATGAGGGCATGCAAAACAAGCACATTACTACTAACCTGAGGTACAAGCATCTGATGCCAAAGTAGTCATTTGAACAAAGTTTTAGCAGCTTCCCTCTCGCAGTTCATAGCTATACCTTTAGCTTCTATGATCGTCATGTGAGTTTACCTACAATGGATATTGATATGAGTTAAGCTTGGTCAGTAAACACTTTAGCTACTTTTACCTGATGGTATCTTACACAACCAACAGATGGAAGGTCAGGTTCTTCATTATGTTCTTGTGATCCCATCTTCACTTTGATTTATCCAAAACATTCTCTTCTTGAGGCTTTGATGCAGATAACTGGAGTTTGGTCTTCTGTTCTGCAATGCTTTCCATGATCAATCCTTTCTTCATATTGACTCTCAGAGGATGATCTCTCCCTTCAAATTGTTTGAAATTTCTCTCCAGTTGTTTGATGAGGTCATTTCATTTTGCTTCCTTGTCTCCCAAAAGATAAGGCATGAATCATGACAGGTGCACCAGGTTCTGTGTGAGACGTGATGGAGGAGGTTGAGTCGTATATTGTCAGTTTCCTTCATCTTGCTCACTTTATCATCCTCCCTATTTGAAGCCTCAGATACTTCCCAGAGACAGGATTGGTTCATCATACTGATCATCATCGTTTCTTTCTTGGCAAGGAAAAAGTGTCTTGTTGAATACCCCATGAGCACCCCTTACCATTTAGTGTGCCCTTTGTTGGAGACTTTGTGGCCTTATTTTATAGATTGTAACCCAGAATGGTTCCTTCACTCGTTCCCTTTTGGATTGAGCTTCCCAAGCTGATCCTTCCAGTTGTCAGGAGCAAGGCATTTTCTTCCAATTGGCGGTTCCTGGCGAGTTTTGATTTAGGAGGGACCTGGTTCGACACCTGTTCTCAAGAGAGAGCAGTGTTCATTCCTTTTCTCAATTTTGGTGATTCCATAGGCGATGAGCATTATCCATGCATCATTCCCTTCCTGTAAGGCTTTCAGTGAGAAGCATTTCATGATGTTTCCAGCTGTGTGTTTTAAGCATTCACTGTCCATAGTCCATCGCAGTTTGCTTCCTCTCACTGCTCCCTGCATATGTACATCAAGGGTTAGATTTAGGAACCCAAACTAGTTTGGGTCCCTTGTTATTATAAAAAGGATGAATGAGAGATTTCCTAGTCCACGCAGGCAGCATTCGCTTTTTGCGAGTGGTACCTGGTCCTTTGCTCGTAGTCACTCTATCAGTGAACGCTTTGTTCTTCTGAACAAACTGAACCCTTTCCTGACAATTTTCTTTAAAATCCCAATTGTTTCCACGGTGGGTACATAGCCAGTTATCAGGTACAGTGACATACTTACTGTGTGTGTTGTAGGGAGTTTTCTCCCTTTGAAACCCGATGCCCTGCTTGTTCCCACTATTGTTGAGATACATGGCAGTAACAGCATCTGAGGACCAGGTCCACTTCAAGGATTTTTCAAGATCATTTTTTACTTTCTCCAACTCAGCTTGGAGTTGCTGATTTCTCTCGAGTTCACTGCAAAGACTAGTTTTTACAACAGTTAACTCCTTTTCCAGCAAGATGTGCGACTCACTAGCTACTTCCTTCCCTTTCCCAAGACTTACATTCCTATGTTCTCTGTTGAGTCCCTCAATAGTTTCCTCTAGATCAGCACATATTGCTAACAGGTCATCCCTTTCCTCTTCAGCAGATGCAACTTTTTCTTCTAAGGCGTGTTTCTCATTGTTAAGGTCTTCTATTGTTTCTTTTAGATCAACAACTACTACAATCGGGTCGTCTCTCTCATTTTCCACACTGGTTATTCTTTCATTCAAGGCCTCCTTCTCTATTTCAAGATTAGCTATGGTCTCATCTCGGTCTACTACACATACTACTAGATCATCTCTAGATTGCTCTGCCTCTCCTAGTTCTATTGTGAGGGTTTCCTTATCGTTTATAAGGCTATAATAGGCATCAATTAAGACATTTGATAAAGACCTTAGCTTCTTGGAAGAATAGGATTTCAGATTTCTCTGAACATCTCGGAAGCTTACCTCATCGTCTTCATC
>NC_032000.1:37282206-37338635 GCF_001879085.1 Nicotiana attenuata | reverse complement strand
ACCTATTACAAGCCACTTTGCAAACTCCCTTTTGCAAAGACTTCAAACTAACTTGTGATGCACCACCACAAGCCACTCTCTAACTCTCCTAGTTACAGAGGATTCAACTTATGCTACTCCTAGTCACAATGCAAACTCAAAAGTTTACGGATTTGGTTTGTTCCTAAAACAGTGCTTCTAAGAAAGCGAAGTAGGAATTACAATGTAAAGCAAACAACAAGATTACAACTCAACTATGGATATACATAAGACTTCATTTAGAAACTGATCCTTAGTGGAGTTGTCTTTTTGTTCTTGACACACCGGTGATTTCGATACTGAATGGATGTTTCTTCTTCTTGAGACAGTATCACAGAAATGCACAAGTTGGTGTATCATGCACCAGGTTGTTTTATCACAAAAGATATCACAATTAGATAGTGGTGTCCACTCTTGGTGTACTTCTTGTTAGTGGGAAGTGACTGCTGCACTGTCTGCACAGCCACTTCTGGGCAGGTGCGTTCCAGCTGGATTTTGTGCTTCTGTCAGGACATACAAATGAACCAGGTTTAGGACATGTCAATGGACCAGGTCCTAGTTGTGTTCCTCTTCTGTAACAGTTGCTTGATGGACTTTCTTCTGCTACGTTCCAGCTGTGCACTTTGACCTGTACTTTTGTCAGAGAACCCCAAGGGAGCAGGTCCCTGTTGTGTTTCTCTTTATCTTGAATGTGTACAGTCACTGACTTGTGCTTTTGTCGGAGAACCCTAGGGGACCATGTCAACAGGTCCCTGTTGTGTTCCTTCATGTGGTCCTGCCTGAGGTAGCCTTTGAACAGTTTACATGAACTGTGTATCCTGTGGGACAAGATTCTATATCTGGTTCTTAACAGCAAGTTTGTTAAATCATCAAAACCCAAGAAGCATAAAGTTAAGTAAAACCCATCACTTTTCCAAGTTCTAATTTTTTTTCTTTCTCTTTTGTTGTTTTTGCTCCTTTTTTCCAATCTTTCTTTTTCACTCAGATTTTCTCTTTTTTTTCTCTTTTTTTATTCGTTTCTGGTTTATTCTTTCACTCAAATTATCTGTGGCTAAGATCGAATCCGATGGGGATTGCCTACGTATCACGATGCCGCATGAATCAGATCAGTACGTAGTTCAGGGATAAATGCGGAATACAAGAAAAGAAAATTTTGGGTTTTCAATATTTCTTTAAATAAAAAATCTTTTTGGGGTTTTCTATTACAAAGACTCGAAAATTCTGACGATAAAAGAACATACAGACTCAAAACAAAAGAACAAACAGACTTTGGAAAAGACTAACAGACTCGAAAAGGTGAAATACAGACTCAAAGCCAAAAGAAAATCAGGAATACATAAGAGCCTTCAACGCTACACCGGGGGCCCGCAAGACATCAGTCGATCTCGACGCGGGCCTGCGTGCAATCTCTTCTTGGAGGTACTTTAAATCAGCCATCACCTAATGGACAAAGGTCATCACAGCAACAAAGAACATGGACCTGGTCATATACTCGCATTCATGGCACTTCATTGTAACATAATCAGCAATTTCATTAATCCTCATTCTAATGATGCCCTTTTCTTGGAGTAGGCATCCAATTTGCTGAGATCGGGCCTCCAAGGCCTGCGTGGCCGTATGGTTTTGCTCTTGCAATTATTATATGTCTTCTTCTAATAGGGACATCAATGTATAGCAATGCTCTCTTTCCACTTTGAAATTCTTTGTTTGCTTGATTTTCAAGAGTAGTCAGTTTCTTCTTTAAAAATGTGACTCCTCTGTCATACTTTTGCCTTAGCTGCTGAGCAAACCTTGTCCGTTCTTCTGCATTCTTTGCCAATTTTGCCCGAGCTTTTGCCAATTCATCCTCGGCCTTTGCCAGGTCAAACCCATAATCCTGCACCTTTAAACTTAAACTGCTTATGAGTTTTTCATCCTTCTCGCTCCTCATAGGCATTTCAGCAGCTATCCTCATGTCCCGGAGTTGGGCTCGGAGTGCCTCGTTCTCCCGGGCCAACCTTCTCCTTTCACTTTCAGCTTCTTGCGCCTGTAAGTCATTATTAAATGCGGTGTTTCTCAACTCTTCTTCTAAGGTGTGAACGGTGGCTTGATATTTCTTCTTCTTTTCTCCCCAGGCCAACCTTTCTTGAATTTTATCATCAAAAGCTTGAATATGATGTCTTTTGGCGGGTCTTTTGGGCTTGGGCTTGGGCTCGAGCTCTGGCTCATCATTAGCACAAGACCTTCTCTCAAACCATATGGCATAATCTGGGTCCACTTCTCCTCTCGCAGGATCCGGTACCTGGGTGTGATCTTTCATATATCGATAGCCATTCCAATCTTGTTGGACTAAAGATTCGGGTAATGGAGCTTCTGGGTGTAGCTCAATGACTTGGGTACTCAAATCTTCATCTTCGGGCACCACATAATATATTCCCAGCTGCCTTAAAACTCTCACCGGTGCGTATGGTTGGACACTTCTTAAACCCATCAACATCAAATAGCCTTTTGTAGCCGTCATGTGTATGAGTTCCCTTACTAGAAGCCATCCCAAAGTCCATTCAATCTGGCTTGCCTTTAAAGTTCTTAGGTGGAAGATCCAGGCTTCAACCCCTTCTGGCAAATTGTAATCTCTCACCTTCTCCTCATAACTCCCGATGAAGTTATTCTTGCTTGGGCCATAACTCATGAACTTGGGGTGATGGCGGAGATGTTCGATCAACCACATTTGCAGAAGTATATTGCAACCTTCAAAGACTTAGCCTCAGACTTACACAATGTTAATGCTCGGTAGATGTCCGCCAATATCAGTGGAGCAAGCGTGTGATCTTCTTTGGCAATGAGAACTTGCGCAATTCTGGCCATGCGGATATCTATTGTCCCTTCTGCATTTGGGAAGACCATAATTCCCAGAAACGCCACTATGAAAGCAAAGCGACGATTAATTTGCCACGTACTCTTATTTTGCTTGTTGTTTAACCCCTTTTCATGTGTTTCAAACCCAGTTGAGTGCCCAAATTTGGAGTACAGGAAGTAAAAGGAACAACATCCTTTGTTTATATTTGTCTTCCTCATTTGCTTACTAATGTTCAAGAGATCAAAGAAGCGGTGCACAGAGGGAGGCCTTAGGAATATAAGTTGCTGATTTCTTAAGTCCCGGCCAAAACTAGCATCTCCGGCTATTTCTTCCAAGGCGGGAGTAAGCTCAAAATCTGAGAAGCGGTAGACATGGTGGGCGGGATCCCATAAGGTTACTAAGGCCTTAATCAAATCCTCCCGCGGCTTAACATTCATAATATCCATGAGAGCACCCAAGTGCTCTGTTATTCAATCCTGACCATCTTTGTCTAAGTCATACCACCACATTTGAAGTTGTAGTGGAGCCTGCTCTACGACCGTTAATGGCAGATTCTGGACAGTGTTCATTTTGTACCTGTGGATGGTTAGGGTTAGGGATGACTCCAGTGAACTCTTTTGGCAAAACAAGTTTTCAATTTTCTAAAGGGAAATCAAAGGAGGGTGGCTACTTATGCAATATTAGCAACAGGTGGCTATTTTTGCAAGAATGGCCCCTTCACACTTTCGAATAAAGTTTGAGGCCGGAGAAGGGAACTTTATGGAAAAAGTGATGTCCCATGGACAGACACGTCCGTTCTTTGCGAAAATAGCCCTTCGACAATTTGAAGATCTTCTAAGGCTATTCTGGCAAAAACGGATCAAGACACAACCGAAGCTGGGTCGGTTTATTCTCTTGAGCAAAGCACTGGATATATTTATTTTTGGTTATTTTTTGCAAAAAATTAGGTCAAACCCTATGTAGGTTGCCTACATATCTCACATCCGATGAGAATCAGACATGCGTAGTTCGGGCGGTTTTGACATAACCGGGAAAACATGATACTTGACTCTTTTTGAAACGACTCTTTTTTTTTGGTTTTCCAATTTTCATAATTTTTTTGGAAAAATTTCGGCAGAGTTTCGGGATATTTTCAAATACCGGACTTTTCAGAATCGGGCTTAATTTATCTCCTACCTCACTCTTAATTTTTCTCTTGATTTTCTTTCCCTAGCCGATCAACATGCAAGCTGAAGCAAATAAATGTACAAATAGCACATAAGATGCATCAGGATGGTCTTTCATTTTGGGTACACCTGTCCTAGACGGACCCAACCCCTGTGTTGAGTCCCCAAAGTCAAATGCACGTGATGCAAACAAAGGTTCCGACTAGGGATCCGGCATGAGGCTATGTTATTCTAGGTTTAGACATGGGGTTGTGTTCTAGACATGGCTTACCCGAGCGAACAGCTCGAAGCCGAGGTGGGAGCAACATACCGGGAGCACGAAAGTCTACCCGGCCTAGTTGCTGACCCAGCCTCGTTCTATTTGGTATGAACTCTAACAGAAAAGTGGGCCACGCGTATGTGTGCACCATATTTTTAGGAGACTCAGAAGGGAGGCGTAAGAAGACATTTTAAATAATATCAAAGCGGTAAATGAGCGGCAATTAGTATATTAGGCCCACAAACACAGTAATATCAATGAAACAACAAAGCCAAGTAAAGATTAAATTACAAGCTCGAATTCTAAACACAGAAAATCGGGTAAGGAATTCTGTTAACTCGGGAGAAGGTGTTAGACATTTTCGGGTTCCGTAGCTTTAGCGCGGTCGCTTTAATCATACCTGGCTTAATTAGTTTGTTTAATTACTCATTTTAGAACCTATGTACATTTACCCCTTTTACCGCTTTTAATTATGGCGTTATGGATTTAATCTTGAAACAAATTACATTTGTGTAAAAACATTTTATTTGGGGCGCTAAATTCATGTCACGCGAACGTGTACACAATTAATTGCGCTTTATTATTACTAAGATTATTAGGCCGAAGTTGCGCGAAAGCATACCTTGATTTAATTTTGGAAAATCGTAATTATGTCACATGAACGTGTACACAATCACAATAATAATTTAAACTGCGCCTAAAAGCATTTCTACGAGTATTCATTTTGAAATCGTATTCGTGTCACGCGAACGTGTACATAATAACAGTAGCTTGATTAAATACGTGTCTAAAAGCATTTCTACAGATGTTCATAAGTTTTTTATTCTCCTATTCTTTATTCGGGGTTAAAGTAAAACCCATAAGTTATTTATTGCGTGATTTTAGGCTATCAGGGTAGAACTTGGGATTAGCTATATGTTATTTAGGAAACGCTAAAATTGTACAGTTTTTGGGAAAAAGGAAGAACAGTCCATGCTTCATGTGCTTGGTAACATAAAATTTAAAATTACCGGGGAGGGGCATTTAGAGTTTTTCGTTCAATAATGGAGAAGAGAAATCAGAGGTTCCATGTTGACCCTAATATAAATAGGCTTATCTCGTTCATGAGCCGACATGGGCCCAAAACAATGGAATATTCAGCTGTCTGCTAAGCAGGCTCATTTGGAGCCCAATCGAATACCATATAAACAAACATTCTCATATTCAAATCACATGAAATCAATTGATAGATTATTCATGCTTCATCTAATAGATTCCTTGCAACAAATCATACAACAAATAGAATAAATGGGGAAAGAATAACTATTTTGAAGAATAAATTATTACAAATCTTGCTACATAGATGTGACGACCCAAAGGGATCATCACCTATTTTCTTACTCATTCTGTGCTTCTGAGGCCTTGAAAATCTCATTTGGGGTTGCCTCGATTTGCGTGCGCAGTCCGGGCGCGTAGTCGGAAAGCTTAAATATGAATTTTGTGAGAAAAATGCTAAATTTTGATATTAAATTGATTAAATTTGACTTCGGTCAATATTTTGGGCAAACGGATCCGGACCCGTGATTTGACGGTCCCGGAGGATCCGTAGGAAAATGGGACTTGGGCGTATGCCCAGAATCGAATTCCGAGGTCCCAAGCCCGAGAAATGAATTTTTGTGTAAAATTGTTTTCTAGAAATGATTAAGGAAAATGAAAATGAAATTTGATTAAAAGACTATGGTATCGGGCTCGTATCTTGGTTCCGGCGCCCGGTATAAGTCTTATATATGGTTTAAGCGCTTTCTGTAAAGTTTGGTTGAAAACGGACGTCATTTGACGTGTTTCAGACTTAAAATGGAAAAATTGATGTTTCATGAAAATTTAGAAGAAATCATGAGTTTTGAGGCTTGATTCGACGTATATGATGTTATTCTGGCGATTTGATCACGCGAGTAAGTCCGTAGGATATTTTTGAGGTTGTTTGCATATTTGGTTTGGAGCACCGAGGGCTCGGGTGAGTTTTGGATAGGTGTCGGATTGCATTTTTGAATTTTGGAAAATCTGATATGATCAGGCCTGCAGGCTTCGCATTTGCGAAGCCTGGTTCGCAAATGCGAACTCACAAATGCGAAGGCTGGATCGCAAATGCGAAACTAGTCCAGGCCTGCTTGGCTCGCAAATGCGAAGGTTGAGCTTTCGCAAATGCGAAGCATATTTCGCAAATGCGAAGTCCTTCTATCTGGCCTGAGTTCGCAAATGCGAACAAATGTTCGCAATTCCCACCTGCATATTTTTATACTTAGTCGAATTTTGAACCATTTTCACCCCATTTTCAAAACACAACTCCTTAGGCGATTTTCCAAGAACAAGACTTCTTCCAAATCATTTGTAAGTTGATTTTTACTCATTTACCATGTTTTCAACTTACAATCAAGGATTTTCATGGGTGAATTTGGGGGTTTTGGGTAGAACCTAGGTTTTCTAAAAATTGGGGATTTGGACCTCAATTTGAGGTCCGATTTCAAAATAATTTACATATTTGAGTTCGTGGGGAAATGGGTAATCGGGTTTTGGTTCGAACCTCGGGATTTGACCACATGGGCCCGGGGGCGATTTTTGAATTTTTGGGCAAAACTTGAGAAATTCATTTTTATGCATTCAAATCGATTCATTTAGTGTTTATTAAAGTAATTAAGTAATTTGTGGCTAGATTCGAGCGGATTGGAGGTAGAATCACGGGGTAAAGCTATAGTTGAGGCTTGAGTTGAGTTCAAAGCATTGAGGTAAGTGTTTGGTTTAACCCTAGCTTGAGGGAATAGGAGTTGAGTCTTATTTGCTACTTGCTAATTGTCGGGTACGATGTATAGGCATGGTGACGAGTATCTATGCATTGGTGTCTAGCATGATCGTGAGTCCTTATTTTTCGAATAGTTGGGATTTTATTATGTCTTCCATGTTTAATTGATGACGTCTATATGTTGTAAAGATCTTGTTAAAGAAATTGTGATCTTTGAACTTCGTGGAGCGTTGGCTCGAGTTGAAATACAAATTGTGAAGGTATATGAGATAAGTAAATCTTTGGAGCATTGGCTCGAGTGATAATGTGAACTATGAGGTGAAAGTGAAAGAAAGAGTTATTGATATTCTCCCTTGCCGGGACGTTGAGATTATTGATGTTGTACCCTTGTCGGGTCTTAATTGTTTGTTTGTGTTCCCTTGCCAGGATTTTCATTATTGTTGTTTATTCCCTTGCCCTTGTTTGTGATTGTTGATTGGGTGAGGAAGAGTAGTAAAAGCACGAAGGGTGATGTCGTGCACTTGTTGCAGTTTGCTATGATTTCTTGTTGTTATCAGTTCGAGTGCATTACTTGTCTTATTCCATTATTTCTGTGATTCTTTACGTTGACATTTCCCTTTATCGTGTTACTTGTTATTATTGAACCAAGGTGTCCTTGCGCAACGTTATGTCTTGAATTTATGCCTTAATTGCTACATGATTTTGTGANTCGCAATTCCCAAACTTTTTTTGCAATTTCCAGTTCGCAATTCCCTGCAACCTGCATTTTTCATACTTAGTCGATTTTTAAGACATTTTCACCCCATTTTCAAAACACAACTCCTTTGGGCGATTTTTCAAGAACGAACCTTCTTCCAAGTCAATTGAAAGTTAATTTTTACTCATTTCTTTCAATTAACATCATTTAACATATTTTCAACTTAAAATCAAGGATTTTCATGGGTGAAATTGGGGATTTTGGGTAGAACTTAGGTTTTTCTAAAATTGGGGATTTGGATCTCAATTTGAGGTCCAATTTCAAAACAAATTACATATTTGGGTACGTGGGGGAATGGGTAACCGGGTTTTGGTTCGAACCTCGGGTTTTGACCACGTGGGCCCGAGGGCGATTTTGGAATTTTTGGGAAAAACTTTGGGAAATTTATTTTTATCCATTCAAATTGATTCATTTAGTGTTTATTAAAGTAATTAAGTGACTTGTGACTAGATTCGAGCGGATTGGAGGTGGAATCACGGGGTAAAGCTATAGTTGAGGCTTGAGTTGAGTTCAAAGCATCGAGGTAAGTGTTCGGTCTAACCCTAGCTTGAGGGATTAGGAGTTGAGTCATAATTGCTACTTGTTTTGTGTTGAGTACGACGTATGGGCATGGTGACGAGTATCCATGCATCGGTGTCGAGCATGACCGTGAGTCTTAATTTGATAATTGTGTACCCTTGTTTGATCCTATGAAAGTTGTGACTGAATATTGGTATTAGTTGTGCCAAGAAGAAGTTGAATAGGATTGGTTATAGCTGACTCTCCCTTGTCGGGATGTTTGACTTGTTGTTATAGTTCCCTTGCCGGGAAGATTTAATTTGAGTGTTCCCTTGCCAGGATTGTATTGTGTATTGAAAGTAAAGGGAGCGGGTGGTATGCCTACCACAAGTGATATTGAAATGGGAGCGGGTGGTACGCCTACCACAAGTGAAATTGAAATGGGAGCGGGTGGTACGCCTACCACGAGTGATATTGAAATGGGAGCGGGTGGTACGCCTACCACGAGTGATATTGAAATGGGAGCGGGTGGTACACCTACCACGAGTGATATTGAAATGGGAGCGGGTGGTACGCCTACCACGGGATATTGAGAAATGGGATCGGGTTGCACGCCTGGAACAAGATGAGTTGAATATGAAAGTTGCCTTATCTCTTCATTTACTGCTAGAAGTTAAAGTGTAGATGTACGCTTTATTATTCCTGAAATTCTGTTTCTAACTGTTGCCCCTGAAGCATGCTCCCTTCCCCAGCTTGAATTGTTATTTTCTTGCTACTTTTCCGTTGTACTTGTATATATATATCTGCACAGGTTTATTGGTGGTCTGGTTCTAGCCTCGTCACTACTTCGCCGGGGTTAGGCTAGGCACTTACCAGCACATGGGGTCGGTTGTGCTGATACTACACTCTGTGCTATTTTGCACAGATCCCAGGCTTCCCGCAGCAGCGGCAATAGGGTGGGATCAGGCTTTCAGTCCAGTGAGACCCGAGGCAGCCTTGCAGGCGTTCGCAGGCCCTGGCGTCTCCCTTCATCTATAATCCTGTTTCTTTCATGTAATTTCGGAGACAGTGTCGAGTTTATTTCTTTCAGACCCTTATGTGTAGTATTCTTAGACCGTCTATGAAACTGTGACACCAGTCTTGGGTAGAGGCCTTGGTTGAAATTTTTCCGCATTTCTATTCAGTTTTCTATAATATCGAGACTTTCGCTTATTATTTAATTTCGTTGCTTTTGTATTATTGCCGATAAATTGTTAAAAGGAATTATATTATTAATAAAAAAAAGTAATTAGAATTGTCTTGCCTAGCTCTCATTAGTAGGCGCCATCACGACTCCCGAGGGTGGGAAACCCGGGTCGTGACAAGTTGGTATCAGAGCTCTAGGTTACATGGGTCTCACAGTTCACAGACAAGCTTAGTAGTGTCTGAGGGATCGGTACGGAGACGTTTGTATTTATCCCTCAGAGGCTGCAGAGTTAGGAAAAAGTTTCACTTCTGTTCTTTCCTGTCGTGTGATTTTGTTCTCTCAATACTAAATTGAAACCTCTACTCTTGTCCTTTCGCGAATGGCGAGGTCACGTACCGCTTCTTCAGCCGAACAGCAGCACAGACCGGAGGTAGATCAGCGACGTCTTCGAAGGCTTTGTGGAGGTGGGATAAGTTTCATCAAGCACTTCACTACTACCATCAGCGGTGCATCTTCTGAGGATCCCCAAGATTTTCTGGACAGCGGTCATGAGGTTCTCAGGAACATGGGGATCGTGGAGACCAATGGGGTCTATCTTGCTACTTTTCGCTTGTTTGGATCCGCCAAGACCTGTTGTAAAGATTATTGATTGGCTATACCAGCTAGGTCATCAGCTTCGACTTGGGGATAGTTCACGTAGCTATTTCTGGAGAAGATTCTCCCCATCATTCAGAGAGAGGCCTATCAGGGGCAGTTTGAGCGTCTCCAGCAGGGTTCTATGGTTGTTACTCAGTAAGAGATCAGATTCATCGGCTTGGCTCGTCATGATCTTGTCATACTTCCCACTGTGAGAGAGAGTGAGGAGGTTCATTGAGGGACTCGTCCAGCCCGCTCAGTTAGCTGGAGGTGGAGGTAGAGGTATTAGAGGTGGAGGTAGAGATGCTAAAGGTAGAGGTAAAGGTATTAGAGGTGGAGGTGCAGGTATGGTTCTGGTTTGTGATAGAGATGCTTCAGTGTTATTTGATCCTATTCTGCACTGTGTCTGGTCATGCCTAGTGATTCACTGAGTATTCCTATTTATGTGTCTACACCGGTGGGTGATTCTATCGTGGGTGATCGAGTTCATCATTGTTGTGTTGTGGTGATTGGGGGCCTCGAGACTCGTGTAGATTTGTTGCTCTTAGACATGGTCGGCTTCGATGTTATTGGGGATGGATTGGTTATCACCTTACCACGCTATCTTGGATTGCCACGCCAAGGCTGTGACCTTAGTTTTACCGGGTATGCCTCGTTTAGAGTGGAGAGGGACTCCAGGTCATTCTACCCGCAGTGTCATATCGTATGTGAAGGCTCGGTGTATGGTCGAGAAGGGGTGTTTGGCTTATTTAGCTTATGTTCGGGATTCCAGTGCTGAGGTTCCCTCTATCGATTCTGTGCCCGTTGTTCGTGATTTCCCTGATGTTTTTCCTTCAGACCTGCCGGGTATGCCACCCGACAGGGATATTAATTTCTGCATCGATCTAGCTCCG
Source organism: Nicotiana attenuata (assembly GCF_001879085.1). Taxonomy (NCBI): domain Eukaryota; kingdom Viridiplantae; phylum Streptophyta; class Magnoliopsida; order Solanales; family Solanaceae; genus Nicotiana; species Nicotiana attenuata. The sequence continues at coordinate 37,327,610 of NC_032000.1, read as the reverse complement.
GGCACTCAGCCCATTTCTATTCCGTCATATCGTATGGCCCCGCCGGAGCTGAAGGAGTTAAAAGAACAATTGCAGGATTTGCTTGAGAAGGATTTTATTAGACCCAGTGTCTCACCTTGGGTGCGCCGGTATTATTTGTTAAGAAGAAGGATGGGTCAATGAGAATGTGTATTGATTACCGGCAATTGAACAAGGTAACGATCAAGAATAAGTATCCACTGCCGAGGATTGATGATTTGTTCGACCAGCTTCAGGGTGTCAGGGTATTTTCCAAGATTGACTTGCGATCTGGTTACCATCAGTTGAGGATTAGGGCATCTGATGTCCCTAAGACAGCCTTCCGCACTCGGTATGGGCATTATGAGTTCTTGGTTATGTCATTTGGGTTAACAAATACCCCAGCAACTTTCATGGACTTGATGAACCGAGCGTTCAGGCCTTATTTGGATTCGTTCGTGATAGTGTTCATGATGATATTTCGATATATTCCCGCAGCCGAGGGGAGCACGAGCAACATCTTAGAGTGGTTCTTCAGACTTTGAGGGATAGTCAGTTGTACGCCAAGTTTTCGGAGTGTGAGTTATGGTTGAGTTCAGTTGCATTTCTGGGTCATGTCGTATCAGCAAAGGGTATTCAGGTGAACCCAAAGAAGATTGAGGCAGTCGAGAACTGGCCTAGACCAGCATCAGCTACAGAGATTCGGAGTTTCTTGGGATTGGCAGGCTACTATCGTCGGTTCGTGGAGGGGTTTTCATCTAGTGTAGCCCCGATGACCAGGTTGACCCAGAAGGGGTGCCCAGTTCAGATGGTCGGACGAGTGTGAGGCGAGCTTTCAGAAACTCAAGATAGCTCTGACTACGGCACCGGTGTTGGTTTTGCCCACAGGTTTCGGGCCTTATACAGTTTATTGTGATGCATCTCATATTGGACTTGGTGCGGTTTTGATGCAGGATGGCAAGGCTATTGCCTATGCTTCGCGGCAGTTGAAGATTCATGAGAAAAACTATCCGTTTCATGATTTGGAGTTGGCAGCCATAGTTCACGCATCGAGGATTTGGAGGCAGTATCTGTATGGCGTGGCATGTGAGGTGTTCACTGATCACGAGTCTTCAGTATTTGTGCAAGCAAAAGGAGTTGAGTTTGAGGCAGAGCAGGTGGTTGGTATTGTTGAAGGATTAGATATCACCATTTTTAAATCATCCGGGAAAGGCCAATGTGGTGGCCGATGCTTTGAGTAGGAAGTCAGTGCATTTTCATTCCTGTGGCAGTCTCCTATTCATCCGAGAGGTTAGCTGAGATCTTCATTCGGGAGATTGTTCGTCTTTATGGTGTGCCCGTATCTATTATTTCGGACCGAGGGTACGCAGTTTACGTCGCGCTTCTAGAGAGCAGTTCAGCGAGAGTTGGGCACGCGAGTGGGGTTGAGCACAGCATTTCATCCCCATACGGACGGGCAGTCCGAGCGGACTATTCAAATTTTGGAGGATATGCTTCAAGCTTATGTTATCGACTTTGGAGATTCGTGGGATCAAATCTTGCCTTTAGCGGAGTTTTCCTACAACAACAGCTACCAGTCGAGTATCCAGATGGCCCCTTATGAGGCTTTATATGGTAGACGATGTCGATCTCCGGTTGGATGGCTTGAGCCGGGGGAGGCTCAGTTGTTGGGTACGGATCTGGTTCAGGAGGCCTTGGACAAGGTCAAGATCATTCAGGATAGGCTTCGTTCATCTCAGTCTAGGCAAAAGAGTTATGCAGATCGCAAGGTTCGAAATGTGGCTTTCATGGTTGGTGAGTGAGTATTGCTCTGAGTGTCGCCTATGAAAGGCGTGATGAGATTTGGGAAGAAGGGCAAGCTTAGCCCTAGGTTCATTGGTTCGTTTGAGATTCTTGACCGAGTGAGAGAGGTGGCTTATAGACTTGCATGGCCGCCTAGCTTATCAACCGTGCATCCAGTTTTTCATGTATCCATGCTTCGGAAGTATCACGGCGATCTAGCCCACGTGTTAGATTTCAGCACTGTCTAGTTGGACAAGGACTTATCTTATGAGGAGGAGCCGGTAGCTATTCTAGACCGGCAGGTCCGTCAGTTGAGATTCAAGAGTTTCCCTTCGGTTCGTGTTCAGTGGAGAGGTCAGCCTCCTGAGGCATCGACCTGGGAGTCCGAGTCCGATATGCGGAGCCGTTATCCTCATCTATTCCCCGACTCAGGTACTTCCTTCCTTTGTCCGTTCGAAGACGAATGGTTGTTTTAGAGGTGGAGAATGTGACGACCCAAAGGGGTCATCACCTGTTTCCTTACTCATTCTGTGCTTCTGAGGCCTTGAAAACCTCATTTGGGGTTGCCTCAATTTGCTTGCGTAGTCCGGGCGCGTAGCCGGAAAGCTTAAATATGAATTCTGTGAGAAAAATGCTAAATTTTGATATTAAATTGATTAAATTTGACTTCGGTCAACATTTTGGGCAAACGGACACGGACCCGGACCCGGACCCGTGATTTGACGGTCCCGGAGGGTCCGTAGGAAAATATGGGACTTGGGCGTATGCCCGGAATCGAATTCCGAGGTCCCAAGCCCGAGAAATGAATTTTTGTGTAAAATTGTTTTCTGGAAATGATTAAGGAAAATGAAAATGAAATTTGATTAAAAGACTATGGTATCGGGCTCGTATCTTGGTTCCGCCGCCCGGTACAAGTCTTATATATGGTTTAAGCGCTTTCTATAAAGTTTGGTTGAAAACGGACGTCGTTTGACGTGTTTCGGACTTAAAATGGAAAAATTGATGTTTCATGAAAATTTGGAAGAAATCATGAGTTTTGAAGCTTGATTCGACGTATATGATGTTATTCTGGCGATTTGATCGCGCGAGTAAGTCCGTAGGATGTTTTTGAGATTGTGTGCATATTTGGTTTGGAGCCCCGAGGGCTCGGGTGAGTTTTGGATAGGTGTCGGATTGCATTTTTGAATTTTGGAAAATTTGGTATGATCAGGCCTGCAGGCTTCGCATTTGCGAAGCCTGGTTCGCAAATGCGAAGGCTGGATCGCAAATGCGAAACCAGCCCAGGCCTGCTTGGCTCGCGAATGCTAAGCATTCCTTCGCAAATGCGAAGGTTGAGCTTTCGCAAATGCGAAGCATATTTCGCAAATGCGAAGTCCTTCTATCTGGCCTGAGTTCGCAAATGCGAACAAATGTTCGCAATTCCTGTAACAGGTCGGGGTTCGCAATTGTGAACCCCAGTTCGCAAATCCCATATCTGCAACCTGCATATTTTTATACTTAGTCGAATTTTGAACCATTTTTCACCCCATTTTCAAAACACAACTCCTTAGGCGATTTTCCAAGAACAAGACTTCTTCCAAATCATTTGTAAGTTGATTTTGACTCATTTCCTTCAATCGTTAACATCATTTAACATGTTTTCAACTTAAAATCAAGGATTTTCATGGGTGAATTGGGGGTTTTGGGTAGAACCTAGGTTTTCTAAAAATTGGGGATTTGGACCTCAATTTGAGGTCCGATTTCAAAACGATTTACATATTTGAGTTCGTGGGGGAATGGGTAACCGGGTTTTGGTTCGAACCTCGAGTTTTGACCACGTGGGCCCGGGGGCCATTTTGGAATTTTTGGGCAAAACTTGAGAAATTCAATTTTATGCATTCAAATCGATTCATTTAGTGTTTATTAAAGTAATTAAGTAATTTGTGGCTAGATTAGAGCGGATTGGAGGTGGAATCACGGGGTAAAGCTATAATTGAGGCTTCAGTTGAGTTCAAAACATCGAGGTAAGTGTTTGGTTTAACCCTAGTTTGAGGGAATAGGAGTTGAGTCTTATTTGCTACTTGCTAAATGTCGGGTACGATGTATAGGCATGGTGACGAGTATCTATGCATTGGTGTCTAGCATGACCGTGAGTCCTTATTTTTCGAATAGTTGGGATTTTGTTATGTCTTCCATGTTTAATTGATGACGTCTATATGTTGTAAAGATCTTGTGAAAGAAATTGTGATCTTTGAACTTCGTGGAGTGTTGGCTCGAGTTGAAATACAAATTGTGAAGGTATATGAGATAAGTAAATCTTTGGAGCATTGGCTCGAGTGATAATGTGAACTATGAGGTGAAAGTGAAAGAAAGAGAAAGAGTTATTGATATTCTCCCTTGCCGGGACGTTGAGATTATTGATGTTGTACCCTTGTAGGGTCTTAATTATTTGTTTGTGTTCCCTTGCCGGGATTTTCATTATTGTTGTTTATTCCCTTGCCCTTGTTTGTGATTGTTGATTGGGTGAGGAAGAGTAGTAAAAGCACGAAGGGTGATGTCGTGCACTTGTTGCAGTTTGCTATGATTTCTTGTTGTTATCAGTTCGAGTGCATTACTTGTCTTATTCCATTATTTCTGTGATTCTTTACGTTGACATTTACCTTTATCGTGTTACTTGTTATTATTGAACCAAGGTGTCCTTGCGCAACGTTATGTCTTGAATTTATGCCTTAATTGCTACATGATTTTGTGACCTAATTGCTACGTGACATTCAACTTATTAATTATTAAATTGCCTAATTGCCCCCTTATAATCCATAATTAATTGCTATTTGTCATTATTTGTTTTCCTTCGTAAATCATAAATTTTGTGTACTTGTTGTCTTATGAACTCGTATTAATTATTGCGTTTGTTAGAGTAAATTTTCTTTTAGAGGATCTGTTGATTTATTGAAATGGGAGCGGGTGGTACGCCTACCACAAGTGATATTGAAATGGGAGCGGGTGGTACGCCTACCACAAGTGATATTGAAATGGGAGCGAGTGGTACGCCTACCACAAATGAGATATTGAAATGGGAGCGAGTGTTACGCCTACCACAAATGAAATATTGAAATGGGAGCGAGTGGTATGCCTACCACAAATGATATATTGAAATGGGAGCGGGTGGTACGCCTACCACGAGTGATATTGAAATGGGAGCGAGTGGTACGCCTACCACGGGATATTGAGAAATGGGATCGGGTTTCACGCCTGCAACAAGATGAGTTGAATATGAAAGTTCCCTTATCTCTTCATTTACTGCTAGAAGTTAAATTGTAGATGTACGCTTTATTATTCCTGAAATTCTATTTCTAACTGTTGCCCCTGAAGCATGCTCTCTTCCCCAGCTTGAATTGTTATTTTCTTGCTACTTTTCTGTTGTGCTTGTATATATATATCTGCACAGGTTTATTAGTGGTCTGGTCCTAGCCTCGTCACTACTTCGCCGGGGTTAGGCTAGGCACTTACCAGCACATGGGGTCGGTTGTGCTGATACTACACTCTGTGCTATTTTTCACAGATCACAGGCTTCCCGCAGTAGCAGCAATAGAGTGGGATCAGGCTTTCAGTCCAGTAAGACCCAAGGTAGCCTTGCAGGCGTTCGCAGGCCCTGGCGTCTCCCTTCATCTATAATCCTGTTTCTTTCATGTAATTCCGGAGACAGTGTCGAGTTTATTTCTTTCAGACCCTTATGTGTAGTATTCTTAGACCGTCTGTGAAACTGTGACACCAGTCTTGGGTAGAGGCCTTGGTTGAAATTTTTCCGCATTTCTATTCATTTTCTATAATATCGACACTTTCGCTTATTATTTAATTTCGTTGCTTTTGTATTATTGCCGATAAATTGTTAAAAGGAATTATGTTATTAATGAAAAAAAAGTAATTAAAATTGGCTTGCTTAGCTCTCATTAGTAGGCGCCATCACGACTCCCGAGGGTGGGAAACCCGGGTCGTGACAATAGACTCTTTTATACAAATCAACACATGTAAACATCTTTACTAAAATTCAACACAGTAATCCACTTCAAAGCTATGACTAAAATCTCTATACCACCAAACACTCATAAGAAATATTCCTACTATCTTCAGTAGTCTCCTACCTTTTATCTGTTTGTAAGAATCAAGTTCAAATTCTGAAAATGAGTAGCTATAAGCTTGAGATGGCCAAATAGACAAAGCTACCATTCTAATTGAAAACAACATACAGATTAGCATCAAGTTTCGACATACTTCATCATATTTCATACATTCTTTGAAACATGGAACAACTAATAAGATTTTTGTTATTCGGGAAAAAAAAAGATAAATAGAAATAGTCACTAAAAGAAAGACAAAGATAGGGCAGATATGACAATATAGCTTAAAGATAAGGCATGAGATTGAATATAGCCAAGGTGACAAACATTTAAATCTTCATTTATAATCTGAGTGAAAATTAACATACCTAAAGTAGAAATCACAGAACTGAGACCAAATAAAGGTCAGAAAACCAAAGGAGGAAACTCAGCAAACTCAGAAAAAAGCAGCAGCAGGTAAGCAAGAAAAACAGCAATGAAGAAACTCCAGAATAAACTTCAACTTCAGCTCAAGAACCAACTGAAGAAGACCAAGGGTTAAAAGAAAACCAGAACGTCTGAATTTTTGTGTGAGTGAGTGTAAATTTCAGAAAATTCTGTGTCCTTTCTTTTTAAAAGCAAAAATCAGTGTCAAAAATGAAGGGGAAATTCTGAAGTGCAGAGAGTATTTTCCGTGTGTGAATTCTGCGTGTCAAATCTGTGGGGAATGTAAAAGGGGGTTCTCTTTTATAAGGGAAAAAACTTTCAGCTCACCTCACATGTGCTCTTCCTAAATTTAAGGAGAGAAAACATCTTTTTAACCAATTTTCTACAGTTGTCCCCTTTTCATCAGATATTGTCCTATTTTCAGCATTTTTTAAAATTGAAGATGGACAGTTGTCCTATTTCCAGAAGTTTTCATATTTTTCCACCCTTTAAACTTCTGAAAATTCATCCTTTTTACCCCAAATCTGACTTAATTCATTTATTTTATTGCACTTTAATCCCTTCTAGATGATTCCTACACAAATATCTCAAAACTCCTGATTGTCTGATTTCGTTTGGCCCCTTTAAGGTTTCTATTATTACCCCTTCAACCCTTTTAATTCCAATTGACATTCAACATCAGTAATCAAACAATCAAAAACCAAATCACAGATCAAATAAAATTTGACTAATTCACCTAACTAGATTACTGAACTAATTAAAATTGATTTAATTAATCTAAACACATGCGATTAAACTAACGATCATGCAATTAACTTAAATAATCCTATTTTAATTGAGCTAATAAAAACAATAATCAACACCTAAACTAGTGATCCCAAAAACAGAAAAAGAAACAAGAAAAGGGAAAAGGAAAATATACTGATTTGGCCGGAATTGAGTGGACAAACTAGGCGAATCAACGAACGACGATAGCGACGAAGCTTGGCCGGTCAGTGGTGACTTGGCCGGAATCCGGCAAGTTTCTAAATGAACCAAAACTCATATTAATCAATTTCTCTTGACAAGAGCAATTGATCAATGTCAGATTCAAGTCAAAACGATTAAGAATCGTGGCAGAAATCGAAGAGAAATAAAACTAGGTCTTTTGAAATTTCTCAGATTGGAAAATCAGGGGAATCTATGGTGTTATGAAGTAAATTGGGAGGAGATATAGAATGAGGAGGAAGAGGGGATTGTGGTGTGAAGATTTGGGTGTGATTTGGCGATGAGCCGCCGGTGACCATGGTGTGGGGATAGTAGGCGGCTTAGGTTTAGAGATGAAGAAGAATGAGAATGGGGTGTTGTCTCTAGGTTTGGGGAAATTTTGGACAGTTATATGGGAAAGAAAGAGGAGCTCCCGTCCGTTGGATTGGATCAGATGAAGGGTTCTGATTGCTTTGAATGAAACGGCGTCGATTTGGTAATTAAAGGCTGGATCGGACTGGGAGTGGGGATTGGACTGGGTGAGATCTAAGGCAATTGGGTCATTTAAATTTGGCCCAATCTAGTTTGAAGCTCAAAAATAGTCTCTTCTCCTTTTCTTTGTTTTCGTTTCTTTTCTTTGATTTTAAATTCTAATTAAATTAATTAAAATCCTAAATCGATCTAATTTGTAAAATTAAACTAATTATCTATTTATACTATTTACATAACTAATTAATCTTAAATTAATGAAAGAAAGTTACTAATTTAACACTAAAAGCTAAAAATATAAAAATGAACATCATTTTTATGATTTTTGTTTTAATAATGCAATCAACTTATGCAATTAGATTCTAAATGCAATTAAGACCTACACATGCTATGTAATTATGATTTCAATATTTTTTGGTAGTTTTCTACGATTTTCAAAAAATGTTATAAATGCATGAAAAATGCAACTAAATGCAAACAATTAATTAACAAAAATTACTAAAAATAAAAATAAAAATAATTAAAAAAATCCTATTTTGTGAATTATGTAGGAATATGTTTGTCAGGCAAAAATTACGCGCTCACAATCCTCGCTTGCTTCATATTCATCATTTGAGTCTCCATCCTCAGTAGCCATGGATATTCCTTCCTCGTAATAATTTTGATTTGATCTAAGGACTGAAGGCTCGAATTCCTCATAAAGGCCTTCACTATCCTGCAAATCACCTGCTAGTTCATTACTTCAATAACTTCAACTCATCAATTAGGGGTTGCATGTATACATCAATCAATTTTTTTTGATTTCGTGGACCTGGAATAATACAAGTTAGAAAAAAATATGGATTTGTCATACACAATTCAGGCGGCAGATTATACGGCTAAACAAACACTGGCCAACATGAATATGCTGCAGCAGACGCTGCAAATAGAATGAATCCATCAGCGCATAATCCCAACCTAATATTTCTCGATTCACCGGCAAAGTCTGGGAACACCCCATCAAAATGCTTCCATGCTTCTCCATCTGACGTATGACATAGCACACCATCTGACCTTCTATGTTCATAATCACATCTCATATGAGGAGCGGAACTCACTAATGCATACAACCTCTTTAACCTTGGTATAAAGGGTAAGTAGTGTATCGCCTTCATTGGAACCTTCTTCTATTTAGCATTTGTGACTTCTTTGTAAAGCGACTGGTTACAAAATTTGTAATTTTCTAAAGCTACATAATCCTTATGGAATAACATGCAACCTTTGTCACAACAATCAATCCTTTATGATGAAAGACCCAACTTGGAAACCAATTTCTTTGTCGTGTAAAAATCTTTGGGCAAGTCAATCTTGGTCGGATTAAGTTCATTCATAAAGCCAATGATAGAATCCATGCCTGCTTGAGAAATAGAATTATCAGATATAATATTTAGTAATCTAACTGTAACAGACAACTTGGAATGCGTTGTGCCTTCATAAAGTGGACAACTAGCTTCCTCTAACTATTTTAAGAAGCTCTTAGCCTCATCATTTGGTTCGAAGCCCTAGGGAACATCTCAAAAGCATCCCTCATCATTTCATTAAATCTAGAATTTTCAACATTAATGTTCTCAGCTATGGGACCACCTTCTTCACCACCAGATGAGTTCTGAAAATGAACATCATATACACTAGCATGACTCTCCCCATGAACAGTCCACACATAATAATTTTCCATAAACCCTTTCTTATACAGATGAACAGTAACAATATCGGGCCCCAATAACTTAAGACACTTGCATTTCACAGAGGGGCACCTAATCGTCCCTTCGATAAGGAAATCATCAAGTGTCTTTGCCTTAGCAATAAATCTAGCAACCCCTTCTATAAATTCATTCGGCAACCTCCTACGATTCTGATGATTCCTATCATACATCCATCTACGGTGCCCAAATTCCATCTACACATAGAAGAGAATTAGAAGTTGAAATATATTTATGTTATTTACACTAACTAATAAATTTTATTATATTCTTCAAAAGTTACTTATCTCAATAATTTAATAATATATTTTAGTGTAATATTATAGTTAGCCATCTTATTTAGTAAAAGGGTTTTTGCATTTATCCAAATTTATTAGTAAACTAAAAGGCAACCATAAACTTAATTCAATTTCAAACTAATGAATTTCTTATATCTAATCAACTTTAATTACAATCATTTCATATGTTTACTACACTATTGTTAAAATCATACTAGCTACATCACATTTCATAATCTTACCCACGGGCTTCATTGTTATCAAAAAAAAAGAAATAGTCGTAATTAACAAATATTAAACTATTTCAACATATAAAAATTAAAGAATTCAAATAGCATATAAAAGTTAAGGCGTTTAATTTAAATAGCATAATTGCTTAATATAAAGTAAAAGGAAGTCAAATATTTGGGGATCTACAATAACAATAATGCAAAAAAAAAATTGACTAATCTACAAGAACAATTTAATAATTTACCAACTAATTTCTAACAATTCAACTAATTTTCCTAGCAATTAAGTCATAGAGAAATTCCCAAAAAATTAAAACTAACTTTGCTATGAAGAAATCTACAGGTGGACGCGGTGAAGATGGTGGTGGCCGCTACAACCCAAAGCTTGTGGAAATGCTGGCCACTACAAAAAAAAAAGTTAGGGTTCCTTGGATTCTGCCGCGACCATGAGAAGCTAGGGTTTTGTGCGAGAGAGAAGAAGAAGAGAGGAGAAAGAGCTATACCTTGGAGAGGGGAGATGGTGGAAGTATGGAGAAGCTCAAATTTTCCGACGGGGCGAAGTTGGGAGGTGGAGAAAAAATGAGAGGAGGAAAAAGAAGAAAGAGAGGAAGAGAACAGAAGAGAGACCAGGGGGGTGTAACGACCCGACCGGTCGTTTCGAGCCTTTGCACTTTGATCGCCAGTTCTCGGGCATGACTTGCCCCGTGTTATGTATTGTGACTAATGTAGATCGTTGGTTTTGGTTTTCAGGAAAATTTGGAATGAATTTGAAAGAACAGTTTCAGTTGAAAGCTTTGAATCTGAAAGGTTTGACCAAGAGTTGACTTATTTGTATATGAGCTCGAATCGGAGTTTTTATAATTTGGTTATTAGGTGATTGTGACTTAGGAGCGTGGTCGGAATTGGTTTTGGAGGTCTGGTGTAGAATTAGGCTTGAATTGGCGAAGTTAGTATTTTGGCGAATTCCGGTTGATAGGTGAGATTTCGATCCGAGGGTCAGAATGGAATTCCGAGAGTTGTTGTAGCTTCATTATGTTATTTGTGATGTGTGTGCAAAAATTGCAGGTCATTCGGAGGTGTTTGGGTTGGGTTTTTGATCGAATGCGTGTTTCAGAAGTTTTAGAAGAACATAGGCTTGAATCCGATGTAATTTGATAGTTTTGGTGTTGTTTGAGGTGTTTTGATGATTGGAACAAGTTTGGATGATGTTTTAGGATGTGTTGGTGCTTTTGGTTGAGGTCTCGAGGGCCTCGGGGTGATTTCGGATGGCTAACGGGGAGTTTCGAGTTGGAAAATATTGCAGAAAATGCAGCACTAGGTGCAGGCCAGATTTGGCCTTCACGTTCGCATAGGTAGGCCCGCATTCGCGTAAGGGAAAGTCTTGGAGCATCGCGTTCGCGGTGAGGAGCACGTGTTCGCGTAGAAGAGATTTGGGTCCCTGAGTCTTTGTGCTTCGCGTTCGCGTATAGATCATCGCGTTCGCGTGACGTGTGCCGCGTTCGTATAAGAGGATTTGAGGTTCCGTAATATATGTTCTTCGCGTACGCGGCATAAGGCTCGCGTTCGTGTTGTGGTAGCAGCTAAAGCGTCGCGTTCGCGGGTAAGTCACCACGTTCGCGAAGGGAAAAATTGGCCAGTGGAATTTTTGTGCATCGCGAACGCGAGAGGGCCCTCGCGTTCACATAGAAGAAATGTCAGCTGGACAGAAGGATTTTAATAAATATTTCATCCGCGAGCTAAGCCCTATTTTCACCATTTTTGAGCATCCTTGAAAGCTTTTGGACGGGAATTGAAGAGGATTTCGACTGGGATTGATTGGAGGTAAGCCCTATGAACTAAAAACACGATTTTATTGTGAAATTGACCTTGAAATCCATGGAAACTTCACAAAAAAAGGAAGAACTAGGGCTTGAGTTTTAATATTTCAAATTGGGATTTGAGGGGTCATTTGGACTCCGATTTTGGTAATCTTTATATGTATAGACTCGTGGCGAGATAAGGAGTCCGTTGATGTTAAATTTTCTGATTTTCGAGAAGTGGGCCCGGGGCTCGGGTTTTGCTAATTTCGAGATTTTCGTTATTTTTCGATTGTCTTCGATTGGGTATTGTTCCATTGGCATATTGTGACGTATTCGTTGTGGTTTTGGTCAGATTCGACGTGCGAGGAGGTCGATTTGAGAAGCAAAGGCGTCGCGAGCTAGAGATTTCGCCGGTTCGAGGTGAGTAATGATTGTAAATGACATCCTGAGGGTTTGAAACCCCGGATTTGCACATTGTAGTGCTATATTGAGGTGACTTGCACGCCGGATAGCGAGCGTGGGGTAGAGCACCGTTGGGGATTGTGACTTGGTCCGTCCCGGTTGATGAATTTACTGCGTATTTGACTGAAATTACTTGTTATCAACATAATTTGGGCTGATTGCCATATTTGGGCTTCGTGCCAGCTATTTGAACCCCTTCGGGGATTGTTGTTGATAATTCCTCACTGTTTTAATTATATACTTGAACTCAGTCATGTATTTCCCACTGTTTTAAGACTCAGCCAAGTTTATTTTACTTTAACACTTGAAATGATATTTCTAACAATATTAGGGCTGAGCATCATGTTTTACTGTTGCCCTAGTGGCTTATGTGATTTTGACTGAGTAAGGCCGTGGGCCTGTATTGTGAGGATAATTTTGGATCGGGTTGCGCGCCGCAGCAGTGTTATACTGATATTGATATGAGGCCGAGGGCCTAGATTGATGCCACGAGATGGCTTGATATTGCGCTTGGGCCGTAAGGGGCCCCTCCCGGAGTCTGCACACCCCCAGTGAGCGCCGTCGACGATAAACGGATCGGGCTGCACGCCGCAGCGGTATGTGGAGCGGGCTGCACGCCGCAGCGGTACTACTACTGTTCTGTGTGTTTACTTTATCTTATTTGCTTGCCTTTGCCTGTTATTTGTGCTACTTCATGTGATATCTACCGGATTGCCTGATATTATCTGTTAATTGAGTGTGGTGCCCGAGGGGCGGACTTCTGTACTTATCTGCACTATTTGTTTTTGGCTTTCATTTGCGTTACCGCTGAAAAGATCATTTTCAAAAGAGGTTTTAAACTTAGCTAAGATATTTCTAAAGATTTCACAGCTTCACTATTTTCCTCAAAGAGTTTTACACTGCTCCTATATAGCATGATGGTTTGCTTTACGTGATTTCTTACTGCTCAGTTGTTATTTACCCTTATTACTCACATTGTTGGAGTACTCACTTTACTCTTTGCACCACATGTGCAGATGCAGGTATCTATTCACCTGGTAGCGGGTTTTGACTGATCAGAGGCAGAGTTATATGAGTTAAGGAGGTGACTGCCAGCGTTCGCAGCACCATTTTCCTCTCCTTTGTTCGTTATTTCAGTTTTGTATTTTAGAGACCTTGTAGTGGATTTACATTCTGATAGATGCTCGTGACTTGTGACACCCCGGTTTGGGCTGTGTGGGGTTGTAATTCCGTTAATTTATTTTATTAAGTCACATTTTGGCTGTTATTCATGTTTAAATTATTTTTGAAAAGACGAGTTGGGTTAGTTGGCTGGCCTCGTCTTCACGAGAGGCGCCATCACGACCAGTGCGGGGTTTGGGTCGTGACAGGGGGTTGAAATGATTTTCAACCAATTCAGTCGGAAACATAAAATAATATATAATTTAAAAAATATTTCGGACCGATTTGGTCGGTAAAAGCACTGACAAGTTAGGCTTTGGAATACACAGCTATATTTTCGACCATATCAATCGGTATTTCTAAAAAAATTATTTTTTATTTTAATTTTTTCCAACTAATTTAGTCGAATTCCTAAATCTAGTCAAACTCCGAAATTTTGACTTTTATTAACCGACCGAATCGGTCGGAAATTTAATTCCAACAATTTTTGCCAAAATTGTTGGTACAAGGCCGAAATATTTTAAGAAATAAATAAATAAATATTTTGCTATTTCCGACTTAAACAGTCGCAAATTTCCGACCTCTTTTTTCAGTCGGAAATTTTTAGTCAGAATTTTGGCATTTTCTAGTAGTGTGCGTTTCTGCAAGAGGCTGTTTCTACGGCTCGAATCCGTGATCTCCTGGTCACATGGCAGCAACTTTACCAGTTACGCTTAGACTCCCCTTCACTCTAGCTAAGTGCCGATTTATTTTCATTTTTTTCCAGGAATTTATTGATGCAGAATGTAGGTTTTTCTTTTTTTCTTTTTTTGCTGGGCAATTAATGATGTGTAATCTTTGCAGTTTTCAAAAGCAAATGAGTAAATGTCTAATGACTTAATTAATTGGGCGCTAATTGGATTAGACATGCTTGTATCTCGTCTTAATGTTTCAACCTAGCTAATGATAATTCACAAAAGCCAAAACTTTCGTTTGACTTCGAGACTTTGAATATAAGGATGCTATAAACCAAAATTACTGCTCCATATGATATTGCGGTAAAAACTTACTGATATTGCTCCCTCGCTGGTTGCAATAATTAAAAAAGAAAGATTTATTGCTTATTGATCTTTCTAACACTGATTTAGACTGAAATATGCAACTTAAAAAATGGAGAAAATACATAAGAAAGTGATTTTTTTTTTTTGGGGTCCCAATATAGTCTAATTAATCTAGTGAGACCTTAAAAAAATCGGAATATATAATCATTTCTTTTCGTATATAATCTGCAACGATTGCTTGACGATATTCTTTTACCTAAGTTAAATTTTGTTTTTATGTTGAAAATTCAGCAATTTAGGAAAACTAAATAGTATAACAATTGAAGCAAGAAAAAAAATAGTATAAAGAAAGCTATGGCAATTACATCAGCATATTATACGTGCAGGTATGTATGTGATATATGAATAGCATGGATTAGATTGAGTTATCTAGTAAATTTATTATAAAAATCTTAGGTTACTTCAGTAATTTCATTGAATTAATATTCTTTAAGTTAAAAGGTGAATTAAAAAATCAACGTACATTCGTAAGAGGGTTTTAATATGTAATCCTCGTTTACAGTATTGTAAAGTTTTCAAATGAGCTTATAAGGGTCTCAAGTTATTCGACCAATTACCTTAAAATTAAAATTTTAGATTTATATCTTAGATTCTTTCTTAATAGTAGAGGGTTTTAATATGTAGTTCTTCTTTACAGTACCGTAAGGGTTTCCAAATGACCTTAAAAGGGTCGCATAACATCTTATTATTCTCGGATTTAATGCTTAGATTATTTCTTAAGGTATCAGTTATTCTCAACGGTCAAGTTGTTTCCGTGTGACTTATAGATTACGGGTTCGAGCCATGAAATCAGTCATTGATCTTGCATCAGGTAGACTGCCTACATCACACCCCCTTGGGCTGCGACGCCCTCTCTGAATCCTGCGTGAACGCGAGATGCTTTGTGCACCGGGCTGCATGGCATTCTCAAACTCATTTTTTTTAAACTTAAAATCCACTTTTAAATTTCAAAAATGTTTACATGCGCTTGATGGTGCTAACTTATATACTTGTCCCACATAGATTATGTTAAAAGTCTTTCAAATAAGTTACATAATGTCTTGTATTACTGCTTAATGTTGTTGCTTTAAAACTTAAATTGAATATTGAAATATCTTCACATAAAGAATCTATGGTGTTTTAACTAAATAATTAACTCTACACGTCAAATAATATTTTGAAATTGGTAGGGCCATTAGCCACATAGATAGGGTAAATACTTACCCACACCGGGTGTTTACACCAAACTATATTAACTCACTATGGTTAATTAATTTAATTAGATGAGAATGCATGTAATTTACTATGGTTAAATGATTGATTACACCAAACTATATTAACTCACTATGGTTAATTAATTTAATTAGATGAGAATGCATGTAATTTACTATGGTTAAATGATTGAAGTTCATATGTAAGACACATGTCATATATCTATTGGTTTGGTGTAAACACCCGGTGCGGGTAAGTTTTTACCCATAGATAGTGAGTAGCAAGTTGTTGAAAGATTCTCTTGTAGGCATAATTAAGGAACACTAACAAAAATGGATAGGAACATCAAAAATGACCCCAAGTAGGCCATATATATAAGACCAAAAGTCTCTTGATAAAATTGAGTGTCAATTCAAGAAACAACTCAATTTTTGAGTGACCCACGTCGGCAAAACCCCCTCTAAAATATGATTGGGTACATAAAATCTAATGGATGTTGCCAATTCATCAACTGAATGATTATATGATAAAACTGAGAAACTAATATTTATATATTTAAAAAAAAATTAAAGTCTCTTCTCTTTTTTCTTTATTAGGAAAGGGAAGTTTTTTAGGTAGATGCATTGCATTGGACAAGTTTAAGGGGGGTAGGCCATAGGGGGATGGGGCAAAACCAATGTGTGGGGATTCTCCAAAATATTTCTCTAAATTATTAATAGAGCTAATGAAACTTCATAGCTACTTTTAATTTATTTGTTCTCCCCACTTAAACATCAATATCATTTTCGGTTTGACTCCCTTTTGACCAAAATTTTGCCTTGTTTTGTTGGAGTATGCAGGAACAAGGAGGGAGAAAAAGGACTGTTTGGGGTCCTACATACACTTAACAAATTGGATAATCTTGTGTTCTTGAAGTAGATTTAAGCCTCACATCCCCCTCTCAGGGGTGAAGCTATGGCATTTCAAGGGCGGTCAACTGACCGCCCTTCGTCGAAAAATTACATTGTATATATATGTAAAATATTAGATTTTAGAGGTATATAACATATATTGAACATCCTTTATCGAGAAACTTTTTTCACTTCTTTCAAGTTTGAACACCCTTAGAGAAATTCCTGGATTCGCCACCCCTCCCTCCTCTCTTATGCACATGGTAATATCCCAGTTGGTAATTAGTTGGAAAAAAGTTGGGACAGGTTACAGGTAGCAAAGTAAAGGGATCATGCTATGCTATATGGGGCAAATTCAAGTATCCTTAGCACAGTGTTTCATAATAAAACACTTGAAAAATAGGAGGAAGGAGAGGATAATTCTCAGGTTATAATATATTCATGCATTTGCCCGTTAGCATCACTAGTCCCACTAGTCACTACTACTATTGCTAAAGCACCTAAAATTAAGGCACTAAAGGTTCTGATAATTGCATTTTTGTTTTACTTTTGGCTCTTGTAAGTTTGCATATTAAGATTCAATATAAAGAAAATTGAGCTAGAGGGTGTCATATACGGCCACTCATTCGCTGAACTTGACAAAAGAAGCAAACAACAAGTCTTACTCTAACGAAAAAGTTTATTTCTATGCTAGAAATCTTGTAAACTATTAATCGAACTGCTTAATAGTTAATACTCACTGTTATCATTAGTGGAAATTAATTTGTGGTGTTGCATCTATTCCAATTAATTTTTAGGTTTTCAACGAGGTCATTTATTTCACATAATTAACTGAAATAAATAATCAGTTTTACATGAGCAGTTGCTATGAGATTATTGGATTTTAAAATGGTCACATTACGTTTTGAATTGTGTCCTCTTTATCATCTGAATATATGTTTATGGTTTGCTTGGAACATTGGGTAGATGCAAAGTCAGTAAAAAGAATCTGTAGCAACTGATAGCATGAATTATAAACATGATAATTCATAAACAAGTACGTCTTAGTTTCAAATTGAACCTGATGCTCATCTAAATTGTATTTATTGTGGTAACGACCCGAAGATTTGGCCAAACATAAAACAACTTCACCAAATTTGATGGAAAGATGAACTTTATTTGTTGCTAAATTATTCGGTAAAAAGTTTAGCAATCGAAATCAAAACTATAATCTAATAATATAGCATATTCAATAATCTGAAAATGCAAGAATATTTAGGTTGCGACACTTCAATTTGTTATCAAATTTGGTTGAGAACTGGGATGACGGAATAGAACAGCCAATACAGCAGCAACATTGATGCCTTCTGCAGCTAGCCCTTCAACAATTGCTGGCTTCTAACTAGTGCTGGCCAGAAGTTCACCAGGGGATAGCATTGGCTACTGAAAATTTCCTCTTTAAAGGTATACAATGTTCAAGCCACGAGACTGAGCAAAATCCTAATAAGAAGCATTTGAATATTCAAATCTTCTCGGCGATTTAGGAGACATGACATGACGGGAGGGGCTTAATACACTTTCATAGTCTCGTGTTTGGGCTGGCTTAGGCCAAGCCAATAGAGTTCCATGCTTAGTGGTAATAGATATACTACAATGACAAGCACGAGAAGAGGGGAGGGATGGCATAAGACAAAATATAGAGAACTAGAATTCGATTTGCGCAGCTTCCTCAAACAAGAAGCAAGCGAAAATTTATAAGTTGTAGGCTACGTAGCATAAATACAGGCAAACCTAAAAACGCCTGAAAACAATCAATATTAATGAGGGAAAACAACGGAGGGAAAAAAGAGAGAAACTATAAAGGGTTGAAACATAAACTTAGGAGAATCCTGTCTGTAAAAAAAGCAAAATAAATAGCATAGTCAATTAGCTGGACCAAATATTTCCACCCCCGTTGCAATTGTTCTTTGACAGAACTTGTTTCTCATTGACGGAGCACTTGCTGCAACTGAAGCACTTGATTTCTTTGCTCTGGAGGTAGCATGTTAATCTGTTCTGGCGTCAGACTCCTTACTTGCTGAAGAAGCGCGTTCTCCATCTCAGGACTCAGCTGCACATCAACAAAATAAACCTTTTGAGTCTCAAACTGAAGGTAAAACTAATGATTAGTTTTTAACCTAACCAAGTGAAAAATAAAGCTGCGGATATTACTGCTGGGGGTCGAGGAGGCTGATTGCCGGCACCCATCTGGCCAGGGATCAGTGGTGGTCCTGGAAACTGTATTCCTGGTGTATTCTCTGGTCGACCAGGAATCCACGCAGATCCTCTATCTGCTTGTGTGAAACTCCCAACTTGATTGAAGTCTGTCCGCAATTGTGAACCTCCCATCTATATACACTCACATACAAGAGCATGTCAAAGCCCATAGATCACAGGTGTTGAACACAAACAAAAAATGTACCCGCCAATTATTTCCCTCTGGAAACATTATACCAATAACTTATCTAGTAGATTGCTATGAAATGCCATGTTACAGAAAAATGATTTGAAAATGAGTAACTAGCTACAGTTTGTCAAGGTTGATTACAGGATACCACTCTATCCTCCTCGTCTATGCAATACCTAACAGAAAACTGAAACACACAGTCAAAACTTTTTCTTTATCAGGCAGACACAGTCAAACATTGTGGACCCCAGTAGAAAATTTGACAAAATATTCAACTGGTTGCCTTTGAAAGCAAAAATATGCACTAAATACAAGCAAGCAACAGCAAAGAAAACAGGAATAAATTTGTGGAAAGGCAATTTATTAATAAAGCCCTATTAGCAGTCTATGTAACTGCTCTATTATGAAAATAACATTGCTTTTGAACCTTGATTGAAGCTCAACTTACAAAAATAGATATGCTTCGACTTCTCCCATGTTTTACTTGAACCTAGATGCAAGTTATGTAAGTACATCTGAAATACTAGTAATAAGGAATGCAGAGAGTGTGTGTCAACAGTCCTTAGGTAGAATTTGTCTGGTATAGGAACACATTGCATCACAACAAGAAATTAATCTATAAGTCATAAGGTCCAATAATAGCATGGTTTATCCAACCTATCTACACCAGTTATTATTATACTTTGGTCTTCGTAATTATCCTCTGAAAATTCCAAAGGTCTTCAGCAGCCGTCTCCAATTGACAACTCTAAATTATTGTTGAATGCATGAAGATGAACAAAGTAAATACAACAACTACTACCACCACGCCACATTCCCAAGCAAGTCGAGTTAAGTTATTTGAACCTTCCCGTCCATGTTGATTTATTTAAGTCTGTCTGGTTTCAACATTAACAAATTTCAGTTTCTTTAGCATTAAAAGTTCTTTATATTTACTAACATAACAAACTTAATCCTACCTAATTGCTATTGCCTATATAGATTTTTTTCTTCATTATGCCCTATATTTTCTCTAGGTGTGCATGAACTCCAGGAGATTGCAGGTCCTCTGGGACAACTCTCCTGTATGCGATTTTAGGTATACCTCATTCTTTTTAACACATCCAATCATCATGGTTTCACACCTACATGCTAGTGTAAATGGAGGTTGATGTAGTATATGATCAAACCAATTTTCTTAGAAGTCATCGCTTTGTCGCTTAAAGTGATAAGCGTTGCGAGGGGTTATTGCTTTGTAGTTGAAGCCACATGCTTAATATCAGCATTATTATATATTATGTTAAATATTAGTTATTATAATTGTGATTTGATTATTATAGTACTAAACTGATATATTTTTGGTATTTTTTTTTAAAAAATTCACGCTTACTTCAAAAAAGCGTGCACTTCACTTCCGCTTTTCACTTCAAGTCCCAAAGACCTTGTTGCTTTTTTCTTTTTTAAAAACGTTTTTCCCTTGTAAAAACACTGGACTGAACAATCTCAAGTGACTTTTTCTTATTTTATCAACTAAGTGCGTTACCTGCACCTTCGGCATGATCATTTTTAATCCACCTTAACAATTGCAATTTTGTAACACATATCTTGTGGATATTTTAGACTTTAGAGGCCCGATCTTTACTTCCACAATATTATTGCTGGTCTTAACAATCGTTTGATAGAACTTGTCTTTTACTTTGGTAGGAATCATTCAATCACATAACACTTCGATAACACTTCTCCAATTTAATTATCTTATTCAGATTCTATGTGTATTAACATCGTCTATCAAACCATTCTCTTAGAACATTCAGCATATATATCCAAATTGTTAGCATTTAGGCGCCGCAATCCCGTCTAATCTGACCTCAAATTCATCCTTCTTATGCTAGCCAAAAAATGCACTACTTTTGGTAGATCCGACACGCACCCGATGGCATTTTTGAAGAGTCCGAGCAACATAGCTAAAAACTATAGTTGTCCTAAGTACTTCTCCACAGTCAAGCTTTGTGTTGACACCCTCACTACTTTCGTCAATTAGCACAATAACCCTCACTAGTTTCGTCAATTAGACAATGTTGTCCGCAAATAGCATAACTACGGTAAATTGACTATGAACTCAATGCCGATCCCTGGTGTAAACATACAGTTATCGGAAACTTCTTTGTATCTCTTACTATACTTACGCTAGCGACGAGTCCTTCATACGTATCCTTTATGGCATGAATGTATTAAATATAAGTTCTTTCTTCTTCATTAACCACCAAAGGACTTCTCCGTGCACTTTATCATGGGCTTCTCTAGATTATGAACACCATATGTAGATCTTTCTTCCTCTCCGGATAAATTTTCATCAATCTTCTTAGCAAAAATATAACATATGTTATAAATCTACAAGGTGTAAATTCAAACCGGTTCTTTATCACTCTTTGCAGTGTACTTAAGTCTACACTATTATCACTCTTTTCTAAAGTTTCATCATATGGCTCGTAAGTTTAATGCTATGATAGTTTGCACTATTTTGAAAATCTCCTTTACTCGTGTACATAGCAATCAACATACTCTTTGTCCATAGTTGGGCATCTTACCACTTCGTAGTAAAGCATTAAATAGATTGGTAAGCCATACTACTCCAACCTCTCCAAGACACTACTAAACCTCTATAACAATGCCATTTGGATCACACGCTTTTCTAATCCTTATATTTTTCATGTCGTCCTTTGCTTCTGTCGACATAATTCTATGAGTGTAGCTAAAGTTTCTAAAATGCAAAGATGTATAAAGATCTTTAAAAGTAGGCATTATAATATAGACTGAACGCCAAAAATTTCCTAGTGGTAATAGATGTCTCTCAATTACATTGATATATGTGTGTGTTTCTGTGTATAAGTTTCCTCTTCAAATTGATTCCAAGGTTCTCACAAAAATATTACTCCCTACATCTCATTTTATGTGACGGTGTTTGACAGGGTACAGAGAGAAAGGAAAAAACACTTTAGAAAATTATGATCTAAAACAATCCATACACATTTGTACCGCTATAAATCATCTCATTAAGGATATAACCGAAAGTGTAAAGTTAAATTATGTCTAAATATATAAAGATATCATTCTTTTGGGACAAATTAAAAAGGAAAATGTGTCGCATACAATGGAAAAGAAGGCGTAAGTATTATTGATTTTTTTTGATAAAGCAGTTTCCACGGAAATATTATCATTATGTACTCTATCCATCCCGACTAAAGTAATATAATTAGATTTTGATGATTAAATTGACCTAAGTTTACAATTAGATAATGATGGACAAGCAATAGAGCGTGGTACATGCACTATTGAATATTGTTTCAACTGCAACAATATAACTTGATATATGCTGATGTCAAAGAAATATAACTTTGATCATGAGTCAACTCAGGATACTTAATTTTAGATGGAGACAAAAAAGAAATGATTGAGGGATGCATTTATTAATTAAAAGGGGCAAAAGAAATGACTTGGGGATGTAAGCGAAAGTCGGTACTGAAAGAATTTAACTGTCCATTAATTTCATCATCATAACATTAGCAACTTCATCATATAAAATGTAATGATTTATGCCATATTTTGACCTCTTAAATCCTTTTATTTTTCAAGATCTCCGTAATCTTTGCACTCATCCAACTTCAAATTCCCACATGAATGAATAATAGTCATGAGAACTCTTCCAGTAGCTCATTAGTTTCAACAGCTCCTCAACGTGTTGCATTTTGTCATATATATCCCACACGTTAAAAATCTTAAAAATGGAGCAAATTTTGGCAAGGACTCATCCATGGAAAGACAGGCCGCTTTCCAGTGGAACTTAAAATGTAGCGCAGGCCCTTATGCTCATGAACAACTTTTATCAGAGAAAGAAATCTAATGATTCAAGCTTACATGACCAAAAACACCAAAAGAAAACTAGTACACTAGTTTCACTAAAGTAGAGCATAAAGACAAGGGCACCTGATATGGCGGCTGGGATGGCAGCTGACTTGGAACTGGTGGCTGCCCAGACATAAAAGAAGGCCCCATGCTTGCTGGAGGCTTCATAGTTGGCTGAATGATGAGAGAAAAAAAAATTGAATGTTGTGTATGAAAAAGGGGAAAAACCTCAGATCAGTATAGGTAGAACAGTCATCCTCTGCTTACATGAAAAGTAGGATGTGAATGGTGTGGCGGAGGCACTCCAGATGGCGGAAAACCAACATTGGACCCCATGTGAGGGTGCATTGGACGGGGGTAGGGTTGCATTGATGGTCTCACTTGTGGTGGCATCTGTGGCTGCATATGCTGGTGTTGGCTACCACTAGTATGCATTGGTTGCTCCAATTGGGAGGATGCAGAAGGCATCTGCATTTGAAAATGAGATGGCAGCTGTGAAGCAGAATGATGAGGAACTGGTGGCATGTTAACAACTTGAGTGGATTGTGGTAAAGAGATTGGCACTGATTGACCACCAATATGTCCTTTTGATTGCTGCACTGACAGCGACGGATGAGACGGTAGAGACTGGGCTTGAAGGTTTGATGACGAAAGAGAAGGAGATGGCGGTGTTGGAACAGATTGATTTTGCTGCTGTTTTCTTGTTTGATCCTGCATACCAATTTTCCCTGGCAATGATGGAGCCGACTGACCATCTGACTTTGTAAGTTGAGACACTGATGGCTGTAGATTTGGTGATCCTGTCGGTTGGATGGCCGGAATCTAAAGATAGAATGGAGTGAGATCTGTAACTACATCACATCGTATATTTATATGGACAAAGATACTTCACATGTTCAAGATGCTATAACTAACTTACTGCTTGTTGGGGCTGCACCATCCCAAGCATAATTTGTGCCTAATAAACACATCATTAAAGGAACCAAAGTCAGAGAATCAGAAATCAACAGATGAACTCCAAATTTAATGATTTTAGCTCAAAGATTGAAAGCTAATTAATCTGGGAATCATGTGATGCACTCGCAATAGAAGACTACATCAAAGCCCTAAAATTTTCACCCATATCAAAGTAACACACTGTGATTTCTGAGAGAGACAGCAACGGTGAAACTCTCATCCATATTGCACTAACTATGTGATTTATGTTCCTTTTGCAAGAAAAAGAATAGCAGCTGTCTCTTAATCATGACATTTGAATGTTTCAAAGAGATTTCGTCATGCATCCGAACATGACAATAGATTGGAATGACATCCATGTACTTTTCCAATGTAACCTTTATGAGTAGTGATCATACATATTGGTGACTATAAAACAAGAAAACTAGAATTTACAGTTCAAACCACATCACACTTTTCCAATACATAATGTATTGGAGAAACATATGACGGCATCTCTATTTATCTCTCTCTTATTCTTTTATTTTACACTTCTAACAAGAACACTAGAATCTACAGTCTAAAGGCTTAAGCTGTTAGAGAAGGAACACTCTCGTTCTTTTATTTAGCGACTCTTAACATATCATATCTCTAAAAGTTTCATACTTTTGTAATTAAAATAACATCTATAGTACGAATATTACTTACATAAATTGTATAACCTTAAAGCCTTAACTTAAGCATTCCATCAGCAGGGAAAAAAAAAAAAGATAACAATACTCGATGCTTTGCCGCAAAATGAGTCAGGTTAGAAGGTTGACTTAGAATATAAAATAAGTGAAACCTGAAATAGTGCTTTGGTCAAGTTAGGGTTTTGAATGAGAATTTGCCTAGCTTGTTGCTGGTTCTGTTCAATTAATCCCTGCATAAAAAAGAAATTGATAAAGCAGTAACAAATTTGACAAATTTATCAAGAAGCTCGTGCAAGAGAAAAACAAATAAAGTTAAAGCGAACAAAGAATTAAACTCGATTTCATCTCTAATGTGGACATATATATTCATCACGCCTATACGTAGGAGCACACACATATAAATAAATACCTTCATCTGACACATAATGTCGTAAAGCTGATTTTTGGACATCCCGGCGAAATTCGTTGTTAGGCCATCGGCTGCGACCTGCTTTCCCGCCATTTTGTCCCAATTTCTTCCACCGGAGAAAGAAGAGGGACATCAATTCTCAAATTGAGTCAGATTTATTTTGGGACATTAAAGCCTCACCGTTAGGACCTCCATGGCCCAAGCTTATGGGCCTGAACAGTGACCCGGCAGGAATTGGGGCTTTTTTTATTTTAGCTCGCATCAGAAACTATTTACATTTGATAGCCAAAAAAACGTATAAAATTTTTATAATTTTTGTATATAACATACAGAATATATATATATATATATATATATATATATATATATAATAATTATATATTTTTTTAGCTATTATTTTAAGAGCGGCTATACAGTGTTATTTTCCTTTTTTATAGTTGCTTCTTGATAAGAACATTTGCACAAATAGGATGATTTGAGGCCATTGTTTATATGTTGTCCCCGTTTAAGAAAGTTTTACAAAATAGCCTTTGTGTTATGTAGCTGGAAGAATGAAAATGTAACGCTTGTTTAATGTTCTTAAATTTTGTTGGGCAGCCAAAACTTCGTATTATTGAATTGGTCACAAGTTTACCGGACGGGAAAATTTTAATAATTTTGCCAATAGTTCACAAGCTTTGTCGTGCGCTCACTACTTAGTACTATCTTTATTTTACCTATCTTGTTAAAATGTTTACAACTTGTACTGAATATTTAAATTTTATACGTGTTGTTCAATTGTTCATAAGTTTTATCAGACGGACAAAAACTTGGTGTTACCTTCGTTCGAACTATCTTGGTAATTAAGTGTTCATTACTTTGCCTAGATTGCGACTCATTTATGCAACCAGCTTTGCTACCAATCTATGTGTAGGATATTGGGTTTAAGTTACGGGTCGCCCATGTGAACTGACCCGGCCCACTTATAAAAGATAAGGCTGATGGAAGTTAAAATTATCAGGGAAGTTAATTAACTCCCATAAGGATAGGAGAAGTGTCACACGTTAAAAAGAAGTGGCAACGTGGAAACAAAAGGTTATCGGTAGTTCTCCCCATCTCCTCTTCTCTATATATTTTTCTTCAGTACAGAGATTCTCCCTTGGCAAGAAAAAGTAAGAACACAGTAAACTTTAGGCATCTAGTTTGTGAACAAAAACTCTGTTTCCTGGAGATTCAGAATACGATTTGGGGCAATTCCTTTGGTGGTGAGTTCAACAGTTTCCGCTGCGTCAATAAGGTACACAACTCGTTGTTCTCGCCCCTCGTTATTATCTAACAATGGCATCAGAGCCAGGTTGTTTACTCCTAGTTGGTGCCACCATGATATATACTTCGTTACCGATAATCTTTATTTGAACAAGGCGCTGATATTTTTTTTGTGCGCCGTAAACCTTTTTTTCTGTGTTTTTATACCTCATCAAGATAAGATAATCTATCAAAAGTTCAACCAATGTCTGTCTCATTAAAACAAGGACAACTTTTTAGGAAATAGAAATAGACTTTTGTAAAAGCTTGAAAATGCTCTCAGCCAAGAAACCTTGGTAAGGCTCAAGGTAGAGAAGAAGCAACACAGAAAGTTGTCGCAAAAAAAAAAAAAAGAATTATTTTTTTGTTTACACTGGCTCTTTGATATTATTAGCTCTACTTCAACGACAAATAAAAAGTTTCAATGTTGTATGGAACTGACTACTATCCCAGCAGCCACACCATTAATGTAATGACAGTCACACAATATTATTTTCTTCTGAATGCCTAGATAATTGTCCTTGAAAATATGGACTGTGTAATGATTTCCTCGTTTACCGTAACATATGAAAAATCAATATGGATATTTCGTTCAAGGAAATGACCCTTGAATATTGTATTTAATGGCACTATCTCTGTTTTTTTTCCCAAATCAATGATGTTTCTCCTTTTATAATGCATGTGTGATAGTCGAAATAAGTGACACAGAGATTTTGTTTGCTTATAACAAAATAATTGTGATTTATTAGAGATCTTCTGTACTTAATTAGATAATGTGTGGCTTCAGTATCTTAGTAAGTCACTGGTGGAAGACTTGCACCCTATATTCTAAAAAAGAAACATTGTCCGTTTCAGTGAATTAAAATTAGTTTAGTCCTGATCCCTCAATTGATATCCTTCTATAAGTAATTGTGATATAATGTTGTCACATTGAGTGGTTGGAGCCATTCTTATTGTTTCCTTGGTCTTATTTCAGATATGGCTGAACATGGACAAGTTCGAATTACTCCAAGTGGGAGTTCTCGAAGTCAAGGAAGGGGACAACGTAGAAGTGTACGTCGTCGCAGCACTTATATCTATAATTATTCAGACTCGGAGCCTGAAGTCATCAAGAATGTCCCAAGGGCGAGACAAAATGAATTAAGGGATCGAAGGGTTGAACGAAGGGAAAGAGAAAAGAAATTTAGGGAGTTTAAGGAATTTAAAATGGGCCCTGATGTTTCCATTCCTGAATGTGTACAATTTTTTCAGTTAAAAAGAGCGGAATTGGCTAATTAGATAAAAATTACTGATTGGGAAGCATTAGCTATTTTAGCGGACTCACTTCGAGAGCCTTGGGTAGAAATTTTAACTGAGGTTTATCATGATATTTGGCCCAGTGCACCTTTTAACGTGTATGTGCAAGAGTTAGTGTTCGATTGGTACGTGTATGTCCTAGCAAACATGTAAATTGTTATTATGTATTTTATCTTAATGAAATTTAAATTATGTTACTTATCTCACCAGTTACATACATTGTTTATCGTATTTTTTTGTAATGAATTGAGGCTTGAAATAAAGTACACACTGAGAAGTGATTTTAATATTAATTAAAATATTTAGATATAGATGATGAATGGAAACGTAGTGACCATTCGATTCTATACTAAATATAAAATTAATATTATAATTAATTTACTTGAGTGTGTAATCACATGCATAAATTGACTGAAGTATATATTGATGAGTTAAACTTATAATATTGTCTCTAATAACAGACATGGTATCGAAAAGTATCATTGCTGACTTGAACAAGGGTGACAAAACTGAATGGTGAAAATTACGACATTTGGAGTCGTAAGATGTGGTATGTACTCGAAGAACAAGATGCTCTTGAAAGTATTAACCATGCTATGAATCACCCAGAGGAGGGTAACACTGCCCAACATAGGAGGGATCTGGAAACTTACAATATTTGAAAGAAGAAAAATTCCACTGCACGTGGGATTATTGTAAGTTCAGTTGCTGATGATCTCATCCACGAATGTGAACAATATCCTACTGCTCAAGCCATGTGGGCACATTTAAGAGAGGCATATGGGGTACAACTGTGACTCGCCTTCGACAGCTGACAATCAAGTTTGACACGTACAAAAAGCGTCATGATCACGGTGTCAAGCAACATCTAAGGGTGATGTCAAATATGATTGCTCAACTCAAAAGTGTTGGCCATGTTCTCTCTGATGAGCAGCAGGTTCAGGCAGTGATTCGGTCTCTTCCCAATAGTTGGGAACATCTGAAGGTTAACTTGACCCACAATGATAGCATCAAAACTTTTGCTGATGTTGCCCGTCATGTGGAGCTTGAAGATGAGCAGCTTGGTGCTGCAAAGCTTTACCTAATGCCTTTGTGGCAGAATCAACTGGTACAAAGAGATCAAGCTTCAAGCGCAAGAGAAACTGAAAAAATGACGGAAAGGGTAAGGAGGCCGGAGAAGGATCCTCCAAGAAAAGAAACAAGCCAAATTCCAAGAAAGGGAAACGGTTCTATAAGAAGAAAGACAAGAGCAAGATGAAGTGCTACAATTGCCAAGTCCCAGGGCATTTTGCTCGTGAGTGCACTAAACCGAAAAATGTAGCATTTCAAAATACATCTCTTAGTGCTATATATGTTTCTAGCACTGTTTTACTAACTGAATCTTATCCTGTGTGGATTGTAGACTCATGGGCCACCAACCATGTGAGTCGTGATAGAGAAGCGCTCATATAGTTTCGTCGAGCTTCAGCTGGATCAAAGCATATATATGTGGGAGATAATGCAAAGCTTGAAGTCAAAGGGATAGGCACTTGCAGAATGGACATGCGTGGTGGCCGATCTTTGATGTTGCATGACGTCCTGTATGTTCCAGAGATTCGATGAAACTTAGTCTCTATGTCTGTTCTTTTAGATTTAAAGTTCAATTTGAACTTTAGTCGCAGTGGTCTTAGAATTACTCGAGACAATATTTTTTTTATGGTTTTGGACATCGTTATGATGGTTTTATTGTGTTAGATTATAATCCTTCTACGTATAACTATTATGTTGACCGTTGTGTTATGGTATGTTATTCTAGTAACAATGATATTGATGTTATTACGTGGCATGCAAGATTAGGTCACATAGGATATGATCGAATGAATAGATTGGCTAAGGAAGGACATCTAGGTTCTTTATCTAAAATTGAAATGCCAACTTGTAAAAATTGTCTTGCCGGAAAGATTACACGTAAACCATTTGGAAAGGCTAAGAGAGATGATTTTCCATTGCAATTAATCCATTCTGATATCTGTGGTCCAATGAATGTGAGGGCTAGGTCTGGTGCTTTATATTTTATTACGTTCGTTGATGATGTCACACGCTTTGGTTATGTCTATTTGATTTCTCATAAATCTGAAGCACATGAATGCTTTAAGAAATATGTGAATGAAGTTGAGAATCAATTAGACAAAATGATTAAGACCTTAAGAACCGACGGAGGGCGTGAATATCTTTCAAAAGAATTTGAAGAATTGTGCAATGAAAAGGGAATCACCAGACAGTTAACTATTCCGTACACATCTCAACACAATGGTGTAGCAGAAAGGAGGAATAGAACACTATTGGACATGATGTCCATGATGGCGCAAACAAAGTTACCTATCTCCTTTTGGGGAGATGCGTTATTGACTGCAACTTACATATTGAACAAAGTGCCTTCCAAATCAGTTTCTTCCACTCCTTATAAGCTATGGACTGGTCATAAACCAAACTTAAAGGATTTACGACCTTGGGGTTGTGCTGCATATGTAAAAAAATCTTTTAGCAAGTTTGGTAAATTAGGTCCAAAAGGCAAGAAATGTATCTTTATAAGATATTCAAAACACTCCAAAGGGTATGTGTTCATTGGTGAATTAGAGGATGGAAGTGTTACTGAAATTGAATTGCGAGATGTCATATTTTCGGAAAATGATTTTCCAAAAAAGGGAGAGATAAAGAATGGAGAGCCTCTTTATGGAATGTTACACTCAAACAGTCAGCAAGTGTCTTCTGACACAGTTAATAATCAAATTGATCAAGATCTTATTCTTGATCCGAGTGGGAGTGGGAACTCTCAATCCCAAAATCCTTCTGACGAACCTGAATTTCAACTACGAAAGAATGCCAGGAAAAATATACCCAAACGTACTTATGACATTGAAGATTATGTTTTTTTGGTATCTCCCACAGAAATGGATGAGCCAAAGCCTGTGAATGAGGCATTATCGAGCCCTGGGAAAAGATGAGTGGATGAAAGCAATGAAAGAAGAATTAGAGTCCATGAAAACCAACGAAGTCTGGGATCTAGTTGACCTTCCCCCTGGGCGTAGAGCCATTGGGAACAAATGGGTTCTCAAAGTTAAATGCAAAGCGGATGGGTCAATAGAAAGATACAAGACACGATTGGTAGCAAAAGGCTTTACTCAAGAAGCTGGAATAAATTATGAGGAAACATTTTCACCAGTTGTGAAGTTTACCTCAATTCGCTTACTTTTGGCTATTGTTTCACGTTTGGATTTAGAATTACATCAAATGGATGTGAAGACAGCTTTTCTCAATGGAGAACTAAACGAAGAAATCTACATGGAACAACCTGTAGGCTTCATTGTTAAAGGCCAAGAAAAGAAGGTCTGTAAATTGAAAAGATCTATTTATGGCCTGAAGCAATCTTCAAGACAATGGTATTTGAGATTTCACAAGGAGGTGATCTCATATGATTTCACCATAATCAATGAAGACCATTGCATTTATGTGAAGAAGTCCAATGGAATGTTTGTAATTCTTTCTCTTTATGTGGACGATATTTTATTGGCCGGAAATAATTTGGAGTATTTGAAAACTATCAAGTCATGGCTTTCAAAGTCATTTGGCATGAAAGATATGGCCGAGGCAGACTATATCCTTGGAGTTAAGATCAAAGGAGACCGTTCCAAAAAGTTATTGAGTCTATCTCAAGAAACTTATATAAAGAAAATTTTGGAGCGTTTTCGCATGAATGCTTGCAAATCCATGGATATTCCTATAGCGAGAGGTAAAACTTTAAGCCTTGAAATGTGTCCCAAGACTGAAAATGAAAAGGAAGACATGTCTCGTGTTCCATATTCAAGTGCTGTCGGCAGCTTGTTGTACGCTATGATGTGTACTCGCCTAGACATTTGTTATGTTATAGGTCTGGTTAGCAGGTACCAATCCAATCCTGGCAGAGATCATTGGAAAGCTATGAAGAGAATTTTCAGATACCTAAAGGGAACTGCAGATTATTCACTATGTTATAGTGGTAATGATTTATACTTGAGAGGATATACATATGCTAATTGGGCTGGTGATCGGAATGATAGAAAATCAACATCCGGTTATGCCTTCTTACTTAATGGTGGTGCTATATCATGGAAAAGTAAGAAACAAACCTGTACAACCCTTTCAACAATGGAAGATGAGTTCGTGGCTTGTGCGTCTGCAGTACAAGAAGCTGTTTGGTTGAAGAGATTCTTTGAGCATTTGGATATTACAAAGAACTCTCAGGGTCCCATGACTCTATATTGTGATAGTCAAGCGGCTATTGCATATACAAAAGATCCTAAGTATCACAGCAAGACCAAACACATTGACATCAAGTATAACTTTGTAAGAGACATGGTAGCAAGTGGAGAGATAAATTTACAGTACATTCAGAGGCGGAGCTAGGATTTGAACGTTATGGATTTGGTATTAAAATCCTTTGAAGTTACTGGTTCTAAATTAATAATTTGTACTTATTCATTGAATTTCTTAATACAAATACAGGGTTTGAATAAAAGCTACTGGGTTCGGCCAAACCCGCAACTAACACTGTGGCTCCGCCGCTGAGTACATTCCTACGCGAAGCATGATAGCTGATCATTTTACAAAGGCGATATCTAGAGACCTGTTTGAGAAACATGTTATGGCTCTAGGTTTGCGAAGGATATGAACATATTTATGTATTGTAAAATGACTTTAGTATTATAATATACTCATCAATATTTGACTCTTGAATTTATGCTTATATCTCGTATGTATGTAATGAATGTTTTTATTGATAAAGTGTGTTGAACAAGTCACGAGATTGGCTCTCTCACACGAGCAATCGCCTCTTACGTTAAGAATCGTGAAGAGATGAGACCTTATAGAACCTTGGATAATGCGAGATTATATTTACTTGTAAAGGTCGGTCTTGTCAACTAATCAGACTTACGAATTTCACTATTCGATTATGACTTGTTTTGTAAGCCAGATGCGAGTTTCTCTAAGAAGATGGTTTGAGGATTATTGAAGTGAGAAACTCGGGTTAGACATTTGGAGGTGTTTAGATCAAAATTTGTACGGTGTTGAATGATTAAAAGAATAAGGCATACACGCCAATATAAGGTGAGAACACCGTAACATGTATTTCATACTACGTGTGCTATCGACCATGAGATAATGGAAGAATGAATCCCTGCTTCTTCATTGTGTAATATCCCAAAGAAATTATATCAACTTTTATTAGAATACCC
Source organism: Nicotiana attenuata (assembly GCF_001879085.1). Lineage (NCBI taxonomy): Eukaryota > Viridiplantae > Streptophyta > Magnoliopsida > Solanales > Solanaceae > Nicotiana > Nicotiana attenuata. Next base: position 37,294,827 of record NC_032000.1, on the reverse strand, counting down.
TTTGACATTTTACTGTCTCTTGAAGTGCCAATCAGTGTTGCTACTTTAGCAAGTCACTAATAGCCATGAGTGATTCGGCAATGCAGTGCATGTCTAGGAAAGCAGTTGATTTGGAATGGAAAGATTCGAGTAGAAAGGGAAGACGACTAAAATTTAGTAATTTAACCTGTATTCATAGGTCGACCATTACACTTACCATGAGGGTATTGGGTGTAGTTGTGGATACAAAGTTAAATATGAACTCGAGTTCACCTCTTTCGAAGATGAGGGATCAGATAAATAGCTACTGGAATAGCAAATGATGTCTGGGGTATTACGAGTAATAAAATCCTCATGTTAGTAGTAAATCCCTTCCGCATGTGATTGGATTTGCTACATAGAGCTGTTAAACAACCTTAAAGGGTTTAAGAATATTCTAGCTCTTAATGCTCGCAGGTCGCATGAACTATTTGCTAGTATAAATTACGTGTGTTATTGCAATGGTACTAGCTTGGATCTAGTCCACCATGTGCGAAGTGGGAGATGTAGGATATTGGGTTTAAGTTACGGGTCGCCCATGTGGACTGACCCGGCCCACTTATAAGAGATAAGGCTGGTGGAAGTTAATATTATCAGGGAAGTTAATTAACTCCCATAAGGATAGGAGAAGTGTCACACGTTAAAAAGAAGTGGCAACGTGGAAACAGAAGGTTATCGGTAGTTCTCCCCATCTCCTCTTCTCTATATATTTCTAGATTCTCCCTTGGCAAGAAAAAGTAAGAACACAGTAAACTTTAGGCATCTAGTTTGTGAACTAAAACTCTATTTCCCAGAGATTCTTAATATGATTTGGGGCAATTTCTTTGGTGGTGAGTTCAACAGTTTCCGTTGCGTCAATAAGGTACACAACTCGCTGTTCTCGCCCTCGTTATTATCTAACACTATGTGAACTTAATTAGTTTTTACAAGTCTTATATATATCAGTTAAACATGAGTTCAGCGTGTGGAGTGTTGTGTATGCGCATAAAAAAATCATTCAAATAAGTAACTCAAATCATCAATTGGTCTACTATATATCTTTGTTTCGATGTCTTCGTTGGCTTTTGTTACTTCAGTTTAACCTTGTGAATGATGAGGAGAATAGAGTGGAGATGGAAGTATATTTATGATTTTTTTTTTTAATAAATGAGATAAAATTTAATTAGTGGCTTAAAATGGGGCATATAGTGAAATTCTTTATTCCATTGGTAAAACTACGATCGGAGAAATTAGAGGGCTAAGTGCAGAGGCGGATCCACTTCCCACCTACGGGTTCACGTGAACCCAGCAGATTTTGTCCAGACAGTGTAAATGTGTACGAAAAATTTACTAAATATCTATAAAAAAATGAATGTGAACCCAGTTACTACTGAAAATTTACCCACAAACATTAAATCCTGAATCCACCTCTAGCTAAGTGCACCACTAGCCACTTTTAGGGCAGTTGTTAATTGAAACATAATTAGCATGGTAAATTATTAATGTATTTAAAACATAGCCACAACTTGGCTATTTTGTATGAGATTTAAATTATCAATGTAATTTAATATGTTGTAGCAAATTAATTACTTACCATCCATTTTACCAAATTACGAGTTACTACATATCGATAGACATACTTGTAATTACTTGATAATCTTTATAATTTCTCATATATAATTGAATCTCTTTGAGAGTTAACGCCTACTTTCTTCTCGTGTTGGAATTATTCGCTATTCCCTCTGTTTCAATTTATATGTTATATTTTTTTTTTTAATTTTTCTAATAAAGAATGTTATATTTTCTTATTTAAAATAGTTTAACTTTAAACTTCTCATTTTATTGTCAATAAGATGATTATAGCCACACAAATATCTGTGAATTGCTTTATACTACAAGTTTGAAAGTCTTTCTTCTTCTTTTTTTTTTTTTTAAATTTCGCGTCCAATCAAACACCACCACACAAATTACAACTGCGATGTGGAACCTTGATGATCGTGAAAAAAAGATATATGTACTAGACTAGGGATTTTCCCATGTCAATCAAAGACTAAATAACATAAATTTACCACGTTTTTGACTTATTGTTGTCTCATAGATTTTTACCCTATGGACTTGCTGCAACATATACAGTAAACATATATCTAAAAGCATTAATTCCATCAAATAGTCTTCGTTGGTTCCAACTCCTCCTTTACAAAGCTGTAGTTAGTTGTGACTACTAAAGACTAATTATAACGTGCGTACGTAGTTACGTTCCTCATCGGCTCTTCACCAAATATTGGAGTCCAATTTGTACGGTTGCTCCTGTGTCTGTTGCTGCTGGACAGAATTATCAAACACCATAGATGAAGAAGGTACTGCCCCAATATTATCAACAAAATTAGAACTAAAATGATCATCATTTCCAAACTGAGAAATATTCCCTTGTAGTGGTGGCATAAATGAGTAATCATGAGTATTAGTTGTAGCTTCTCTTGGTTGATAACCCCTTAACTGTAATGCCCTAAAAAGCAAAGAATTTACTGATGAAAGATTAGAGCTGTTTAACAAGCTAGAAGCCAAGTTCATGTTCAAGTTCATATTCATGTTCTCATTGTTGTAGTTGTTCAAGGAAATATTGTTGCTAATTATCCCATTTGATGAATTGGCTAGGCAGTTGAAATTAATTGGTAACTCAATATCTCCAAGCTCATTTGTAATTATTGTGTTAGTGTCACAATTAGGAGACTCTAGGGATTGTGGAGAAGATGATGTTGGCTGTGGTTTCTTCACAGTCGAACTCTTTTGGAACACTCTACAAACTACCCATTCCTCCTGAAAAAAGAAAGAAGAAAGTGTGATTCAATGTAGTAAAAATTTAAGTTATATACACCGTCAGAATAAACACATTTAACAATACTAGTATAAATGATAAATCCAGGAAAAATAGAGTGGCCATTCTCTATCAGTCTCATGATGTACTAGATCTACTTCTTTCTTCTAGAGGTCCTAAGTTAAAACTTAATTATTGCTCCCTTCAATTTAAAATATTAGAAGTTGTTTTGTTCCAAAATATTTTACATTTTAGAACAACAAAATGCCATTTTTTTAAGTAATTAAATTCTTATCATTCCAATTAGTAGAGTGTTAATTAAGAAGAATATAAGAAAAGAATAAGTATAGTTTAGACAAAAGTGTTATGATTAAGAATATTAAATGTCTTTACAAAAAATTTAAATAGATAGGAGAGGTAGTTGTATTTTGCTTTCTTAGTAATTCACTCTCTATCCTGAATATCATCTTTCACTTATTGAAAATTATTTAATTCTTTTATCCCAAATTATTCTTAATGACATGCCTTGTTGAGACCCTCACCACCACTTATGTAAAATAAAATAACATATGAAACTATTACCACCATTTATTTAAAAGAATACTTTTAGTAGTTTGAAGGGGAGCCTTGGCGTAACTGGTAAAGCTGTTGCCATATGACCAGGAGGTCACGGGTCACGATATGGAAACAACCTCTTGCAAAAATGCGCATAGCTGGAGCTTAGTGCACTGGGCTGTGGTTTTTTTTTTTTTTTTTTTTGTAGTTTGAATACATTTCACTTACATGTCACAAGCAGTCAAATTACATGAATATATCAGAGGGAGTAATACATTACCTTAGAAGGTTTGAAACCAAGTCTGGTTTCAAGTCTGTATTCATGCATAACCCAATTGGTTTTCTCACCCTTAGGAGCTCTTCCTTTGTAAAAAACTAGGGTTTTCTTCATCCCAACAAGAACTCCTCCACGAAAAATCTCCTTGTCTTTGCCTGTTGTTTTCCAGTAGCCTGCTTCTGTAGCTCTATTTGTGCGAAGGCCAGTTGGGTACTTCCTATCTTTAAGACTATAGAAATACCATTCCTTTTCTCCCATTGAAGCTTTAGCTGTTCAATTCAATTTAACAATATAATGTCAATATTTCATTATCTTTCACTACTAGAAAATAGGCCTACGGCAACACCACGAGTTCCGTTGCCATAGGAAGGAAAACCGATGCAATAAACCTAATGCCACGGTTTAGGCTCCGTTGCGGGATCAAGCGTCGTTATAGGTCTATTGCAACGGTTTACAGCAACGGTTTCTTAACTGTTCCCACAGGCACATCTACCGCGACGGTTTTACTATGGTCAATTACAACGATTAGTAGCGAGTTATGGCAACGGTCTTGAACCGCCGCTATATGTATTTGCGACGGTTGATAACCGTTGCTATAGCCATTATAACATTTTTGACATGGTTTGTTTTATCTATTGAAACGGTTATTAAAAGCAGATGCAACGAGTTATAATGAGCTACTGCAACGGTTATAAGGAGTTACTGCAACAGCTATTTGGACCTATTAACGGTTGTTATCAGCTATCGCAACAGGATAATATAATACACTAAAATTAATATATAAATGATGAAATGAAAATATATTCACCAACAAAATCATATTTCAAAATACACAACCATGATAAAAGAAAAATATACAATAAAAGTGTTTAATAATCTAAAAGTTGGCATATATAAGTTTGCAAAATAGTTCAAAAATAAAAAGTTGGAACCGTCACGATACATTAATTTACAGCGACGGTTTAATCCCTAATGCAACGGTTTATTCTGCTACCTATATCAGTAGGCCTGATAGGAACATGCGACGGTTGTAACTGTTGCCATAGATATTTTATTGCAATGTATACATAACCGTTGCTAAATAACTTTTGCGATAGGTCTATTTTTTAGTAGTGTTTATAGCCAGCTAGGCTTTGTTGTGCGAACTCTCCAGAGATATTACAGCTGATAATATTTTTAGAAAGTCCGAGCAACATAGCAGCTAGGTTATTACTTCGAATTTTCATGCAGCAACATCTTTGTTTCTTTTTTAGTTTTTTAGTTTTCTTATCATAATGGTTGCTATTTGTTGAGCTTATTTAGATAGAAAGAACTTCCGTTCATTTTATTCTCCTTGATCTCCAGTTTGACACGCCATGTTTGTCAACATAGATTATAAAAAATGCTAAGTAAACAAGTTTTAAGCTGTAATATATATTGATATATAAAAAAATGTCAAGAGAGCTTTTGCAAAAGAAGAATGTCATTTTCTGTTTGTTTGCTAGGTAAATAAGCATTAGGTATAATCTCAGACGCAACTTTGCCTATTATTTAACTATATTTAGGGTAAACTGTATTTTTTCTTGGAAAAATAAAAAAGAATGAAAGAAGATTAACAGAAGCAAGAAATTTATCTCATTTTTGTTCTCCCTTGGTTTTCTTCTCGTGTCAAAAGAAAAACATAGAAAATCTCGATCCACCCCATGAGTGCTTATCAAACCACATGGTATATTATGCTTTTAAATACATTAGTCCACAGTAAAATCTGGATCTATATCGCTTTAGAAAAATCAATAGGTAAAAACTAAAAGCAAATGCTGCAGGAATCAACTAATTAATTAAGTGTATCATCATGCTAGATGCTACAATATTATATAAGCCGACTTTACAAATAATTCAGATTTGCATGACCTAATTAAAGCGATATTTGAATCCCTCTGACTACTTCATTAGAATTTTTTCCCATATCAAATGGATTCAACAGTGTATATATAACGAAAAAATTCATTTTACTATTTGCATAGTAATAAGCTTCTAACGAAGGAATTCAGTTGAACCCCTTTCCTTCGTCCAGAGAAAAGGGCAGTCCGGTGTACTAAACTCTCATTATTGGCGGAGTCCAGGGAAGGGCCGGACCACAAGGTCTATTGTACGCAGTCTTACCCTATATTTCTGCAAGAGGCTGTTTCCACGGCTTGAACCCATGACCTCCTGGTCACATATATGGCAGCAACTTTACCAGTTACGCCAAGGCTCCCCTTCGGATTGAAGAGAAAGAATAAAGCAAATGATCAAAGAGAAGGAAGCAAAAGAAAATATAGTTACCAGGGAGGTCCCAAGGCTCGCACTTATTGAGATCAACATCAGCAATAGCTCTAGCACTGAAACTGAAATTAGAAACTTTGTTAGTTAGATAAAAAGTGATGAGTTCTTCATCTGTGGGATGGAACCTGAACCCTGGAGGAAGCTTTTCCTCCATTTTGTGATAGAAACTTTGTTTATTTTTGTGAGGAGATTAATTAAAGTACGGATACAAAGAGGCTGCTTATTATATATGGTGTCAAGCTGCGTTATTTCCTATGCACCATACTTCAGGAAGAAGCAGCCAATTCTTCAGTCTTTTGTTAATCTTATTATAAAATAATGACAGCTACCGTATTGACAAAGATAGTGTATTTATGAGACAGATTTAGATTTTCATTTGTCGGGTGATTATTATAGTGCCACTGGATGAAGTGAGTTAGCTACTGCTTGCTTATACTACCTTCGAAAATGACACATCCATTAGGTTTTAAGTTTTTTTATATATATATATATATATATATTGCATAATCTTATAATTTAAAGGTTCTTAGTCATCGTAGAAGTACTACTCCCTCTGCCATAACTTATAATTTATGTGATATATTTTTCTTTTTAATTTGTCAAATAAAAGTAATGTACTTTTTTATATTTAGAAACGATTTAACTTTAAACTTCTTATTTTAACTTCAATGAAATAATTTATAGAGAAAATTCGTGAAAATATAATTTTTTTAGTTGAGTGAAATTAGGCCAGTAATTTTTTTAAATATCCAAGAAACTAGTCTTCATGTTGGAGAATTTGAAAATGATCATCTATGTTTCTCCTCTCAAGCCTAATGTCTAAGTAGTCGTGGAAAAATAGATAAACTAAAAAAAAAAATAATAGTTATCCATTCATATTATCCACTAAAAATGAGTTAGATAATGAACTTTTTCAAAATGAGTAAAATATGGATAAGAAGTTAAGAACCATATTATCCTATCCACTTAGAAAATGGATAACCAATGTGTTTAACTTTTATATTTGTAAAGACTCAAATTGGGGGTTTCTCAAGTTTGGGAGACTAAAAATTATCCAAAAAGCGATCATATTCATGAAGCTATGAATATATTCATATTATCCGCCAGTTAACCAATTCTCTATCCGTATTAAATATGAGTCGGATCAGATAATTTATCCATTTTCAATTACCTGTTTTCGGCCCGCCCATATGACCCGCCTAGTTGTAAGTATTAAGGTCTTTAACATATCCCAGGGTCTAATAATATACCAATATTGCTAACCTAGGATAAAAATCAAGTGAAAGTAATACTCCAGGGTCCATGTCGTGGCCGTAGATACGACTTACGGTGGCAAATAAATTACTTGGGGGGAGAAAATGAAGTTGGGAATCAGGGTTAGATCCTGATGCCAGATATTCTCAGTTGCATGTCCAACTACCTTACACCAATTTCTACCCACCCCAAAAAGTCTGTCTAACCTTCACTCTGCTCCAATGAGAACCCAAATTAAACTCCCTTTCGTCATCATCATTATTCTATTGACACTTGTTTTTCCTTCTCCTTTTAGCTTCAACTCTGAAAATTTATTCACAAAAAAATGTTTATATCAAATCACATTGATTTATGTATCTGTTTACCCGTAAAACGGTCAAGTTGAATTTATACGTGGTTTCTAGACAAGTGAACTAATTTGATCCTGAAAATAATAAAATAACTGAAGAAATATATAATACTTAGCCTTAAAATGTAGATGAAATAGCACAATTGACGGATCCGGGAACAAGATTTCCGGGCACAACAATGATGAGATCAAAAACAAGAAAGTAAAATTATATCAAGCTTTGTATAGAATGTCGTATAAGTTAGCCAGAAAATTTATGTCCTTTACAATGATAACTGAGCTCTCTATTTATAGCTATGTCTTGGGAAGGAGGTCCTAGGATCATGCCCTCCTTTAATGACAATTATGAGGGCCATTGATGAAGATGTAACGGTGGACATAAATGCCAAATTTTCTGTAACGGGCCGTTACTCTTAATGCTGCAGAATATTCCTCATTAAATGCTACCGGGCATATAGCATTTAATACATCTTTCTATGAACGTTATCCATTCCGGTCACAAGCGAAATTTCTACGTTCGATGGCCATCTCCGTCTTGGGTTCCACGTGTCCTACCTTTAGATGACCACGTGCCAGAGGCAACAATCCCGTACTGAAATCGGCCACAAAGTTAGCCAAGACTTGCGACTTAATTGCAGTCCTCGGTTTATATTCTATGTCAAACTTGCTCATATAGATGGCCCATTTGGCCAATCTACCCAAGAGCTCGGGTTTATAGAGGATGTTCTGCAAAGGGAAAGTAATCCCCACAGCTATCGGGTGGCATTAGAAGTAGGGCCTCAGCTTCCGAGTGGCAATTACGAGAGCTAAGGCTAGTTTTTCCAAATGTGGGTAGCGAGTTTCTGCTCCCGTTAAAATTTTGCTAACATAATAAATGGGAGATTGTGTACCTTCGTCCTTTCGGACTAAAACTGCACTTACCGCAAGGTAGATTAGCGGTGTTTCACTTTCTTTTGGCTTCGAGAGCAGCGGAGGGCTTGACAAGTACTTCTTCAAGTCCTTCAACGCTTGCTGACATTATGGTGTCCATTCGAAATTGTTTTTCTTTTTGAGCAGTGTGAAGAAGCGATGGTATTTTTCTGACGATCGGGAAATGAACCTGCTCAAAGCTGTTTCTCTCCCTGTGAGCCTCTAGACTTCTTTTACATTTGACAGTTGATCCGGGATATCCTCTATGGCTTTGATTTTATCGGGGTTTACCTCAATTCCTATTTGTGAAACTAGGAATACCAGAAACTTACCAGAACTGATCCCGAACGCGCACTTCTCGGGGTTAAGTTTCATGTCATGCTTCCTCAGGATGTCAAATGTTTCTTGCAAATTCTTAAGATATCACTTGTATTTAAAGACTTAACGAGCATATCATCTGTATATACTTCCATAGTATTTCCTATTTGCTTTTCGAACATCTTATTCACGAGCCGTGGATAAGTTGCTCCAGCATTTTCAACCCGAAAGGCATCACATTGTAACACTTATGTACCAAAATTCGTTATAAACAAAGTCTTTTCCTGATCTTCTGGGTTCATCTTGATTTGACTGTACCCATAATAAGCATCGAGGAAACTCATTAACTCCTTCCCGGCTATGGCATCAATCATTTGATCGATATTTAGCAATGGGAATGAGTCTTTCGGGCCGCCTTATTAAGATCCTTGTAGTCTACGCACGTGAGAAATTTATTTTTCTTCTTAGGAACTACTACTACATTAGCTAGCCAGTCCGGATACTTTATCTCTTGGATCGAACCGATATTTAGCAAGCGGGTTACCTCTTCTTTGATGAATTTATTCATGGCTTCAGCAATAGAGCGCTTCTTTTGTCTTACCGGAGGTATGTTAGGATCCAAGCTTAATTTGTGCACGTCCATCTCCGTCGGGATACCTGTCATATCCTCGTGCGTCCATGCAAAACAATCGGCGTTAATTTTTAGGAACTCAATAAAATCAGACCTGAGCTCCGGGTGTAGTCCTACTCCCAAATGGAATTTCCTTTCTAGGAATTCTTTGAACATCGCAACTTGATCTAGTTCTTCCGCTGTGGAATTCGTTGAGTCCATCTCTTCTGGAACTTGGAAATACCTTGGCACCTAATAAGGTTCCGATTCCTCTGTCCCCGATCTAACTTCCTCCAGTTTGGGGGTAGGCACCAGTTCCTATAATTGCTATGTCGCGCGCTCGTTTCCTTTGCTATTGGAAACCAAAATTGCATTCATCTCCCTTGCTGCCGGTTGATCACCCCTTATCTACTTGATCCCCTCGGGTGTCGGAATGTCACGACCCTAGTTCACCAACCGTGAACATGTCATGACGGCACCTGGTCCCCATGACCAGGTAAGCCTAACATTTGCGGAAATATATTAATTGCGGAAAAATAGAGAAAATCAAATCAAATATCTAAAAGAAACTGTACTGAATGCCGCTTGGCAAGTACAACTCAATATCGCAAGTCTAAAACAATTCCCAAAACCCGAAAACTCACGGGCAACACAGGCTACAGAAGTGTATAGTAAAGGTTCCAAACTCCAGAATTTCTAACAACCGAAAGAAGGAAAAATTAAGTACTAAAGATAGAATAAGAGGGAGACTCGTCGGTCTGCGGACGCAGCAGATCTACGTCGAAGTCTCCATAGTCCTCCTGCCTCACTGATAGGGCGCCTGGGTAGAGGTACCTGGATGATCTGCACATGAAAAACATGCGCAGGAAGGGCATGAGTACACCGCAACGGTACTCAGTAAGTGCCAAGCCTAACCTCGGTTGGGTAGTGACGAGGAAGGTCAGTGCCATACTGAGACAAAATATAGTAATAACAATAATTAACAGTATGATAATCTGACAGAAATAATAAATACAACAGTGATATAAGACAGATTAAGCAAGGCAATAGCAAATACACAAGAACGGAACAACCATAGAATAAATACCGCTCAACACCAATGGTAACAATGAGGATCTCCCAGGATACCGTCCTGTAGTCCTTTTCTCAACTGTCCAGTGGATCTCCCGGGATACCGTCCCGTAGTCCATCATATATGTAAATCCGAAGGATCTCCCGGGATACCGTCCCGTAGTCCAACTATCAATGTGCAGGGGGATCTATCGGGAATCTAACCCGCAGTCCCAAAGTAAAAGTGCAGGGGGGGATCTACCGGGAATCGAACCCGTAGTCCCAAAGTAAACAAACAAGGGGGGGGAGCTACCGGAATCCCACATCCGCAGTCCCAATGTAAATGCGCAATCACAACTAGAAGGTACACGGAAACGAAGTACAAAAAGACAAGCAACAGATAGTACTGACCTAGCATGCTTCACGTAGTACAGTTGAGGCAGCTTAAGCAATTAGGCAAGTTAAATCAACTAAACATGCTTTCCTAATCTAGCACAAGTTATAATTTCAAGTAGAATAAAGCAAATATGGGAGGAACTCAATCTCAATATCTTAAGAAAATCGGGTTTTCCAACAATTGGCTCAAGTTCACGCCCGTCACCTTGCGTACAAGGCACTCAATCAACAAATAACAAATCCTAAGGGGAAAGGTCCCCCACACAAGGTTAGACAAGCCACTTACCTCGAACCGGCTCAATATCAATAGAAACCACGCCTTTGCCACGAGTATCCGACTCCAAATGGCCCACATCTATTCAATTCAATTACATATCGTAAATAATATTGCAAACAACTGATTCCACTATTAAATTTAGAGCTAGGGCGCGAAAATAGGTAAAATGACCAAAATGCCCTTCCAGCCATCGTCTTGGAATCGAATAATTTTTATGTTTTCAGAACCCTCGTACTCTCACGAGTCTAACCATATAAAAATCTCCCAAATCGGAGGTCAAATGACCCCTCAAAACCCCATAGTTAGGTCTAAGAAGTTTACCCACTTCCCATTCAAAAACACGAAATTAAAGGGTGAATTTGCGATTAGATTAATGGGTTTTAGTCATAGGAGAGTAGAGAATCGTTACCCGGTGATTGCCCTTAAAAAACCCTTGAAATTGCTCCCAAATCCGATCTCCAAACCTTGAGTTTTGATAAAAATGGCAAAACCTCATTTTTGAAATGTTAAGTACTGTTCAGGAGTCTAAAGCATCGCGAACGCGATAGGAAGCACGCGTTCGCGAAGAAGGAAAATATCAGGGCCCAAAAATGCCCTTCGCGATCGCTAAGGGAGGAGCGCGAACGCGAAGCCAGGCGATCAAGAACTACGCGAACGCGACAAGGCTTACGCGAACGCGATGGAGGAAATAGTGAAGCTACGCGGACGCGGGTGATCTTATGCGAACGCGAAGAGGAACGAGCCCCCCTCTCCAGACTTACACTACGCGAACGCGGGAGAGTGGCCGCAAACGCGATGAGAGGATGGCTACTACTACGCGAACGCGGTGCCTTCTTCGCGAACGCGAAGAAGGAATTCAGACCTGCAACTTTCTGCAACATTTCCAAACTTCAAATTGCTCGGATGAGCATCCGAAACGCACCCGAGGCCCCCAGGACCTCAACCAAGCCTACGGACATATCCCATAACATCATTCAAACTTGTACCAATCCTTAAACCACCTAAAACAACGCCGAAAACACGAATTAATCAAAGATTCAAGCCTAAGAACTTCAAATTCCAACAAAACACACTTTCGATCAAAAACCAAACCAAACCTCGCCCGAATGACCTGAAATTTTGCACACACATCCCAAATGACATGACGGAGCTACTGCAACTTCCGGAATTCCAATCCGACCCTCGGATCAAAAACTCACTATCGGACCGGAAACTTCAAAAATTCAAACTTCGGCATTTCAAGCCTAAATGAGCTACGAGCCTCCAAAATACATCCCGAACACGCTCCCAACCCCGAAATCACCTAACGGAGCTAACGGAACCATCGGATTTCCATTCCGAGGTCTTCTTCACACTGTTCCGATTACGGACCATTTTTCAATTCTTAAGCTCTCATTTAGGGACTAAGTGTCCCAAAACACTCCGAATCCCAACACCGAACGTCCCGGCAAACCAAAATAGCAGAAATGAACTTAGGGAAGCAGTAATGGGGATCAGGTGAATTCCAAAA
>NC_032000.1:37276830-37280135 GCF_001879085.1 Nicotiana attenuata | reverse complement strand
CGAACTGTAGAACCAAAGCCGGTGCATGCCTGGCCAGCTTGGTATACCGGATGGCATACTCTGAAACTGTCATAGCACCCTGGCACAAGTGCTCAAACTCTGCGCGCCATGAATCTCTGAGGCTCTGGGGAACAAACTCTCTCATAAACATGTCCGAGAACTGGGTCCAAGTCAGTGAAGTAGCCTCGACTGGACTGTCTAACTCATAAGTACGCCACCAATCATAGGCAGCTCCCCAAAGCTGAAAAGCAGTGAAAGAGACCCCGCTGGACTCCACTATGCCCATAGTACGAAGAATGCGATGACACTCCTCCAAAAATCCCAAGGCATCATCTGATGCTAAGCCACTGAACACTGGGGGATCATATTTCTTAAACCTCTCAAGCCTCCGCTGCTCGTCCTCTGAAGCAGCTGACCCATCCTCGGGCTGAACTGGTGCTGCAGGCGGTGGGGGAATAATCTCGGGAACCTGCTCAACCTGCACCCGCTGCTCAGGAGTGCGGACGGCGGGAGTCTGCGCTCCTCCCCCGGCCTGGGATGTGGCTGCAGCGAGGGGAAGCAACCCCGCCTGAGCCAAGGTGGTGTACATGCTCATGAACTGAGCCAAAGTCTCCTGGAGCGCTGGAGTAGTAGTGGCAGTAGTAGGTGTGCCGGGTGCCTGGGCTCCGGCTGGATCTGCTGGTGGTACCTCGGCGGCAGCTCGCGCAAGTGCTCTGGCTACACCACGTGCGCGTCCTCGGCCTCTCCCCCGGCCCCGGCCTCGGACGGCTGCAGTAGGGGGCGCGGGTGCCTGATCATCTCGAGTGGCACGTGTCCTCACCATCTATGAGAGAATAGAAGTCATAAGTTTAGAATTGATGTCAAAATATCGCACGACAAGGAATTCAAATGAAACGAAGATTTTTCCTAAACAGTTACATAGCCTCTCGTAGATAAGTACAGACGTCTCCGTACCGATCAGCGAGACTCTAATAAACCGGCCTGTGTTCCGTGACTCCTATGAACCTAGAGCTCCGATACCAACTTGTCACGACCCTAGTTCACCAACCGTGAACATGTCATGACGGCACCTGGTCCCCATGACCAGGTAAGCCTAACATTTGCGGAAATATATTAATTGCGGAAAAATAGAGAAATTCAAATCAAATATCTAAAAGAAACTGTACTGAATGCCGCTTGGCAAGTACAACTCAATATCGCAAGTCTAAAACAATTCCCAAAACCCGGAAACTCACGGGAAACACAGGCTACAGAAGTGTAAAGTAAAGGTTCCAAACACCAGAATTTCTAACAACCGAAAGAAGGAAAAATTAAGTACTAAAGATAGAATAAAAGGGAGACTCGTCGGTCTGCGAACGCAGCAGATCTACCTCGAAGTCTCCGTAGTCCTCCTGCCTCACTGATAGGGCGCCTGGGTAGAGGTACCTGGATGATCTGCACATGAAAAATATGCGCAGGAAGGGCATGAGTACACCACAACGGTACTCAGTAAGTGCCAAGCCTAACCTCGGTTGGGTAGTGACGAGGAAGGTCAGGGTCATACTGAGACAAAATATAGTAATAACAATAATTAACAGTATGATAATCTGACAGAAATAATAAATACAGAAGTGATATAAGACAGATTAAGCAAGGCAATAGCAAATACACAAGAACGGAACAACCACAGAATAAATACCGCTCAACACCAATGGTAACAATGAGGATCTCCCAGGATACCGTCCTGTAGTCCTTTTCTCAACTGTCCAGTGGATCTCCCGGGATACCGTCCCGTAGTCCATCATATGTGTATATCCGAAGGATCTTCTGGGATACCGTCCCGTAGCCCAACTATCAATGTGCAGGGGGATCTATCGGGAATCTAACCCGCAGTCCCAAAGTAAAAATGCGGGGGATCTACCGAAAATCGAACCCGTAGTCCCAAAGTAAACAAACAAGGGGGGAGCTACCGGAATCCCATATCCGTAGTCCCAATGTAAATGCGCAATCACAACCAGAAGGTACACGGAAAAGAAGTACAAAAGACAAGCAACAGGTAGTACTGGCCTAGCATGCTTCACGTAGTACAGTTAAGGCAACTTAAGCAATTAGGCAAGTTAAATCAACTAAACAAGCTTTCCTAATCTAGCACAAGTTATAATTTCAAGTAGAATAAAGCAAATATGGAAGGAACTCAATCTCAATATCTTAAGAAAAACGGGTTTTCAACAATTGGCTCAAGTACACGCCCGTCACCTCGCGTACAAGGCACTCAAATCAACAAATAACAAATCCTAAGGGGAAAGGTCCCCCACACAAGGTTAGACAAGCCACTTACCTCGAACCGGCTCAATATCAATAGAAACCACGCCTTTGCCACGAGTATCAGACTCCAAATGGCCCAAATCTATTCAATTCAATTACATATCGTAAATAATATTGCAAACAACCGATTCCACTATTAAATTTAGAGCTAGGGCGCGAAAATAGGTAAAATGACCAAAATGCCCCTCCATCCATCGCTCGGAATCGAATAATTTTTACGTTTTCAGAACCCTCGTACTCTCACGAGTCTAACCATATAAAAATCTCCCAAATTGGAGGTCAAATGACCCCTCAAAACCCCATAGTTAGGTCTAAGAAGTTTACCCACTTCCCTTTCAAAAACACGAAATTAAAGGGTGAATTTGCGATTAGATTAATGGGTTTTAGTCATAGGAGAGTAGAGAATCGTTACCCTCTCCAGACATACACTACGCGAACGCGGGAGAGTGGCCGCAAACGCGATGAGAGGATGGCTACTACTACGCGAACGCGGTGCCTTCTTCGCGAACGCGAAGAAGGAATTCAGACCTGCAACTTTCTGCAACATTTCCAAACTTCAAATTGCTCGGATGAGCATCCGAAACACACCCGAGGCCCCCGGGACCTCAACCAAGCCTACGGACATATCCCATAACATCATTCAAACTTGTACCAATCCTTAAACCACCTAAACAATGCCGGAAACACGAATTAATCAAAGATTCAAGCCTAAGAACTTCAAATTCCAACAAAACACACTTTCGATCAAAAACCAAACCAAACCTTGCCCGAATGACCTGAAATTTTGCACACACATCCCAAATGACATGACGGAGCTACTGCAACTTCCGGAATTCCAATCCGACCCTCGGATACAAAAACTCACTATCGGACCGGAAACTTACAAAAATTCAAACTTCGGCATTTCAAGCCTAAATGAGTTACGAGCCTCCAAAAATACATCCCGAACACGCTCCCAACCCCGAAATCACCTAACGGAGCTAACAGAACCATCAGATTTC
>NC_032000.1:37274592-37276730 GCF_001879085.1 Nicotiana attenuata | reverse complement strand
AAATTCTAGCAATCCCAATCTACTTTGAGACATAACAAAATTGAACACAAATTAGGAAGGTATTCATGGTTTCAGCTCATTTGAGCATTTTATCAAATACTAGTTGAGCATCTTGATTTCAAATCTCTTTTACAAGGTTTCCTTCATTCCCCAACCCAATCTTTACTTATTTATGTTCAACAATCTTTCCACAAGCCTACTTTGTACATGCATGTATACATAATAGTATTACACCCAAGAATCATACCTCAATACCCCATCTTATACCCCAAACTCGAAATTAAAGCCTAATGTATAGAATCTTACCTCTTATATGAAGAACTTGTGATTGGGTTCTTTGATTCTTGAAGATTGATGCAAGATTAGATGATTGAATGTCGGGTTCCTCCTTCTCTCTCTAAAATGCTCTCAACTCTCTCTAAAATCAGTGGAAAAATGACCCCACATGAAGCCCTAAAGACTATATATTAAAATGGGGTCGGGTTATAAAAATAGGAAGATTAACGCTCCGAATGCGGGTCTGCGGTCGCATAATGGACCGTAGAATGTGTATGCTGGCCGCAAACGCATCGCAAAACTTAGTGCCCAAAACTGGGCTACACTGGTCCAGTTTGCAACCAGATTTGCGATCGCAAATCAAGTATGCGGACCGCATAATGGTTTTTGCGATCGCATATCTGACACAGGATCGCATTTTTCCAGCCTTTGGTAATTTGATCATAACTTTGTGTAGGAATGTCCAAATAACAAACGGTTTAAAGCGTTGGAAACTAGACTCGAAGTCCTTTCATTTTATAGGTTATTCTTCACATAAAACCTTATACATATTTAGATATGCTCATTCAAATTATGGACTAATGCAAGTACCTTTGGAAACTTAGCCTATTATGAAACTTTTCCCATTTGGCTTACACTTAGGCCTCTCCTTGGACCCCACCTTACCTAATATATGACTCATACACTTGTTTACCAAATCCAATTGATGCCGACCATGTTAATAGCACAAAAATATTATAATTAGCCTACGTGGCACCACGAAATCCTAGGTTACTTAGCGAAACTTTTTTCCGGGGCCTTACACACAACTCATCATTAAATTGTTGGGCGTTACACGCATCAACCTTTGCACTCAAATCTACATCTAAGTTATGTATAGCTAAGCCAAAACTATCAATTTTATGCAAGCTCAACTCTCTCCTTAGACCAATCATTCATCAACATTGTCAGAAGACAACGTCGTTCTACATATTTGTCACGACCCAAGTTCTCCCTCCATGAACTGTCGTGACGGCACCTAGTCTCTACGACTAGGTAAGCCTAACAATTTGCGGAAAAAGAATTAAAATACAAAACTAGCCAACTAATAGGTAAATATAAATAAAGTGTTTAAAATGCCGCTCGGCATATACAATAATAACACTCCCAAAACCCGGAATCTCATGAATCACAAGCTACAGAAATACATAGTGTTCTAACTCCAGAAGTCTAAACAAGGAAAAATACATGAAGTCTAAAACTGCAGGGAGAATAGAGAGGGACTTCTAGGTCTGCGGACGCGGCAGATATACTGTCATGGCCCGGATTTCCCACCCTCGGGAGTCATGATGGCGCCTACTAATGAGAGCTAGGCAAGCCAACCCTTAATTGCCTTTACCGTTGACCAATCTACCTCTTTTAGCAATTATCAGCAATATCATGAAAACAGCGAAATAAAATAAATAAGCAGAAGTCTTAAATTAAAGAATCTGAACAACAATGCAGAAAATCAACATAAACCTCTACCCGGGAACTGGTGTCACATACTCACGAACTACTAAGAGTGCTAAATACAACCGTTCGAAGGAAAATATAAATGTTTGTCTCGAATACACGAGATAACAGACTTAAATAAAAGATAGAAGAGACATCGGGCCTGCGAACGCCTGCAAGGCTACCTCGGTGTCTCGCTGGACGGAAGGCTAACTCCCGCGCTACTGCAGCTGCTGTCCAACACCTGGATCTGTGCAAAAGAGCACAGAGTGTAGTATCAGCACAACCGACCCTATCTGCTGGTAAGTGCCTAGCCTAACCCCGGCGAAGTAGTGACGAGGCTAGACTAGACTACCACATAAACCTGTGCAGTTATATATATATATATA
>NC_032000.1:37160538-37274314 GCF_001879085.1 Nicotiana attenuata | reverse complement strand
ATAACTTGTGGTAGGCGTACCACCCGCTCCCATTTCATCAAATCTCGTGGTAGGCGTACCACCCACTCCCATTTCAATCAATAACTTGTGGTAGGCGTACCACCTGCTCCCATTTCATCAAATCTCGTGGTAGGCGTACCACCCGCTCCCATTTCAATCAATAACTTGTCAGAATAAAATTCCGGCAAGGAAAACAAAAGCAACATAATAATAATTTCCCGACAAGGGAACAACAATATCAAAATAACCATCCCGGCAAGGGAGAATCAGCTATAACCAAATCCTAGCTCAACTCTTACTCAGCTCGATTAGTACCAATACTCAAGCATAAATAAAGTCCACGAGAATAAACTAATCTCTACTCAATATCAAGAGTCATCAATTTGAAGCATCCGAAGTGTCATTTAAGAACACAACAACTATCAATTTAAGACTCACGGTCATGCTCGACACCAACGTATAGATACTCGTCACCATGCCTATACGTCGTACTCAACAAGAAGCAGTTAGCAAATAAGACTCAACTCCTAATCCCTCAAGCTAGGGTTAGACCAAACACTTACCTCAATGCCTTGCACACCACTTAAGCCTCAAGTATATCTTTACCCCACGATTCCACCGCCAATTCGCTCGTATCTAATCACAAATTACTTAATTACATTAATAAACACTAAATGAATCAACCCAATGCATGAAAATAAGTTTTTCCAAGTTTTACCCAAAAAGTCAAAAATCACCCCCGGGCCCACGTGGTCAAAACCCGAGGTTCAAACCAAAACCCGGTTACCCATTCCCCCACGAACCCAAATATATGATTTGTTTTGAAATCGGACCTTAAATTGAGGTCCAAATCCCCAATTTTAGAAAAACCTAGGTTCCACCCAAAACACCCAATTTCCCCATGAAAATCTTTGATTTGAAGTTGAAATCATGTTAGAAGATGTTGAGGAGTGAAGAAAATAAGTTAGAAATCACTTACCAAACGTTTTGGAGAAGAAAGTTTGTTTGGAAAATCGCCTCTTATGTTTTGGGGTTTTGAAATGTGTAAAATAACTGAAATTCCCGTTTATTTATACCCCTATGAAGCTCCCTGTGCAGACCGCGCAAAAAGGGCCGCGGCCGCACAGGCTTCCTTGAAGACCTGCAGATCATAGCCCCGTGCGGACCGCACAGGGCCGACCGCGGCCGCGCAGCATCCACCGCGGACCGCTCAAAGGCGACCACGGCCGCACACAATTTCTCGCGGACCGCGCAAGAGGGTTCAGAGGCCTGCAATATTTCCTGAACCTGCAACATCTGATCTTTTAAGTCTAAGGCATCCCGGAACCTACTCGAAACTCAACCGAGCCCTCGAAACTCCAACCCAAGTATGCACACAACCTCAAAAACATCCTACGGACTTATTCGCGCGATCAAATCGCCAAAATAACATCATAAACATCGAATTAAGCCTCAAAATCCTTGATTCCTTCCAAATTTTCATATAACATCAAATTTCTATTTTAAGTCCGAAACACGTCAAACGACGTCCGTTTTCAACCAAACTTTACAGAAAGTGCTTAAATCATATATAATACTTGTACCGGGCGCCGAAACCAAAATACGGGCCCGATACCATAGTCTTCTAATCAAATTTCACTTCCAATTTCCTTAATTATTTCCAGAAAACAATTTCACACAAAAATTCATTTCTCGGGCTTGGGACCTCGGAATTCGATTCCGGGCATACGCCCAAGTCCCATCTTTTCCTACGGACCCTCCGGGACCGTCAAATCACGGGTCCGGATCCGTTTACCCAAAATGTTGACCGAAGTCAAATTTATTCATTTTAATATCAAAATTTAGCATTTTTCTCACAGAATCATATAAAGCTTTCCGGCTACGCGCCCGGACTGCGCACGCAAATCGAGGCAACCCTAAATGAGGTTTTCAAGGCCTCGGAAATACAAAATGGGTAAGGAAACAGGTGATGACCCTTTGGGTTGTCACATTCTCTACCTCTAAAACAACCGTTCGTCCTCGAACGGACAAAAGAAAGAAGTACCTGAGTCGGGAAAAAGATGAGGATAACGACTCCGTATATCAGACTCGGACTCCCGGGTCGATGCCTCAGGAGGCTGACCTCTCCACTGAACACGAACAGAAGGGAAACTCTTGGATCTCAGCTGACGAACCTGCCGGTCTAGAATAGCCATCGGCTCCTCCTCATAAGAAAAATCCTTGTCCAACTGGACAGTGCTGAAATCTAACACGTGGGCTGGATCGCCGTGGTACCTCCGAAGCATGGAGACATGAAACACTGGATGCACGGCTGATAAGCTTGGCGGCAAAGCAAGTCTATAAGCCACCTCTCCCACTCGATCAAGGATCTCAAACGGGCCAATGAACCTAGGGCTAAGCTTGCCCTTCTTCCCAAACCTCATCACGCCCTTCATAGGCAACACTCGGAGAAATACCCGCTCACCAACCATAAATGCCACATCTCGAACTTTGAGGTCTGCATATCTCTTTTGCCTAGACTGAGCTGAACGAAGCCTATCCTGAATGACCTTGACCTTGCCCAAGGCCTCCTGAACCAAATCTGTACCCAACAATCGAGCCTCTCCCGGCTCAAACCATCCAACCGGAGACCGACACCGCCTACCATATAAGGCCTCATAAGGAGCCATCTAAATGCTCGACGGGTAGCTGTTGTTGTAGGCAAACTCCGCTAAAGGCAAGAACTAATCCCACGAACCTCCAAAGTCAATAACACAAGCTCGGAGCATATCCTCTAAGATATTAATAGTCCGCTCGGACTGACCGTCCATCTGGGGATGAAATGTTGTGCTCAACTCAACCCGCGTGCCCAACTCTCGCTGTACTGCTCTCCAGAAGCACGAGGTAAACTGCATACCCCGGTCCGAAATGATAGATACGGGCACACCATGAAGGCGAATAATCTCCCGAATGTAGATCTCAGCTAACCTCTCAGAAGAATAGGAGACTGCCACAGGAATAAAATGTGCTGACTTGGTCAGCCTATCAACAATGACCCAAACTGCGTCGAACTTCTTCCGGGTCAGTGGAAGTCCAGTAACAAAGTCCATAGTAATCCGCTCCCACTTCCACTCGAGAAGCTCAATCCTCTGAAATAAACCACCAGGCCTCTGATGCTCGTACTTAACCTGCTGACAATTCAAACAACGAGCCACATATGCTACGATATCCTTCTTCATTCTATGCCACCAATAATGCTGCCGTAAATCCTGATACATCTTCGCGGTCCCGGATGAATAGAATACCGGGAGCTATGGGCCTCCTCCAAAATCAACTCTCGGAGCCCATCCACATTAGGCACACATACTCAGCCCTACAATCTCAAAACTCCATCATTATCTAAGGTAACCTGCCTGGCACCTCCGCACTGCACCGTGTCTCTAAGGACACACAAATGGGGATCATCATACTGCCGCTCACAAATACGCTCCAATAATGAAGAACGAGCGACCGTGCAAGCTAACACACAACTGGGCTCAGAAACATCGAGCCTCACGAACTGGTTGGCTAAGGCCTGAACATCCAAAGCAAGTGGCCTCTCACCGACCGGAATATAAGCAAGACTGCCCATACTGGCTGACTTCCTACTCAATGCATCGGCCACCACATTGGCCTTCCCCGGATGATATAGAATGGTGATGTCATAATCCTTCAACAACTCCAACCACCTCCTCTGCCTCAAATTCAATTCCTTTTGCTTGAACAAGTACTGAAGACTCTTGTGATCCGTGAACACCTCACATGCCACGCCATATAGATAATGCCTCCAAATCTTCAATGCGTGAACTATGGCTGCCAACTCCAAATCATGAACCGGATAGTTCTTCTCATGAATCTTAAACTGCCTCGAAGCATAGGCAATGACCTTGTCATCCTGCATCAACACTGCTCCAAGCCCAACACGGGAAGCATCACAATAGACTGTATAAGGCCCTGGACCTGTGGGCAAAACCAACACCGGTGCCGTAGTCAAAGCCGTATTGAGCCTCTGAAAGCTCGCCTCACACTCATCCGACCATCTGAACTGGGCACCCTTCTGGGTCAATCTGTTCATCGGGGCTGCAATAGATGAAAATCCCTCCACGAATCGACGATAGTAACCTGCCAATCCCAAGAAACTCCGAATCTCTGTAGCTGATGCTGGTCTAGGCCAGTTCTTGACTGCCTCTATCTTCTTTGGGTCCACCTGAATACCCTTTGCTGATACAACATGACCCAGAAATGCAACCGAACTCAGCCAGAACTCACACTTGGAGAACTTGGCATATAACTGACTATCCCTTAGAGTCTGAAGAACCACTCTAAGGTGCTGCTCGTGCTCCTCCTGGCTGCGGGAATATATCAATATATCATCAATGAAAACTATCGCGAATGAGTCTAAATAAGGCCTGAACACTCGGTTCATCAAGTCCATGAAAGCTGCTGGGGCATTTGTCAATCCGAATGACATAACCAAGAACTCCTAATGCATGTACCGAGTGCGGAAAGTTGTCTTAGGGACATCGGATGCCCTAATCCTCAACTGATGGTAGCCAGATCGCAAATCAATCTTGCAAAATACCCTAGCACCCTGAAGCTGGTCGAACAAATCATCAATCCTCGGCAGTGGATACTTATTCTTTACTGTTACCTTGTTCAATTGTCGGTAATCAATACACATTCTCGTTGACCCATCCTTCTTCTTGACAAATAACACCGGCGCACCCCAAGGTGAAATGCTAGGTCTAGTGAAACCCTTCTCAAGCAAATCCTGCAACTGTTCCTTTAACTCTTTCAACTCCGGCGGGGCCATGCGATATGGCGGAATAGAAATGGGCTGGGTGCCCGGAGCCAGATCAATGCAGAAATCAATATCCCTGTCGGGTGGCATACCCGGCAGGTCTGAGGGAAAAACATCAGGAAACTCACAAACAACGGGCACAGAATCAATAGAGGGGACCTCAGCATTGGAATCCCGAACATAGGCTAAATATGCCAAACACCCCTTCTCGACCATACGTTGAGCCTTCACATACGATATAACACTGCGGGTAGAATGACCAGGAGTCCCTCTCCACTCTAAACGAGGCATACTCGGTAAAGCTAAGGTCACAGTCTTGGTATGACAGTCCAAGATAGCGTGATAGGGTGATAACCAGTCCATCCCCAATATAATATCGAAGTCAACCATGTCTAAGAGCAATAAATCTACACGAGTCTCAAGACCCCCAATCACCACAATACAAGAACCATGGACTCGATCGACCACAATAGAATCGCCCACCGGTGTAGACACATAAACAGGAATAATCAATGCATCACTATGCATGACCAAGTACGGGGAAAAATAAGATGACACATACGAATACGTAGACCCCGGATCAAATAACACTGAAGCATCTCTATCACAAACTAGAACCGTACCTATAATAACTACATCTGAAGCCTCTGCCTCGGGCCTGGCCTGAAGAGCATAACATCGGGGCTGGGCCCCACCATCCTGGATCACATCTCTGGGTCGGCCTGCTGCTGGCTGGCCTCCACCTCTAGCGGCCTGAGCTCCACCTCTAGGACCTCTACCTCCACCTCTAGTACCTCTACCTACACCCGTAGCTGGCTGGGCGGGCTATGGAACATCTAGTGCCTGTACCATGGCACGAGAACCCTGATGCTGAGAGCCACCAGGTGCGCAAGGGCAATACCTAGCAATGTGCCTCATGTCGCCACAAGTAAAGCAAGACCTCGGCTGCCGGGCTGACGCCCTGGAAACTCTAAAGCGATGGTGCACTGATAGGTGCTGATGGTGCACTGAAGGACTGCTGATCGGAATACTGCATCTGAGGACCACGACTACCCGAAGCTCCGTGAGAAACCTGGAGTGCTGACTGAAAAGGCCTAGGAGGATGGCCCCTATCATACGAATCTCTGCCTCCCGACGAGGCACCACTGAATCGGCTTGACTAACGGGGCCTCTTATCTGCCCTGTGACCACCCCCCTATGACAATACCATCTCAATCCTCCGGGCCACATTGGCCGCCTCCTGAAAGTATATCTCGCTCCCAGCCTCTCTAGCCATCTGGAGACGAATAGGCTGAATGAGTCCATCAATAAACCATCTCACTCTCTCCCTCTCAGTGGGAAGTATCACAATAGCATGGCGGGCCAACTCAATAAACCTGGTGTCGTACTGGGTGACTATCATAGATCCCTGATGGAGACACTCGAACTGCCTCCGATAGGCCTCTCGCTGTGTAATAGGGAGAAATTTCTCCAGAAATAGATGTGTGAACTGCTCCTAGGTCAAGACTGGAGATCCTGCTGGTCTAGCTAAACAATAATCCCTCCACCAAGTCTTGGCGGATCCAGACAACCGAAAAGTAGCAAAATCAACCCCATTGGTCTCAACAATACCCATGTTCCGAAGAACCTCGTGGCAACTATCCAGATAATCCTTGGGATCCTCGGTAGATGCACCGCTGAATGTGGTAGTTAAGAGCTTGGTAAACCTGTCCAATCTCTACAAAGCATCGGCAGACATAGCTACTCCATCACCGGCCTGGGCTACCATGCCCGGCTGAGCTGCTCCAACCGGCTGAACTGCTGGAGTCTGAGTCTGGGGAGCTACCTGCTCCGGAGTGCGAGTAGCAGGAGTCTGGGCCCCTCCTCCAGCCTGAGAGACGGCTGGTGCTACAGGAAGCAAACCTGCTCGGGTAACACTCTCCATGAGACCCACCAATCGGACCAGAGCGTCCTGAAGAACTGGAGTAGCAATAAACCCCTCTAGGACCTGAGTTGGGCCTACCAGAACTGCTGGGGCTGGGGCCGGAACTCCCTCGTCGAAGTCAACCTGAGGCTCCGCCACTGGTGCTGCTGCTCGGGGCTGAGCTCTGCCCCTACCTCGGCCCCTAGCACGGCCTCACCCTCTGCCCCTAGTGGGAGCTGCCTGGGGCTTGGACTGCTGATCAGAAGATGAGGAAGTGCGTGTTCTCGCCATCTGCGAAAGAACAGAGTGGAAATTCAATTATCGTTAAGCAACCAAACCGCACGACAAGAAAGAACAAATGTGAAACTGTTCCTAACTCAGTAGCCTCTAGGGGATAAATACAGACGTCTCCGTACCGATCCCTCAGACTCTACTAAGCTTGTCCATGAGTTGTGAGACCTATGTAACCTAGAGCTCTGATACCAACATGTCACGACCCGGATTTCCCACCCTCGGGAGTCTGATGGCGCCTACTAATGAGAGCTAGGCAAGCCAACCCTTAATTGCCTTTACCGTTGACCAATTTACCTCTTTTAGCAATTATCAGCAATATCATGAAAACAGTGGAATAAAATAAATAAGCGGAAGTCTTAAATTAAAGAATCTGAACAACAATGCAGAAAATCAACATAAACCTCTACCCGGGAACTGGTGTCACATACTCACGAACTACTAAGAGTGCTAAATACAACTGTTCGAAGGAAAATATAATTGTTTGTCTCGGAATACATGAGATAACAGACTGAAATAAAAGATAGAAGAGACGGCGGGCCTGCGAATGCCTTCAAGGCTACCTCGGTGTCTCGCTGACTGAAGGCTAACTCCCGCGCTACTGCAGCTGCTTTCCAACACCTGGATCTGTGCAAAAGAGCACAGAGTGTAGTATCAGCACAACCGACCCCATGTGCTGGTAAGTGCCTAGTCTAACCCTGGCAAAGTAGTGACGAGGCTAGACTAGACTACCACATAGACCTGCGCAGTTATATATATATATATATATATATATATATATATATACACACACACACACACACNGTACTACGTACAAGACTAGTTGAAGTATAAATATCGCTAGTTAGAAGTAGTTAACGGGTAAACAACAACACTATGACAAGACAAATAGAAAAGAAAGTAGAAAGAGCCTCATGGAAGTAACCTTTACATTGTATCCACTAGGAAGGGTGGTAATATAAAGCGATTACGAGAAGCTACATTTTTTTACAGAAGATCTCTGTATGAAGTCACGTGATGTATAGCTCTAGAATTCAAAATAATCCAATTATATTTAGCAACTCAACTTCATAATGAAGCACTACCACGTTCTTTTACACAACCAGCTATTACAGGCCATATTGGGAGATGCTATAAGACTTAACTGAGTGAAAGGCTTTGACATATCAATGTGTTACTAGGTATATTTCTCCTTGGCCAACCCGAAACCAAAAGGCGAGACTTAGACTGATAAGCAGATCGTTGGACTAGCACAAGTGTAGATAATCCATTATCGGAAAGAGATCATTCAATTTCAGTAATTGCGACATGCTATCAACCCTTGATGAACTTGAAGTGATATGGGAACCCAATGAGATAGTATAGAATAATCATGGAGGGTTTGCAGATGTTCATAATGAGTTCTTCATGGATTTTGACTTGAGAACTACCCAGATGCTAATGAAATACAGAAAAACAAGAGAAACATACGTTGTGCTATAATAACCCCCGGAGGTGTGCTTGGTCCTGACAGAGAGCCTAGTAGGGGTCCTTACGAGAAAGGAAGTGTTACAATGACTCATAGAAGGATATGTCCTCTCATGGTTATCGAACAAGTGTGGGGAAACTAGCACAATGAATTCACTAACTAAAGAACACAATTAACACATGTTATGGAGGTGTAAAGAGAAGATAAACATTTGTTATAAGCTGGACATGCTTCTGCTTTATTAGCTCCCAACTGCAATATACGACCATGCCACGAGCAACCACAATACTAGGACAAGGTGAGCTACTTACTGCGGGATGTCCCAAGTTGACACGAAAGTTATGGCGACACATGATCTTCCTATGACGTGGATGTGAGGACCTCAATTTTCAGAGAGACTTTATGTACATGGTGACCATTTCGATTGACATGCACTCATGTGAGGTGTTAAGGTATGCTCTTATTTTACTAGGCAGTGAGAAGCTTTCATGATGATATTCGCAAGAGAGTAGATTGACTGTTCAAACCATATAAGCCATATACACAACTGAGTAAAAGAGTGACTCGAGAAGGATCGCAACGCTGGGATGCTTTGCATGGAACTTGACACCACATAGGTAAACTTTACGATGGTGCATGTATAGGCACAAACGAGTAGATTTTGTCCATTTAAATAAAAAGATTCTGTAAGAAATTCATCGGATATAGTCCCTTGGTGAGAATTTCGAAAAAGCAAGTGGGAAGTATCAATCCTAGAGTTATAACTTAATTCAAGGGCATAATTATAGAACATAATTCCACAAGAATGTAAATAAGAGAATTCATAATAGAGTAGATTCACGAATAGTGCGTCTCGTTCAAAGTGTCGATACACGCAATGTTTTGTTATTCAACATCTTGTTAAGACCATGTTTATGAGAACTCTTCAATATGGATGTACATATACAATGAGTAGAAATTTTCATTTGACTCACTTAATGACGTTAGGTTGATAGGGCAATAGCTTAATCGATACCCCTCAACTCCACATCCCTAACGTACGTAGGTAACATACTGATATACTACATGATCTGGTGGTGCGGAGACATCAATAGGGACAAGGACACTCCCCTCTTAGCGATATGTTTTACCACTCCATCCACAGCTCAATACATTTTCCTAACAAGTCCTTGGGCAATCCACTCGGACTCAATGGTGGGATCAATCCCTCCTTACATGCTTCAAATTCGCGGATTATGGTATCAAGGTTACCAATCTTGAGAATAAGACTTAGAGAGGAAATCAGCTCCCTAACTTGAGCTCTATCGCACGATTGGAGTATCAAAGAAGGGTGAAATTCCTAAATGTCTGAATAGCCTCCAACTTATAGATGTTGTCGACAACACACCGATAAGAAGGACTCTAGTAGACACGGCTCCAAGACATCCTAGGACACTTTAAAACCTTAGGCTCTGATACCAAGTTAGTCACGCCCCAAAATTCGAGGAGCGCGACCGGCGCTCAACCGAGTAAACCCGATCGAGCAAGCCTGTTAGGTTTCATTCTACCCAAACTAATTCATGAATAAATAGGAGATGGACTCCATTAATCAAATTCTATAAACATATCATTAATGATTTCCATTTCATCCTCATTATCAACTTCATTCACCATTTTAAAGGTATTACAAGTTTTATACATCATAGCCAAACATCATTATTTCTATTTTAAATTCCAATACCCGACACTACCCATAACCTGTCTACGGAGCCTCTAAATACAACTGAAGAATAATATGGAAATGCCGGCAATAAGGCTCTGGCTATACCTTACACAAATACCAAAATAAGACTCCCAAAAGAAAAGCGGCATGAGCCACGCAGGGCCCCGAGAGGAAAGGGGCTCACCAATACAGCTAACGGAAAGTGGAGGAGGTGTTACTGTCGGTGGACTGGAGTACCTGCTATAGAACCACCTACAATCATAACAAGAATGTAGCGCCCCCGGCAAAAGGGACGTCAGTACATTTGAATTGTACTGGTATGTATGAATAAACTTTATCCCAAGTAAAATCAATCAATACACAGATAACGAACGGTAATAGAAACAACAATCAATGCACATGAAAGGAACAACCAAGGCCAAACAAGTTTCACAATCTCTCCTTTTCCCCTCTCAACATCATTTAATCAGTATGTATGAACAAACTTTGTCCCAAGTACAATCAATCAATACACAGATAATGAACAGTAACAGAATCAACAATCAATGCACATGAAAGGAAGAACCAAGGCCAAACAAGTTTCACAATCTCTCTTTTTCCCTTTTCAACATCATTTAATCATATCAATGATTTCACAAACTTTCATTTCGATAGTGATAATGATCACATCCCATCCTTATTACCTCGGCCACCCTTATCACCCCAACACACAATTTATCATTTTGTGTTGCGGCGCGCAACCCGATCCCACCGGACAATCACACTTCACACAACAACAATAGTTCACAGTTCAATCACATGGCTTCAGGCCATGCAGAATATCATTTCACAACATTCCATCCTTATTACCTCGGCCACCCCTATTACCTCGGCCACCCTTATCACCCCAACCCACAATTTATCATTTTGTGTTGCGGCGCACAACCCGATCCCACCGTACAATCACATTTCGTAACCTCAACCACAAACAATACATCACAAGAATCATCATTTCAACGAAGCACAAGTTCATATCAACAATTCATACATTTGGGCCCAAGGCACCATAACTGTCACCAAGCAGCAATTCATGTACAAGGTGTTTTCGTAATCGTTCAACTTATTTACGTCATTTCACAATACCCTCTTTCATTACTTACCACGCAGGGTTTTTAGCCATTATACACATTTCCACATTTGGACACATTAACATTCTTCATTCGTTAACACGTACTTCCATGTTGGCATCCTCAAGCATTTACAAACTTTGCACATAATAGGTAGGCACATCAAATCACTTCTCACAATCACATATAACTTGATGGTGTGGAAATCAACTAAGACAATCAATACACATATTTTCATACAAGGTACACATACCGTATGCTCGTCATAACAAGGGGATTCTACAAGAGTTAAAGTTAGCCATACATACCTCGTTTAAACTTTCCTTAAGTCACTACAACGTTCCAGAAATTCTAGCAATCCCAATCTACTTTGAGACATAACAATATTGAACACAAATTAGAAAGGTATTCATGGTTTCAGCTCGTTTGAGCATTTTATCAAATACTAGTTGAGCATCTTGATTTCAAATCTCTTTTACAAGGTTTCCTTCATTCCCCAACCCAATCTTTACTTGTTTATGTTCAACAATCTTTCCACAACCCTAATTTATACATGCATGTATACATAATAGTATTACACCCAAGAATCATACCTCAATACCCCATCTTATACCCCAAACTCGAAATTAAAGCCTAATGTATAGAATCTTACCTCTTAGATGAAGAACTTATGATTGGGCTCTTTGATTCTTGAAGGTTGATACAAGGTTGGATGATTGAATGTTGGGTTCTTCCTTCTCTCTCTAAACTGCTCTCAACTCTCTCTAAAATCAGTGGAAAAATGACCCCAAATGAAGCCCCAAAGATTATATATGAAAATGGGGTCGGGTTATAAAAATAGGATAATTTACCCTCCGAATGCGGGTCTGCGATCGCATAATGGACCGCAGAATGGGTATGCTGGCCGCAAACGCGTCGCAAAACTCGGTGTCCAAAACTGGGCTACACTGGTCCAGTTTGCGGCCAGATTTTCGATAGCAATCAAGTATGCGGACCGCATAATGGTTTTTGCGATCGCATATCTAACACAGGATCGCATTTTTCTAGCCTTTTGTAATTTGATCATAACTTTATGTAGGAATGTCCAAATGACGAACGGTTTGAAGCGTTGGAAACTAGACTCGAAGACCTTTAATTTGATAGGTTATTCATCACATAAAACCTTATACATATTTAGATAAGCTCGTTCATAGTATGGACTAGTGCAAGCTCTTTTGGAATTTTAGCCTATTATGAACTTTTCCAATATTTCTTAGACTTAGGCCTTTCCTTGGACCCCAAATTACCTACCATAAGACTTATACACATATTTACCAAATCCAATTGATGTACACCATGTTAATAGCACATAAAAATATTATAATAAACCTATGTGGCACCACGCAATCCTAGGTTACTTAGCAAAATTTTCCGGGGCCTTACACCTTGGTTCCTTCGATGTTGCAGGCGTCGATACCGGTGCCACATCGTGCACCGCGAACATCTCTCTTGCCACATGTTGTTCCCCGTATAACAATTTTTATTCCTTCTTTCGTTGGAAACTTCATCATTCGATGAAGGGTTGATGGTACTGCTCTCATGCAGTATATCCATGGCCTTCCGAGTAAGGCATTGTACCTCATGTCTCCTTCGGTGAGATGAAACTTGGCATTTTGGGTTGTGCCAACCACGTTGACCGGGAGGGTGATTTCCCCTTTTGTTGTCTCGCTCGCCATGTTGAACCCGTTGAGGACTCGAGAAGCGGGCACGATTTGGTCGAGCAGTCCAAGTCGCTCCACCGCCCTCGACCTGACAATGTTGGCCGAGCTACCTGGATCCACAAGTACACGTTTAATTTGAAATGTATTCACAAGAAAAGAGATTACCAGTGCGTCGTTATGAGGATGAGATAGGGTATCAGTGTCCTCGTCACTGAATGTGAGAGCGTCCTCGGGTATGTAACCTCGAGTTCGCTTTTCCCTGGTGATGGATATTTTTGTTCGTTTGGCAGTGGGTTCCAGTGGAATGTCGACACCCCCAACAATCATGTGGATGACATGTTGTGGTTCTTCTGTTTCATTTTTCCTGTTCGCCTCTCTTTCCCGAAATTGATTTTTGGCTCGGTCGCTGAGGAACTCTCGGAGGTGCCCTTTGCTGATTAGTCGGGCTACTTCTTCTCGGACCTGTCTGCAATCTTCGGTCCTATGACCGTGTGCCGTGAAATTCGCACACCAAGTTAGGGTTTCTTTGTGACGGATCTAATAGTACGGGCCTTGGCCACCTGGAGTCTTTGATTTTACCTATGGCTGATACGATGTTCAAAACATCGACGTTGAAGTTGTACTCAGATAACCGGGGTGCCTCCGTCGGCCCTGTGTATCTGTCGAATACGGCTCTGCTCACGAGTCCCCGAGGATTCTGACCTCGATCTGTCCTTCGATCGTTTCGCGGTATGTTACTCCTTGTGGCGTTTCTTCCATCTTCCATGTATTGTTGATACCTTCCCTTGTTCGGCCTTGGTTCCTTTGCCAAGAGCCTGATAGGATATACTGAGCCCGAGGGGGCTCCTAGTTGGTCGTCCTCGACCCTGATCTTCTACTGATATTGGTTGTGGACATCCAACCAAGTCACGGCGGGATATTCTACCAAGTTCTGCTTCAGCTGCTCCGAAGCTACCGAGCTTCGTTCGTTCAAGCCTTGAGTGAAGGCTTGTACTGCCCAATCATCAGAGACCAGTGGTAATTCCATTGGCTCCATCTGGAAACGAGATACAAACTCGCACAGCATCTCGTTT
Organism: Nicotiana attenuata; assembly: GCF_001879085.1. NCBI lineage: Eukaryota > Viridiplantae > Streptophyta > Magnoliopsida > Solanales > Solanaceae > Nicotiana > Nicotiana attenuata. Next base: position 37,260,252 of record NC_032000.1, on the reverse strand, counting down.
TCTCTTTGTTTGATCTTGAAGATGTCGGATTTTCTTGTAGCAACTTTAATGGCACCGGCGTGTGCCTTTATAAAAGAATCTGCCAGCATGGCAAATGAATCTATTGAATTCGGGGCTAGGTTGTGATACCACATCATGGCCTCTTTCGAAAGTGTTTCTCAAAATTTCTTCAATAGGACGGATTCGATCTCGTCGTCCTTCAAGTCATTCCCCTTTACAGCATAAGTGTAAGGAGTGATATGCTCGTTGGGATCTGAGGTTCCATTGTACTTCGGGAGATCAGGCATTCTGAATTTCTTCAGAATGGGCTTTGGAGCGGCATTTGACGGGAATGGCTTTTGTACAAATTTATTTGAATCTACACCCTTCAGGATCGGGGGTGCGCCTGGTATCTGATCGACCCTTGAATTGTAGGTCTCCACCTTTTTGTCATTGGCATCTATCTTCTTTTTGCCCGATTCGATCTTCTTTGTGAAGTCCTCAAGCATCTTTATGATAGCAGGGTCGGCTGCTGACCCGTTGTTACTTGATCTTTCTGGTACTTGTTCGGCTCGAGGAGCCGTTCCCGGTGCTGCTATGCTCGGAGTTTTTTGGTGGCTTTGCAATTGAGAAATAGCCAGCTTTTGTGCCTGCAACATCTCAAAAGTGACGTGAAGACTAACGTCTCGTTCCTCCCGAGTTGGGATTTTATGAGCTTCTTGTTGGTTTTCTTGGCGTATACTCCTGTTAGTGTGGGATCTTATATCGACGTGTTGGGCGTTGCACGAGACCACGTCTACGGGAATTGGTTCTGGTGCATCCTTAGGGTTTTGCGGTGGTACACCGATGCTTGAAATAGCTACGCCATTCTCTCCATGGTCCTCAGGACCGTTGTTCTCATGTTCATTCACTGAGTTTGACATTTTGACCTGAAATCAGAGGTTCTTGGACAAGAAAAAACGTGAAAGATAACTTGCGTTATGTAGTAAACCAGCAAGAAAACAATCACTATTATTTTTAGCCCCACGGTGGGCGCCAAACTGTTTACCTTAAAAATGGTAATTACAATTAAATTTGATTTTGTGGTTCTAAAAATACGTGATTTATTTTTATGCTAGTTGTTAGGCAGTAGATGCTAAGTGTGAAACTAGAGAATAAGGTAAGAGCTTTAAGGCAGTGTGTCGAGCAAACCGAGTGGCAGAGAATCGGGGCCTCGAGCTAGGTTATACGGGGCCTCGGGGTCAAGCTAAACGTTAGGGTGCGGACAGTCGATGGAGAACTAACGGTTCTGAGAGCTTTGATGAAGGCTCTTTATGATCAATGATGAGTAATAAATGAAGAACAATCAATGAAAACACAATAAATACAAGTAATGTAATAAATGTAAGCAATAGAATCAAAGGAGAATATGTTTTTTGTTAGAGAGCAGAGAATGTTCTTGTTCTTGTATTCAATGTTGTATCATCCCCCTTTACAAAATGATAAGGATCCCCTTTATACAGGAGGGGGAATCCCAATATAGTACATATGCATTTATTACAAGGATATAAGGCTGGTACAGCCATTTATTACAAAGATCAACGGCTGGTACAGTCATTTAATGCCACGGTACGGGCTTGTACTATTTTTGTAGACCTGGTCAGCTTTAATCACGTGCTTATTAGGAATTTCCTGCTTGTCCGAGATAGCCGCCTATTTGCACTGCCCCGAGCCCCGGGGTCAAACTTCGAGCTATGCATCGAGGCTTCCGAAAACGAGCTATGAAATGCCATAACGATCATAAAATCGGACTCTCTGATTTTAGCCGTATACAAAGTGGGTAGAGATTAAAATCCCCACCCCACCCCCACGTCGCAAGCAAGCCACCCATATATACATATGACTCTTAGTCATATTGGGTGAGGTGTCAACTAATTTAAACAAGTCTTGTAATTCCAAGAAAGTTACATACCTTTTGGCCATTAAAAGATACATAAAAATGCCAGCTTTATAATTCTTTTCATATGATTCAGACCCATAAAATCGCAATAGAATGTGTTGCTAAGAACCAAGAACCGTCTGGGTTTTAGTTAGTTCTTTTGTTGGTCTTGAGGTTTCTCATTGTATTAGTTTGAATCCATAATTTGTTTTTCTTGGCTTTGTTGTTTGATGAAAATGGAACATGGTTTCTGATGATTTTGATGGTTAATGATGTTGGGGTTCTTCATTCTTGAAACGGGTACTCAACATTTTGCTAATATATTGAACTGAAGGTTAGTGGTATTTTGAGATATTGCTTGTGTATTGAACTGAAGACTAGTGGTACTATGAGATAACATTAATATATTGAAGTGAAGATTAGTGGTATTTCGAGATATTGCGATGTGTTGAACTGAAGATTAGTTGGTACTCGAGAGTTTTAAGGAATGAGCTGAGAGTAATTTCGGATAAGGGAGTACGATGTAATCTTTCCCAAGAGAATCGAATCAGGTATGTTAAGGATATCCCTTCTTTCTTTTTGGCATGATCTATACGACACAAGCGAAACGAGCAAATGCACAACATCCATAAATTACTCTATTCGTAGAAATGCTAGAGATGTGTATATTCTTATTCTCCTGTGCATCATATTATTCTATCATCTATTCATGGGTCTCAAAAATATGTAAGTTTGTAAAGTTTATTTCATGGAATTAATCAGAGGCATAATGGTCTTATGACGTACCGAGAGATTTTATTAACGTATTTCATATGCATTTCATGCATTTATACATGCACATTGACCTATGACCAGATGGCGTTATATACGCGTATATATATGTATATATATGTATATGGGATATGGCAAAGGTTATGGCGTTATATACGCACCACCACCTCATCAGCTGGTATATATTGATGATTTTACCCACAGTGGCCAAGATGATATGATGGGATGCCCTCAGAGGCTTGATGATGTGATGAACACATGTATCTATGCACGACATGACATTCATACGCATATGCATGACAGTAGAAGTATTTCATAATTTACAGAGCTATCCAGACTTGCAGGTTGAGTCCTATACCCTATGTTTCTTTCATGCTCTTTATATATTTATTTGCATGTCTTACATACTCAGTACATTATTCGTACTGACGTCCTTTTGTTGGGGACGCTGCATTCATGCTTACAGGTATAGATAATCAGTTTAACGAGCCCTCATAGTAGACGAGATTGGCATTCGGCGAAGGATCGGTAAGGCTCCACCTCATTCGGAGTGCAGCCGAGTGTATGAGTCATCATGTCAGAGTTTTGCTACAGACATATGGTTAGGCCGGTACCCTGTTCCATTTGATGTCAAATAATCGTAGAGGCTTTATAGACAGAGGTTCATTTTGTACAATAGGTCAGAGGCCTTGATGGCCCATATGTATTCATGTTTTAAGAAAAATGATTCAGTGATACAGTGTTGCCCACTTATAGTTATACATTATGAGTTGTGGCCATGTGGGCCCATGATAGTTACAAAAGGAATGAGTCCAGCTAGCTTGACCTTTGTATGTTCTAGTTTTGGTCGAATGATCATGAATTACAGAGTGGTTCGCTCGGGCCAGTACGGCACCGGGTGCCAGCCACACCTCCCAAGGTTGGGGCGTGACAGCTGAGCAGAGTATTTTAGGGGGTTATATGCTAAGAGACACGAGGATTACTACTGATGATGTTGGCATGGTTAGTCTTTGTGACGACATCAATTATTAGACTAATGAGGCATAGAGATAACTAGCATGCATGAGTGAGGTGGAAACCTTGTACGTGATCTTGAGATCTAAAAGAAGTGGGTCTTTCTAGACATGAGATACACGGGAGGCATGATCGGGAGGATGAAGATGCTAGTATCAGTTATCCTTGGGAGGCTACGAGTTATGCAAGGGATAGTAACAATTGTTCCTTTCCATACATGCCTTGCCCGACAATAGTAAGCTCTAAGGAGAAGTGGTCAAGTATGTTACAACGATTGCCTCCTTGAGTGAGAGGAAAATCAGCTTAGCTCAAAGTGGGAAGATTCTTGCAATGTTGGTGTGATAGAGATTTCAAAAGAAATACATGAAGTTGAATTACACTCCTAACATTAACTGACACAAGGAATCTATGCCACGGGCGCATGAGGGTGAAAAAGAAGTCAAGCACCTATGAGATTATCATAATACAAATAGCTTAACCCTTCCCAACGATTGACCCGATATGAGGTAACTAAAGATACGACAACTTGTCTTCTCAATCAGTATACTTATGGTATATGCAGAAACCTGGAAACATCAAATCTCAACCCTTTACGAGTGAAACCATATGGCTAGGACATCTTAATATGGGGATGAAATCATGTATTGGTTAGAGGGGTTTTAATGGTTGACATGATGCTCCGGGGGAAAGACAAATAAAACTCCTATCCACCTAAGGAGGTGGAATGCCAAGGGTAGCAAAACTCCCTGCACATGACAACGACGTAATCAATGATTCTAGAAGTCGAGTTTGTAAAGCCAACGGAACCTATGAGACAGTATAAAGTAATCTTTGAAGGTTTACAGGTGTCCATAATGAGTTCTTCATGGGTTTGGACTTGAGAAGTACTCAGATGCTAATGAGAGACAGGAAAACATGAGAAGTAGGCGTTGTGCTATGATAATCCCCAAAGGTGCATTTGGTCTTGACGGAGAGCCTAAGCCTATTTAGGGTCCTTATGAGAAAGGAAGTGTTATGGTGACTCATAGTAGGACACATTCTCTCATAGTTATCAAACAAGTGTTGGGAAACTAGCACCATGAATTCACTAACTAAGGAACACAATTGACACATGTTGTGGAGGTGTAAAGAGAAAATAAACATTTGTTACGAGTTGGACATGCTTTTGCTATATAAACTCCCAACTGCAATACAAGACCACGTCACGGGCAATCACAATACTAGGAACAAAGTGAGCTACTTACTATGGGATGTCCCAAGCGGACACGGAAGTTATACTAAGATGGCGACACAAGATCTTCCTATGACGGGGATGTGAGGATCTCAGTTTTCAGAGAGACTTTATGCACACAGTGATCATTTCGATTGACATGCACTCATATGATAGTTGTTAAGGTATGCTCTTATGTTACTAGATAATGAGAAGGTTTCATGATGATATTCGCAAGAGAGTAGAGTGACTATTCAAACCATAGAAGCCATATACACCAGTGAGAAGAAGAGTGACTCGAGAAGCATCGCAGCTCTGGGATGCTTTACATGGAACTTGACACAACATAGGTAAACTTTATGACGGTGCATGCATAGGCACAAGTGAGCAGATGTTGTCCATTTAAATAAAAAGATTCGGTAAGAAATTCATCAGGTATAGTCCCTTGTTGAGAATTTAGGAAAGCATGTGGGAAGTACTAATCCTAGAGTTATTACTCAATTCAAGGACATAAATATAGAACTTAATTCCACAAGAGGATGTAAATAAGAGAATTTGTGATAGAGTGGATTCACGAATAATTTGTCTCGTTCAGAGAGTAGGTGCATGCAATGTCTTGTGATTCAACATCTTGTCAAGACCATGTTTATGAGAACTCTTCAATATGGATGTACATATACAACAAGTAAAATTTCTTTATGTTGTTCTTAATGATGTACTAGGTAGCGACTTACTTGGTGACTTTAGGTTGATAGGGCAATAACTTAATCAATGCCCCTCGACTCTACATTCCTAACGTAAGTTGGTAACATACTGATATACTACATGATCTGGTGGTGCAGTGACATTAATAGGAACAAGGGTACTCCCCTTAGCAACAAGTTCTACCAATCCCTCCATGGCTCGATACATTCTCCTAACAAACTCTTGGGCCATCTCCCTCGGATTCAATGGTGGGGTCATTCCCTCCTTACTATTTAAAAATCATGAATTACTTATCTTGAGATTAAGACATAGCGTGGAAATTGGCTCCCTATCTTGAGCTCTATCGCACGATATGTAGTATCAAAGAAAGGCGAAATTCCTAAATGACCAAGTAGCCTCCTAATTATAGAAGTGGTCGACAACACACCGATAAGAAGGACTCTACTAGACACGGCTCCGAGATATCCTAGGACACTTTAAAACCTTAGGCTCTGATACCAAGTTTGTCACGCCCCAAAACCGAGGAGCGCGACCGGCGCTCAATCGAGTAAACCCGACTGAGAAAGCCTGTTAGGTTTTATTCTACCCAAACTAATGCATGAATAAATAGGAGATAAATTATATCAATCATACTTTATAAATATTTCATTAACCTCCATTTTGTTTTCATTAGCAGTTCCAACCATAATATCCATAATATTACAATTTTTATAGATATGATGAAAAACATATTTGCAAAATACCAATATTTCTAGTTTAATTCCAATACCCGACACCATCCACAACCTATCTACGGAGCCTCTAAATACAATTGAAGAGAAATATGGAAATACCGGCAAGAAGGCTCCGGCTATACCTCAAATGAAAAGTACACAATAACCAAATGACGGGACCCCGAAATGGAGTGGGGATCACCAAGTTAGCTGGAAGGAACATACCGCTATCGCTGATCATTGCCGCCTACTGTGGAACCACTGCATCCATTAAAGATGCAGCGCCCCCGGCAAAAGGGACCTTAGTACTGTCGAATAGTACTAGTATGTAAGCTAAAAATCATCTTTCAAAATAGAATAACCATACAAGAAGAAGAAAGCCATAGAAACAATCAAGTCACAATAAATAACATCCAAATACCCAAGTGAAACCTAACGATTGTCAACCCACGGAAGTAACACACATCTCCTTAGAAAGATCAATAATGCAACAAGAAGAATTCAAGAATTCAATGAGAAACATAAGCACCATCACAACATCAATTAAGGAATCACACAAGCTTTCAAGAGAATCATTTAAACAGGTAGGAAGGCAGTCATGGAAATCACATAGCACTTCACAGGAAGAGAGAATCACAAGTAGGGATCACATAGTTTCTTATTTCGTCTTTCCATCCTTTTGGTTAATAGCCTCTTAATGCCAAGTGCCATGATTTATAATGCCACTGTGTCTTTTTACACGGAGTCCAGTCTCGGCCCGACCGGCTAAGCCATCCCAAGTGAGACATCACCAGCTTCATAATTTATATTTATATTTCCGATGTAAATGCCACCATGTGTACAGCATGGCGTCCGATCTCAGCCCGATCGGCTAAGCCATCTCAATTTGGGACATTACTATTTCATTTATTTACTCAGTTCACATTTCATTTCCACCATTTATCACATAGTTCTTGGCACTTGGACACGTTTTACAATTCGAGTGTGGTTCCCCTTTTTATCCGTTCAATAGCATCATCCTTCACATTAACGAGAACCAACATATAATGAATTGTACACATAATAGAAGGAGCATGTAGGATCATAATTCACATTTTCAAGTAGCATGGTGACATGATAGACAACTAGAACAATTAAGAAACAGAAATCTTTTGACTCAACACATTAAAAACAATCAATTAAAGTATGATCAAGTAAGGGACTCATACCACCTATTCGGATGCCAACGAGTTGATTCTACAAAGATTAGAGTTAGCCATACATACCTCAAAGAGCTTTTAGGCAAATTCCACATTTTAGAAGTTATTTTAAACAGTTGAGTCGAGGCTTGTCTCGTAATCCATTTCATATATGTATACTCTCCTTAGGCACAATTTTATATATATATATATATATATATATATATATATATATATATATATATATATATGTTACCCACACTCCATTTCCCCCAGTTCATTTGATTAATTTTCCAGTATCTTTATAGTCTATCATCGGCTAAACACACTCAATCAAGGCATTTAGTACGCATATGGGTATCTGGGAGTAATAAGTACATCGAGTTTTCCTCACCCCAAATGGGTATGCTAGTCTTCTTTTTAAACTACGACTGAGAGTCACACCATTTCAATAACCAAACCATACATTAAATGTCTACGTTTCGATATAAGGCGCATTCCGAATAATCAAGTTTTATGAGTCTATAAGGGATAACTCGGACGTAGAGATTAGAAATTTGGGGCCGGTCACACTTAAACCTACAGAAATAATATGGAATTCAATTCCGAGAGATAAAGTTTAGCCCACGTACCTCGTTGAGCTTTCCTTAAGTTACTACAATGCACCAACACATCTAGCAATAATAATCCATACGGAGAAATTCAAAATCGATTAACAACTAGAAAGATTACCCATGGTGTAACTCTCTTAGGAATTTCATCAAACACCTAACGTGTGAAATAGACTACAAGGTCCGAAAATGGAAATTCCTTGTTCTCTCAACCAATTTTAACAGGAACTATCCAAATTAGTTCATTAATATCACATACTACAGCTTAGTCCCACATGCATGGCCTATTTCTAATCCCCACAACATATTTAAACCCTTAACCTCTTGCATGCAAGTTCTGGAAATAGGACTTACCCGGATGGAGGACAATCTAGTGGCTATCTTCCTTGATTCTTGAAGACTTGAGCAAGATTTGGTGATTGGAAGGCTAGGTTCCCTCTTTCTCTCTCTAATATGCTCTCACCTCTCTCTATATTTAGTATAAAATATCCCCAAATGAAGTCCCAAAGCTTATTTATCAAAGTAGATTCTGATATGAAAATTTTCAAAAATGACCCCCGAAGTCAATTATGTGGTGCAATTATGCTAAAGCATAATCGATATGTGGGCAGCAGACTTGCAGCATAATCATTATGCGATAGCATAATCGACAGCATAATCAATTATGTGACAGCATAATCAATATGCGACAGCATAACATTTTGCCCGACTCTGCTTTATTATGCGACGCGTATGCGGTCCGCGGAGTCGTTTTGCGATCGCGAAATTGATCGCAAATCCAGCCTTTGGTAATTTGACCATAATTTTGTGTAGGAATGTCCAAATGACGAACGGTTTGAAGCGTTAGAAACTAGACTCGAAGACATTTCATTTGATTGGTTGTTATCACATAAAACCTTATATATATTTAGATATGATCGTTCAAAGTGTGGACTTGTGCGAACTCATTTGGAATTTTAGCCTATTATGTAATTTTCAATTTGACTTAGACTTAGGCCTTTCCTTGGACCCCAAGTTACTTATTATATGTCTTATACATTCATTTACCATATCCAATTGATATACATCATTTTTATAGCACATAAAATATTATAATTAGCCTACCTGGCACCACGAAATCTTAAATTACTTAGTAAAAATTTTCGGGGCCTTACATCTTCGTCATTTGAATGAACTTCTTGAATTTATTCTCACCATTTTGCTTGGTAAGTATTTAAGGGTATGGAGGTGGAGGATTAGGCCTAAGCCTTTTGCACTACCGGCTCCGGTATGTCAATAATGTGTTCTCTAGACGGGTTCACCTCCTCTTGAGTCTCTTCCACACTATCATCAGTATCAATTCAAAATTCCTCATTAGGTTGTACAACATTGTTCGGGATCTCTTCTTCTTGAATCACTTGATCATCATCAACAAGTCGCATGTCACTTGAGGTGGGTGTATTCCCGCCTCTTCCACTTCTTGTGATAACCGCCATGGCATGCCCCGTATTGTTACCGCCCTTTGGGTTTATAACCGTGTCACTTGGTAGTGCCCCCTTAGGACGAGAATTTAGAGCTTGAGAGATTTTCCCCATTTGAACTTCTAGGTTGCGGATTGATGTGTTGTGTGAGGCAAGTTGGGCATCCGAATCGGCATTCTTTTCCATCATTTGCTTGAACATACTTTCAATACGTCTAATCTCATTGTTTGAAGAACTTGGACCATGGGAAGGATAAGGAGGTGGGCTGCTCGGTTGTTGGTACATCGGGGGCCTTTGAAAACCGACCCCCGGTTGCCTTGATTGTTACTCCATCCACCTTCATTGTTGCCTCCCCAATTTCATTGGTTGTTTGCACTCCAATTTCCTTGATTGTTGTTGTTATGCTAATTCCCTTGATTGTTAGAATTCCAGTTGTCATGATTGTTTTGTGGTCGCCATTATTGTTGGCTTGGGCCTTGGAAGTTGTTTCTTTGTCCTTGAAAATTATTCACATATTGCACTTCCTCTTCTTGTTCATTATAGGAATCATCTTGCTCGAAACCACCATCATCTTGCACATAGTTCTCCACTCGAGTTTGCACTTGTGGACCCTTGGTCCTCTTCTTGTTCACCATCACGTTCACTCCCTCCATGGCATTGGCTTGCTTAGGAGCTTGCATTTGATTTAGTTGGGCCTTTGCTAGTTGATTCACGGTAGTTGTCAATTCGACAATGTCTTGCACATGCTCTTTCAATTCCTTGTGAAGGTGGATCATATTCGGATCACCTTGTGGAACATTGGCCTAGGATTGCCAAGCCGATGACATTTCCTCCATCTCATCCAAGATTTCACACGCCTCTGCATATGGCATAGTCATAAAGTTCTCACCGGCTAGTTGATTCACTACGTATTGGTTGGTTGTGTTAATCCCATGATAGAAGGTTTGTCGAATCATGTTTTCCGTCATATCATTGTTGGGAAATTCCTTAACCATTGTTCTATAGTGCTCCCGAATTTCGTGTAGTGGTTCATTAGGCTCTTGCTTGAACGCCAAGATCTCATCTCGAAGTGTAGCCATGTGCCCGGGAGAGACTTAGCAATGAACTTTTCCGCCAACTCATCCCAAGTGTAAATTGAATGGTTCGTCAATCGTTCCAACCAATCTAAAGCTTTCCCCCGTAAAGATAAGGGAAAAAGCCTTAGCCTCAATGCATCCTCGGAAACATTAGTTTGCTTGATCCCCCAACATGTATCCACAAAGCCCTTCAAATGTTTGTAAGCATTTTGAGACGAAGCACCGGTAAAGAATCCCCATTTCTCAAGAAAGTTATACATCACATTGGTGATTTGGAAGTTCTCCGCCCTAATACGGGGAGGGACTATTGTACTAGCATAACCTTCAGTGGTCAATATCCGATGTGGAGCCGCTCTTGGTAGAGGTGGGGGTGGAACGAGCACATTGTCATGAGGTACCCGGCCTCTCCGATTGGCTTGTGTCTCATGAGGTACCACCTCTACCTTCTCCTCCTCACCGTCCAATTCCTCCAAAGGCAAGTTTTCGAGCTCATTGTTCCCCATGTTTGTACCAATAATTTCTCACACAAGTTAGTAACACAGAAAGAAAAGAATATATTCCAAAAACAAACTCAAATATACAGCTAACACCGTTTGAACTCCCCGTAAACGGCGCCAAAAATTTATCCACGTCCAATCCGCACTCAATAGTGAGTGGAAACGGTCGTTGGAAGAATAGTACCTAACAAGAGTCGGGTTTGATTTTCACAGGGAGTTTAATATAGGTGTTAGGGGTATACACTTGACGAAAGCAAATGGAACAACTAGATTGCACTTCCAAGCAAAGGATTCTGATTTCTACTTCTAATTTTACTCTAACAATTATAAGCTAAGAGAAGAAACTAGGAACCGAATGATTGTTTTTGGTGCTTTTCCAAATAGTTAAAAAGCCTAGGGATGTAATCTTAACCTAGGTGTTCGCCTAATGGGTTAAATACGTTAACACTTGTTTTAGTGATTGGGGTGTATTATAGCTCTCAACTCTAGTTACCCACTCAATACCTCTTGGTCATAGAGTGATTTTTCCCAATTTGTCTTTCTCAAGCCCAAATGGGTATCAAGCTAAATGGTTTATATGAGCTCAAGTCAGGTTCTCACTATCTCTAGTTTGAACCCTTTAATTAGGCTAATCAAACCCTTAATTAGCCGAATTCCTTGTTAGCCAAGTTATCCTAGACTAGATCCCTCTTTCTCAAGTAAAGACCAAGTCAAATAGACATGAATCAATGTTTGCAACCATTAATTCTAAAATTAAAGCATAAACTAGGCTAAATAATCAACACCCAATCATAGACAAATATTAAATTAAATACCCATAAGGTTTACACACTAAGGTTGGGTCACAACCCTAGTAAGAATCTAGCTACTCGTAGTGAGAAATGAAGAAAACAAAGAAGAAATACTAATTAAATTGATAATCTAAGATTAAAATGATAAAATCTGATGTTTAAATCCTAAAATAGTCACAAACTTCCTAAAATAGCAAAATACAACGGCTACAGCAGCTCAAACTTCGAAACTTGACCTAAAAATGTGATTCTCGTCTATTTATAGTGGCCCAAAATTCGCTAACAAAAATGCCCCTCAGGAGGTTCTGCAGCCGCACAATTCCATGTGCGGTCCGCATATTGCTTCAGTTTGCAAGGAATTGGATTTAGCAGCCGCACAATTTTGGTATTTGGCTGTGAAGCATCTTCTTCAAGCAAGGCTTCAGGTCTTGGTCATTTGCACACTCTATGAACATTGAATTATTTGTTAGTGCAGACCTTGTTCTACGGTCGCATAATTCATGTGCGGTCCACAGATTAGCTAAAACTCTGCTGGGCTTCTTCATTTGTTCTGCAGCCGCAGAGGAAATTTTGCGGTCCGTACTGTCTTTTTCAGTTGCAAAAATCCTTCTGCGGACCGCACTTCTTAAGTTTTGCGCCCCTTCTTGCCTTGTGAGTCAGAACACTCCTTTTTGAGTCGGATTCATCATGGGAGCCCAAACTTCCAACATTCCTAAAATTTGCGCACTTTCATTAGTTTTGGGAACATAAATCAACACTTTAGGACTAAAATAAAATCAAAAAGGTGCTAATAAGTGGTCAAAATCCACACTTATCAGGTACATCCGGGTTTTTATGTTTCTATGCATCGGAGGAATCATGAAGATAAGTCACATGTATTGGACTTCAGCATGATGCAGCTTGATAAAAATCTAACTTATGAAGAAGATCCAGTAGCTATTATAGATCGGCAAGTTTGAAAGTTGATATCAAAGTATATTTCTTCCGTAAAAGGGCTTTGAAAAGGGCATCCGACTGAGGAGGCTACTTGGGAGTCCGAGTCCATTATGATTAGTAGATATCTGCATCTTTTTACCAGTTCAAGTATATTTCTATGTCCGTTTGAGGACAAGCGTTTATTTTAAGAAGTAGAGAATATAACAACCCAATAGGTGATTTTGAGTTCTAGCTTCTCGTTTTGTGGTTTGAGACATTGAATAACTTAATTTGATGATTTATGACTTGTGTGAATAGTTCATTTTGATTATCGGAAAGTTTAAATATATTTGTACAAAGAAACCTAATTTTAAACTAAAAAGTTGTTAGAGTTAACCTCAGTCAACATTCTTAGTACACGATCTCGTGTCGGTATTTTAACGATTCTGGTAGGTTCTTATGATGATTTTGGACTTATACATATATTTCTTGAGGGTACCGGGTGACCCCAGGCCATTTCCATGCTTATTGTAGAAAGTTAGAATTTGAAATCATAAACACGTGAAATCTTTGAGTTTTGATGCTTTATTCTTTGTTTTAGGTGCTATTTTGATATTTTAAGCTTACGAGCGAGTTCGTGTGAGGTTTATATACTTGTTTGGATGTTTGGAATGGGATTCGAGGGCTCGGGTGAGTTTCAGGTTGGTTTCAAACTGTTTTGGCAAGACTTGGTATTGCTGGTGCTATAGTCATTGCAATTGAGATGAACTACTCGCAAATGCAAGGTTTAAATTTGCGAAGGAGACCTCGCATTTGTGAAATGGGATGGGTGTGGGCAGCTTCGCAATTGCAAATTATGTGTCGCATTTGTGACCATGTGGTTCGTATTTGTGAGCTGCGAAATCGCAAGCAAGAGTTCGCAATTGCTACATCCGCAAATCTAAGATCTCATAAAGTAGAAATATGATTTTTTAGGTAGAAACTTAGAATTTGAAAATTTAGAGATTTAGACCTTGATTTGAGGTCGGATCTCGAAACAAATCACATATTTGAACACGGAGTGAATGGATAATCGGGCTTTGGTTTTTATTTCAAATTTTGACCAAGTGGGTCCGGGTAGACTTTTTGTTAATTTTAAATATGTTTAAGATCAAACCTTTCTAATACTAGGGTAGTTTCTAAAGATTGTTTTGACTTATTTGAGTAATTGAATAGATTCGAGTAGTTTGGAGGCTTGTTCTGAGGAAAATCGGTATTAGAAGGTTGAATTATTCCGAAAAGAGGTAAGTATCTTGCTTAGCCTTGATTTGAGGAAACTAGGATGTAATTGGATCTATTTTCCATGTGCTATATGTGTTGGAGGCGGCGTATATGCAAGGATGACGAGTGTATATGCGTTTGCTATAGGTTAAGCATGCTGGTAGAACTAGTTTTATTATGTTATGTTGCTTTATATGTTATATCTTCCATGTTCTAAATAGATTGTGAAGCTCCTCGGTTGATTTTATTCAAGATGATGGCTATGTTTAGTTGTTGACATATTGGGCGTTAAAATTATTGAAATGTTTGTTTGGTTATTAGTGCAAAAAGGATGGTTATCTATCATGTGATGAGATACATTTAATCACTCTTCTTGAAGTTATTTGTGCTTCCCACCTTGCTTGGTACTGTTTCATATGCTTATGCTTGGTGAGAAGAAAGAAATTCATGAAGAGTGTTTCCGTATTTGTGAGGAAGGGCAATTATGCACGAAGAATGTTTACGTGTTTTCTTTATATGTTATTATCATTGCACGAAGAGTGTTTTCGTGCTTGTGAGGAAGAGTGAATATGCAGGAGGAGTGTTTCCATGCTTGTTATTATACTTATGCTTGGTGAGAAAAAGTGAATTACACGAAGGATGTTTCCATTTTTGTAAGGATGAGAGTAAATTCATAAAGGGTGTTGTGCCATTTGATTGATATTTCTTATTTACTTTTACTACGCGGATTGAAAACTTGGGTATGTTGTTCATGGTTGCCTTTTTATTTTTCTTGGACTTGAGTTACTGTGAAAGGGCTCATTTGGTGTTATTTATGAAAATATAATCGTTATTTTCCTTAGTTATTCCTTCATTATTCCTCGTACTATTTCTGCTTGCTATTGCTCTTGTTATCTCACTTGATATCTATTTTTCTTTTTTACCTGCTATTTTTTCTCGTTATCTTAATTGCCATATCTGTCGTCATTGTTCTCATTATTTAACTGTACAGATTTGTATAATAGGTGTCTTGTCTTAGCCTTGTCACTATCTCATCGGGGTTAGGCTCGATACTTACGGAGTACATTGGGTCGGTTATACTCATACTATACTTCTGCACTTCTTGTGCAGATTTTGGCAACAGACCTAGTGGCACTCAGAGGGTTGACCAGTTGGGGAGTTAAGGAGACTCGTGGTAGTGCTGCACTCTCATATGCAGGCCTTGGAGTCACCTTTCTTATGGTCTTCTACTGTTTATTTGCTTCAAGCTATGTTGTTATTCATTTTCAATGTTGTATTTAGTAATTCTGCAGAAGCTCATGTACTCAGTGACATCAGTTCTGGGAGATTATTAGCCGGATGTGTTGGTTTAGACTCGTTATATATTTTGATTTTCACTCTTTCTTATGTTATCATGTTGTTTAGTGCCTAATTTTGTCTCATATTTCTGTTAAGTATTAGCTTGCCTAGCAAGCGGTGTTAGGCGTCATCACAACCCTGTGGTTGGAAGGTCGTGACACTATACCAGCTTGTGCACAAGAAATATGCACAGTTTTGTAACATTTAGAACTGTTTCCTGCACTTCCTACAATTTCTACACAACTGATTTGCTTAGAAGATTTCCAACAACCTTGCAATTCTGTCAGCTATTGTGATTTTGTTCAACATTAGAGTTTTGTCCACTTTTTGCAAATCTGGCTAGTTTTACCAATATGATCATTTTTTTGCGAATATGACCAAACTTTAAAAAAGTGTCCAGCTGTATCTCTGATACCAAGATGACACGGAATGGGATTGATAATATTGATAATGCAAAAATAACAGAATTAAAAAGATAAGAGATTAGTGTTTAAAATAGAAAAAAAATAACAAGAATTTAACTATGAACTAGTTAAACCTCTTGAATTCCTATGATAAACACTAATCAAGGAAGAACACGAATAAGAAATACGAATTAAGCTAAGTAAATAGTTTAATTCAAAGCGCCTAGTAATTACACCAATAGAATAACGAATTAACATTCAAATACAAAAGATAATCCAAGACTATGAACTTGAACTTGTACAAAATTAACCTAACATAGATAATCTTAGAAAACATGGTAATGAAAAAGAAAGTAAATATACCCTAAACCCTCAAGGACTTTGTCAATCCATCATAAGCTTCCCCTCAAAATGAGGGTAATAGACTATTTATACTATGGTGGTACTTGGGCTAAATGACCAAAATACCCGTAAGCCAATATAGATAGGCTTGATCTTGACCCTTTTAAAGCACTCCAATGCTACGATGTTGACTTGAAAATCATCTTCGTCAAGCGTGCTAACTCGGCATGTATCATTTATCGGATAGCTCTAGTCGCAGTCGTGTAGGTTTGGTCTGGGGGCTAGGGAAGCTGGTCTTTGATATTGCGTGAGGGTGAATCATAGTTGAGCAAGGTCTTCAACAAATAGTCTTTGCGATCACGTGGGTCCCTATTCGCGCAATGAAGGAAAATGCTTCAAATGTTTAAATTGGACCATTTCGGGAATTTGTGCTTATTTTACCATTTTTAGATCTTGAGACCTCGAATTAAGGTGATTATAAAGGAAATTTTTACCTACATCTTGAGGATAAGTAATCTACACTTGATTTTGAATATCTTATCATGATTACTCATGGATTTAAGCACCGAAAATAAGGAATCAAAAAGGTAAAAATGGGGTTTTACCTAAGTTTAAGAAAGTATAATTTGGTAATTTGAACACTGATTTGGACTAAGATTGAGAATGTAATTCTATATTTTGACTCAGGAGGTTATGGGTCATCGGGGTTTTACTTTTGTTTCTGAATTTGACCATGTGGATTCGATATTGACTTTTGTTGACTTTGACCTAGGCCTATCTTTTGCTTATGTAATTGAGTTCTATGACTTTGTTTGACACCATGGAGTGTGCTTATGACTAGATCAAGCTCATTCACTTGATTTGGAACGACAAAAGGCGAATCTTGAAGGTTAGAGCTAGCTCGAGATAGAGGTATTAAGATTTTGACCTCAATGAGAGAATTTTTCCAAAATGATTTATTTGATATGTGTTACGTATATTTGGTTAACATATATGCAAGATGATGAACGTATATGCGAATATCAGGTTTTTCATTATTGGGGTAGTATATGTATCACATGTCTTGTATGTTTTATATGATTTTTTACTTGTTGCGTGACTACTTAAGCATCTTCTCCATGCTAGTACAATGTTATAGATATCCTTCACATGCTAGCTTAATATGTATGTCTAATTATATAATGTCATGCACTATATATACATATATATATTTATATTTGCATTGAGTTTCACATTTAATTGTGTTTATGACATGTTGAGTTGTTCGTGCGGATTATATTATACAAGTTGAATTGTCCGTGCAGATTATGTTATGCACGTAGAGTTGTCCATACTGGTTATTATGTGTGGATGCAGATTCAACCCTCATGAGTCACCCAACAATATTTCTTTCGTGGTGGCATATGTGTAGGTTAGTTGGATACTTGGAGATTGTCAGTTTGATCTAAAATTTGAGTCTTTATCATGCATTAGTGTTATTAGGCTCTTGTTGATACACTCCATATATATAAATGATACTTTGTGAATATCTCTAGATATGTTGTTTAGATGCATTGACATATGCATTCGACTTGTTATTTAAGGAAATCTTGCATCTTATCTCATGCTTAGTCTGTGCATATATTATGTATACTTTTGAACTGCACAAGAGTATAATTTTGACTAAATTGTCACCATTACTTCATTGGCAATAGTCGATAATACTTTTTGTGTACATGTTGGTGTACTCATACTACAGTTAATATATATTTTTGTGTAGGTTCTGATCTTAGTATCTACGGTATCCAAGAGGCAGTATAGGAGCGTGCTTGGAGACTGGTGGTGTGCTGCTTGAGTAACTTCGCAACTTCATGGAGTCTCTTCTATTCTTTCATCTACTATTTTATTCTGTTCATATAGTATTTGTATTTTTCAGCTAGATAGTTGTATGCTTATTCTATCTTTAGATGCTCATGACACCAGTCTTAGGGATTTGTATTTGTTTTTTCGTGTTATATCAGATTTAGTACTATTTGTCTTATTTATTGTTGCGTTGTATGTTGGTTCGTCGAAGGGTTGAGTTAGGTGTCATCATGACTTAGATGGGATTTAGATCGTGGCACAATATCTGTTGTAGCAATTAACCTGTCTTTTTTTCAAGATTATAAATATCACAATTCAAGGAAGCTGACTTGAAGATATTCTTTGGATGACCTGATAAGAAAATTTATAAATCTTACATTTTAAGGAAGCTTAAACACTCTCTCTATATATATATATATGTGCGCGCGCGCGCCCGCGCCGTGTGTCGTGTGGAGCTTAAATAACAAAGGGATGGAATGTGGAAAATTAATTAATTGGAAACAGTATGTCTATATTAACTTTATATTGTTAGAACTGGTATGCTTGTTTTGGTAGTAATTGAACTAACAAGATGACTTTTGCAACTAATTACACATCTCTCTCATGTAACCCACTGTGTACACATTAATAAGTCGTACACGGTAAAAGTTTCTAAATGTTATTATGAACAACATGTATGAAAAGGTCTCTTTTATTGACACAAACAACATTTAGAGGTCAACTCATTAGTTATCGTGCATCAATATTCTCTGTTAATCTCTAGGAAGTTTTAAAATATAGTATAGTATGTGGTTGGTTTCTTTTATCTCCTCGTAAATGTTTTAGTGGCGTCAAAATTTGCCAAAGGGAACTTTTTCTTGGATTTGATACAAAAGTTGGCCTAGTATGTATGTTGAAGTTGATGATGATGGTGAAGATGATGATAATAATATGGAGTAGTAATTAATCAATTCAAATATTGAATAGATTATTGGTACTATAACTAGTAAATTTCACAAGTGAATTTTGGCGACTACTAGTTAATACGATTATAAATTATGAAACATCTAATTTCCCATCTTTTCAGAAAGAATGTATCAATGGAAAGAGAACTCTTTATCTTTTATAATTATAAGACCTGTCAGGAATGAATCTCTTTGTTAGTCCATCGATAGGATGACTTACAGAAATTTCAATATGATAATAAAAGGAAAATAATTAGCCCTAAGTGTCTTAAGAGATAAAGTTTGCATTTAATATTTTTCAAACTTACAGAGTGAAGTCCCAAACATAGAACGAGAGTTCCTAAAGGTTCTTGGATATTACTAGTTGCAAACTTCACAAAGCTCTGTTGTATCTTGAGAGAATATTTGTCATTAATTCTGTAGCAAATTATGTAAGGGAGCAAATAACATGTTCTTGAAAGAATGAAATTCATTTGCACCTAATTAAGCCTCTTACCAAGTCATACTAAACTCTTTTTTACTAAACATTTGTGTGTTGTTCGGATGGAAATCATGATCAAGCAGGTAGTCTAGCTAAAATAGCTATTCGTCAGAAATAGATGCATTCTAATGTAGGCTACTATAGAAGCATATAATATTTCAAGTGTTAAAAATAATAATATTAAATTGGAAGCGGGCATGTTTGTCCACCGGCTAATAGCCTGTTTGGCCAAGTTTCTTTTTGGCCAAAAGTGTTTTTTTTTTTTTTTTCCAAAAGCATTTTTGGCCAAAAATTGAGGTGTTTGGCCAAGCTTTTGGAAGGAAAAAAAGTGCTTTTGAGGAGAAGCAGAAGCAGTTTTGGAGAAGCAGAAAAAAGTAGCTTCTCTCCAAAAGCACTTTTTTGAAAAGCACTTTTGAGAAAAATATACTTAGAAGCAGTTTTTTAAAGCTTGGCCAAACATTAATTGCTGCTCAGAAGTGTTTTTCAAACTAATTAGCCAAAAACAAACTGCTTCTCACCAAAGTAACTTTTGAGAAAAGCACTTTTGAAAAAAAATACTTATCAAAATAAGCTGATTTTTGCAGCTTGGCCAAATGGGCTATAAATCAGGCCGTCTATACATTTACTAACTCTTCTACCGTAAGAACACTTGAAACAGAAAATTCTCTGATATATGACCCCGTAAGAAAGCTAGTATTATTTTTTTTCGATTTTGCGGAACTGAAAAGAGCTATTTCGCTCTCCAATTATTTATCTGACCCGCTTTCCTTAGAATTTTTTTTCTTTTTTTGCTGAAGCTTTAGATAATTGAATGACAAGTGAGTTTTCTTTATCACATAAGGAAAATGTTCTTTTTTTTGTTCTAATAAACTAGGAAAGCAAAAGTTTTTCCTTTGAGCATGCTCCTCGTACTTTCTTAACTTAAAGACAAATATACACCAAAATTATTAATTGCAAGCTTTTTCTCCCAAGGGAGAAGAACAGAAGCTTTACTCTAAAATACTATGTGCCATCTAGTGGACAATAAAGAATGCATTTTTTATAATTTATTTCTCATAAATAGACCTAAGTCAAACCTTAGAAAACGATCAAACCGTGTGATCATTGTTAACTTGGATCAAGATCCTCTTATGATATCTTCATTTATTATTTTTTTATTTACCGATTTACTTCCGTCTTTGGTACTAATCTGTTACCCTTAGGCAAAGGTTAATTTATTGGTGTCACCTAACAAAAGCAAGATCAAAAGGTTGAAAATGTGAATTTTGATTTAAGCTTTTAGAGCTTGTTTTGTCAAAAAGTACTTATTTGAAAATTTGATATGTTTGGTGAAGACGGAAAAGTGTTTTTGAGCAGAGCAAAATCAGTTTTTCTCCTTAATTTTAAGGAGAAACTAGAATTTGTAACTTCTTCCAAAAAGCAGAAGTAGAAAATTAATTTTTTCAAGACAAAAATATTTTTATCATAAAATTTATATTTCTCAAATTATTTTTTATTAATTTAACTTTTTTCTTCTTTTGTTTCTACTATCCCTTTCTTCTATTCTTTTTATTTTTATTGCATTTTTGTTCTGCTTCTCCCGTTCCTCATTGGATCAGGTCTGCAGCTCCTACTAGAGGCTATTCTCCCAATAAAGCAAGATAACACAATGACACTGAGTAGTTCCTAGTAGCACTTAAGCTATATCTCCCATTCAGATATTAATACTCCATCTCTACTTTGAGCTTGTGAAGTTTCTTAACCACAATCAGCAGATGGTCTATATAGTCAGTCATTAATATTGAATTTCATATATATCCCACGAACCGTTTTACCCATAGAATATCTTTCTTCTCGAAGAGTAACTAAAATAATTTTTCATCAGAAACAATATTCCACAATCTACTTTTTTTTTTAATGTTTACTCCTTCATACTTCGTAGGTGTACATATCTTATCCCATGCCATCAAAGTAAACTTCCTCTTCCCCTTTGAGCTATACCATAGATCGATAGTCCCTATCTATCAATAGTCATAAGTACACTTCGTTCTCGAAAAATATTCCATGACTAAAATAACAAAGGGGAAATTGGATTACCCTGAGCCCCCTTCTAACTTAAAAGTAATCATGTTCTTCTCTATTCACCTTAACCGAGAACTTTGTAGAGATAACACATGACATGATAAGCTAAACATTCGAGAGAACCCAAAATCTATCGCTATTTCTTCTATGAAGTCTCATTTTTACCGCATCATAAGCTTTTCTCAAATCTATTTTTATCATACATCTTGGGGAGGTCTTCCTGTTGTAGTGTCTCAATAGATCATGACATATCAGAATACTAAGTACAAGTGATCTTCCCTAAATAAATGCAGCTTGAGGATCATTCACCAAGGTAGGAAGAACATCCTTCAATCTTTTGCATAGCATCTTAAAAATGCACTTATACAGGATATACAACAAGAAACAGGCCTGAACTGACTTACATGCATAGGATAAGTACATTCCTAAAGAATTTCATCATTGATTTAGTAATATCCTCACTAATTATTTTTCAAGAACCTAATGAAGTCAATCCCACAGCTATTAGTCATGGGCTTTTGTTTATGTTAGTGCTAAAGAGTGCTTCTTTAACTTCTTTATTAGAGAAAGCCTGTATTGAGATTAGTAGTTAGTTTAACTTTTGTAGTTGATTAAGCAGTTAAATAGTTAGTACTTAGCTGACGGTTTGGATGTGAGTTGTCCCATTAGTTGGTTGTTAGATAGTTAAGTGGGTTAATTATAAATAGCTGTTGTACATATACATTCTGTGAGAATCAATACAACAGTGAGCTTCTCTCCCAAATATCTTCTCTCTACTTCCTTGGATGGACTGTGAGATTGAGCTCCTTATATTGAGAAAATCAACATGGTATCAGAGCAGTGACTCGATCATACGCTCGTTATGAGATTTCAGTAATCAATTTTGTGTTTATCCATTCTTCGATTCCTTCTCTGCTACGAGATTTCTCAGTTCTGCGATACTGGCGATTGATGATGAAATCGAAGAGAAAATTGATCACACGCATCCATTGTACGCTCATCCTTCTGATACACCTGGAACGATCTTAATTCCAATGAAATTGACAGAATCTGACAATTATGGGCTTTGGTGAAGGTCGATGCGAATTGCACTTCATGCTAAGTGAAAACTAGGGTTCGTGACTTGTATGTGTAGAAAGGACCAATTTAGGACTAAATTACATGAGGATTGGGAAACCTGCAATGCAATTGTTCTGTCTTGGATCATGAACACGGTATCGCCGGACCTGCTTAGTGAAATTGTGTACGCATCAAATGCTCATTTGGTCTGGAAGGATCTGATGGAACGCTTTCATAAGGTGAATTATGTGCGCATTTTCCAGTATATAGGGAGATTGCCACAATTTCGCAGGGGACTGACTTGGTATCAACTTATTTTACCAAATTGAAAGAACTTTGGGCAGAGTATGATGCCCTAATTCCTTCTCCTGGCTGTGATTGTCCTAAATCAAAGGACCACCTTGAGCATTTGCAGCGTCAGAGATTACTTCAATTTCTTAGTGTCTAAATGAGTCATATGAGCAGGCTCGCAGGCAAATACTCATGAAGACAATAGAGCCTAGCTTGAATCAAGTATATGTTATGATTATAGAGGATGAGAGTCAAAAGTCACAACCTTTTTCACCTTTAACAGGGAAAATTGATATCATGGCTATGCATGTAGGTCGTGGACAACCATACAAAGGAAAGAATCCTAATATGCAATGTGAGTATTGTAATATGAGGAAGAACTAAGTTGATTAGCTACCCGGCTGACTTTAAGGCAAAGAAGAAGTTTGTTGTCAATAATGCAGTTGGGAACAATGTGGTAGACAAGAAATCTCAGGTAGTGGAAGGTAAGGTTGCAGGTGAATCTCCAAAAGGTGGATATTTTTCACAGAAGCACAATACAACCAGATCCTTGGTATGTTGAATAGGAACAAGGATGTCGCTGGACCTCAAGCTAATTTGGCAGGTATTACCACATCTTTTATGGCAGACTTAGGTACTACTGAATGGATTATAGATTCTGGTGCTTCTCACCATATTATTGTCTCACTTAATACCTTAACAGATGTTAGTGAATTGAGTTCCAAGGAAGAAGTTGACTTACCTAATGGAGCTAAGTCCAACATACTACACATAGTAATTGCTAAGTTCCTTGAAAGTATTAGGGCTAAAGATGTGCTATATGTTCCAGATTTCATATACAATTTGCTAAGTGTGTCCAAGCTTACCAAAGCCTCTCTTGTTTTGCCCTGTTTTTTTTCTGATTTTTGCATTTTTCAGGACCTCTTCACTGCGGGATGTGGGAGATTGGTAAGGAGCATGGTGTTCTATACATTATGAGACAAAGAAACAGTTACAGCAATATGAAGGATCTAGTGAAGAGTGCAGTGGTGCAAGGAACATCAGTAGACAGTAGTCTTTGGCATCGCAGATTGGGGCATGCTTCAATCAAGACTATGAAGCACATATCATTCCTACAAGATAAAAATTTAGATGTAGCTGTCAATAAAGATTGTTCCATTTGCTCATTAGCAAAGCAAAGTAAGTTGTTGTTTCCTACTAGTCATACTATTAATGAGAAACCATTAGAACTGATTCACATGGATGTATAGGGTCCTTATAGGATACCTACTCATGATAGAAAGTATTATTTTTCCTTACTATAGTAGATGATCATACCAGATTCACATGGGTTTACCTGTTGCAAATGAAGAGTGATGTTGCTACTGTACTCAAAATGTTTCATCCATTAATAAAAATACAGTTTTGTACTGTTCTAAAAGTGGTTAGAACTAACAATGAAACATAATTCTTTAACAAAATATGTATTGACTTGTTCAATTCATATGGAATAATTCATCAAAGCAGTTGTGGGCATACCCCTCAGCAGAATAGGGTAGCTAAGAAGAAGCACATGCACATCCTAGACATTGCTCGAGCATTGAAGTTTCAAGCTCAGATTCCTACTAGATTCTGGGGAGAATGTATAAAATGGGCTGTCAATTTGATCAATAGGTTGTCAACTGAAGTTCTATTGGAAAAATCACCACATGAACTACTGCATGGAAAGCCACCATCCATTGATTATTTGCGAGTTTTTGGGTGTTTTTGCTATGCCGCAACTGTTGTCAGATATAATATAAAAGATATATATATATATATATATATATATATATATATATATGCTTTTATGTGGGTTGCGCATGTGGCGACACAAGGTGGGAACATTATGATGCACGTGTGGCGAAACAAGGCGGGCACTTATTATGTTATTATTTGCACACGTGACGAGACAAGGTGGGCTATGTCAGGGATCGATTGTGATGATTTGTGATGGCCTGGGGGCATTCTTGCTGTTTGATATTGTGTTGTGGTTGCTTACCTGTATGAGTTTCATCTTGTGGAAGTTGTGAGAAAACATCTTACGTGCCGTCCGTTCTTTTTCTTATGCTTATTAGCTGGTAGGAACTATGTTAAAGCACTTGCACAAGAATACACGTAGTTAAACACTCCCATTGGATATAAAGTTCTCCTGATATTGCTGACTATAGATGTACACCCTCGTCTACTTGTCATATATGTGAGAGTAGCTCTAGTTAGTAAGTGAGTTATCAGCGTGACCATGAGTTGTGATGGGGGCACAGGATGCCAAGTGTTAGGGTTCAGGTATTGGGACCCTTGAGCTGTAAGTTGTCCGAGGTTCAGTATTTCGTGGAGTCTGTTGGCTAAGACTTGATGTGAACACTGTCGTAGGTTCTAAGTTATTGCTTACCTTTAATGTATTTGTGATTTAGGTTTTGGGTTTGTGATTTCGCTCGCTCTTCTATGTCATTATTATGGTATTTTCACCGTTGCTATTTTTCTTCCCTCTGTGATTGTTGTATTGTTAGTCATAATGTGTAGTCTTTATATGTATACATCATGTTCCGTTGTTCCTATGCTTATATTTGTACAGTCTATTAGACCGATAGGTGTCTTGACTGTTCCTCGTCACTACTCCACCGAGATTAGTCTTGATACTTACTGGGCACCGTTGTGGTGTGCTCATGCTACTCCTCTGTACATTTTTGTTGTGCAGATCCAGGTGTCGATTGTCAGTAGCTGTACGGACCATTGCTGAGGAGACTCAAGGTAAACCTGCTGCTGCATTCGCAGGCTTCAGAGTTACCTTCTTACTTGTATTCAACTGTTTTCACTCCTTTCCAAACAGTTTATATAGAAGTGGTAGCTAACTCTGTAGAGCTTATGACTTGTACTACCGGGTTTTGGGAATCTGCTCATTGTATAAAGGATTCATTCCAGAAAAATTTTAAGATGTTATTTATTATTGTTGTTCTTCTGTAAATATTAGGGTTACCTAGTCCTTAAGACTAGGTGCCGTCACGAAACCCAACGGAGGGGAAATTGGGTCCTGACAATCAAGGAGCTGGATAATAAACCCAGGCTAATTAATCTGCTCCTACTATCCAGGCATTGCATAAGGACCAAGTCCATGAATGTGGCAATGTGCCTTCTTTCCTGCTTGGGCAGCACGACCTTGTTAACAAATTCAAATAGCACTTTGTGGGGTGGCTTCTTCTCACTTTTGTGTACAGCCTTTGCCTCTGGCTCTAATTCATTGTCAGCAAACTTTCTTGTAATGGCATGGGAGGTAGGAAGATTCTCTAAACTTGGCCACTTGAGCTTTTTGTAATCATTGTACCCTTCATCAGGTACACCTAGAATCTCTCCCTATTCCTTGTTGTCGAAGCTCACAGTCACTCCCTTCACCACACTGGTGACTCTGCCATTTATGATCTCACAGTTTGCCATGAACTCTACAATCTCAGCCCTGGCAAGCCTTCCATCCATCTGAAGGACCATATCCTTCTAACCCTACAGATGTAGTCTTTGTAGCAGCATGACCATGCCTTCCTCCTCCAAGTCCCTGAGGAGTCTACCCTTCAAGATGGTTCTTTTACCAAACTTCTCCATCTTGTCCTGTTCTTCAATGATTTCTTCTTCTTCTTGTTCTTCACTCTCTTCTTCCTCCACTATTTTCATGGCAGACCTTGTTTTTTCGCCAAGGTAGAAGGTTCTGCAGACTTTGTCTTTGAAGGAGACTTCTTTTTGGAAGTCTTTCTTTTCTTTGTCTTTGGATTCGCAACCTCTTCCTCCTATGCCTTGTCTTCATCACAAAGAACCAGGTTCATCTCCTCAATTTCAACTGCCTCAACTGGCTCAACCACTTTCTTCTTTCCCTTTGCAGTAACTTTTCTTTTACTCTCTTCTAGGGTTTTGTCATGACCCAAACCAATGGGCCATGACGGGCACCCTGTGCCTTACCCAACCGAGTACCAACTTAACATATCTTTCTTGTCATACCATCATGGATAAATGGGCCAGAAGGGCCTACAAGAGATAACCAGAATAAACTATATGGGAATACTAGACATAGGATGACCCAACATGATATAACTTATAAATGTGAGATATGGGCCTGTAAGACCAACATGATCATTTGTATACTCAAAACATAGGGTGACAAGGCCATATAAGTATCCATATACATGACATCTGTCTACAAGCCTCTAAGAGTACATAAGCGTCATAAAGGTCGGGACAGGGCCCCGCTATACCAATCAATACATGTCCAAATCATACTAACCAAATAGACAACTTCGGAGCAAGTGGAGTGCACCAACACCTATCGATACATGCGGGCATGAAACACAGAATCCCCAGGCCAAAGGGACGTCAGTACAAATAAAGTACCGAGTATGTAAGGCATGAAAGCAGTATATAAAAGACATGAAAAAAATATGGAGTAAAGAACTCAACCTGTAAGTCTGAATAGCTATGAGAATCATGACATTTATATGTCATGCATATGCATATAAATGTCATATCATGCATAGGTATATGCGTACATAACATCATCAAGCCTCTAAGGGCATCTCATCATNTTTTGGGTGTTTTTGCTATGCCGCAACTGTTGTCAGATATAATATAAAAGATATATATATATATATATATATATATATATATATATATGCTTTTTATGTTGGATTTTTCTTAAAATGACACATTTCAGCTACACAATCTGCATATCTTCATAAACTTTGTGGTCAACGCCAAAAGCTATTCTTGAATCTACTCTAGAAATTTTTTTCTACTAATTGAGCTACCGCGGATTTATTCTAATTTAAAATTCATGGATAATATTACATGTTAATTACGTTATTAATACTTTAAGAATCCATATGTACGAGGACAGCGAGGTCTATCACAAATAAAACATGAACCCCTTAAGTATATTTATACGTGGCGTCATCCTACTGGTTAATCAAAGCCCTCCAACTCAAACACGTGGAGAAACACCAAAATCGATTTTTTTAAAATTTTTTGCTTCATTCTGTCATACAACTTTAATCCACTTTCATGCAACTACGTGGAAACTCACTTCACACCTCATAACTAAGTGCCCATTCCTTCTTACTCGTCAATTCAACTATATATTCCTCTCCCTCAACCCTCACTTCCATGTCCATAACCTTGTCATCTTAAAAAAACAACCAAGAAAGAAAAAAAAAACCTTGCTAGGAAAATGGAAGATCATCAAGAAAAAAGCAATATTCATATGTATAGAGGAGTAAGGAAGAGAAAATGGGGGAAATGGGTGTCGGAGATACGCGAACCGGGGAAGAAAACACGAATATGGCTAGGAAGTTATGAGACACCGGAGATGGCTGCAGCAGCCTATGATGTTGCTGCATTTCATCTAAAAGGCGAGAGAGCAAGACTCAATTTCCCCGAATTAACCGATAGTTTTCCAAAACCCTCAAGTTCTAAGCCTGAAGATGTGCAAATGGCAGCTCATGAAGCAGCAATGAGGTTCAAAAGACAAACTCCGGAGCCACCCGAGAGCGGTGGCTGTGGCGGTGGTGGCACGGTGGTTCCGGTGAGGGTAGGTCTATCGTCGAGTCAAATTCAGGCGATTAATGAGTCGCCGTTGGACTCACCTAAAATGTGGATGGAGCTAGCTGGGGCTTTGTTATTACGAGATCCTGTTAGAGAGTACACTTGTTCCTCGTATTCTTTTACCGATCCTATGGTATTGGGTGAAGACATGGTTGAGTTTGAGGAGTGGGATGAAATGCAACAGCATCATGATTCCATTTGGGATTTTTAGGTGGAAAAAAAATTCCATATGGCCCCTTTTAGTATTTATATTTTAGCAAAGATTATTAGGGGCCAATTTAAGAAGAAGAAAAAAAAGAGAACAAAAGCTTAACGAAGGTTATTTATTTTTTATTTTCCCCCTTTTCTGCAGAAATAGAGATTCTTTTAGAGAATATTTGTTATATTGTAATCTTGAGGAGTCCATGACGATTTACTAAATCAATAGAAAAAAGATAATGGTGGAGCCTTGAATTAATTTGATTTTGCTTTTCTATAGCCTTCATTTCTTTCCCTAATAAATTTTTGGGTGGGCCAAAGAATCTTCGTATGTTTAGAGTTTATTGCAGACACAAGATTAGTTTGTATTTATGTTGTATGTCACAGAAAATGACATCGAAAAGTATTTTTCACTTGACAAAATTTTAGTTTGAATCTTCTAAAACTGATTCACAAACTAACACTTCAAAGTTTCATCTTTTCCATTTTTTTCTGGTAATAATAACATAAATTATATATGCACCAATCTTTCATTTTGTAAAAGAAGCTCTTTGGATATTACTAATTATTTTCACTGAATTCTGGGTCTGAGCGCTTAGCAGCGAAGGTGGAGCTAGAAATTGAAGTTTATGGGTTTGATATTGTAGTCCGTTTATATTACTTGATTCTAAATTAATAATTTCGTTTAATAAATTTCATAAGATAAATATAAGATTTGAACCAAATTTTTTGAGTTTTACCGAACCTAACTTCTATGCTTAGCCGTCCCTACTTCCACCTTTATTCTTATGCAACTACTTGGCCTGGCCCGGACTTTGATCACGCCCAACTATGCCTTATAAAAAGGACAATGCGGTCGCTGCAAATATAATCCCGTTTACAAGTCCGGAGTCGAATCCCACAGAGAACTAAGATTTAGCTACAGCTGTTCACTATCACCAAGAAGACAAGCTTGAACAATTC
Organism: Nicotiana attenuata; assembly: GCF_001879085.1. Lineage (NCBI taxonomy): Eukaryota > Viridiplantae > Streptophyta > Magnoliopsida > Solanales > Solanaceae > Nicotiana > Nicotiana attenuata. The sequence continues at coordinate 37,230,633 of NC_032000.1, read as the reverse complement.
CTAACCTATAGATATTAAGATTCTTGTATTTAACTACTTAACTAATAAATTAAAATAGTAAATTAACAACTAACGACACTGAGGGTTAGAGAAAAGATTAAGGAGGTGTAGAGTTATGATTTCCCCTATTGTCGGAATCCTTCCCGCTATGTTTTCTATAACTTCGCCTAAGTATTCTCTATCGATCATGGGCACTCTTATTACCGTAAATCTCTCCCGAGTAATTACGACAATTTACTAGACGCACTCTCCCGAGCTACGCTAGCTGGCTTTTAATACAGCTCACTTCAGATCGCACCCAAGGCTTCGTTATCCCTAATCCCGCCTTTAAACCCTCGGTTATTGCTCCCTCATATACTTTGGGAGTGGTGTTGTTCAACAATTACCTAAACATGCACTCTCTCCCGAGTTATGCATACTAAATAGGCACAGCTAATTGAGAGCTCTTCAACCAACCACAATATAAACGTAGTTGAACAAATAGAGAAAAGCTATGGCTCAATTATATAAAAACATAACAAGAATTTATCCTACAAAAGGTTCTATCAAAACTCTAGATAACAAATTAGCTATTCATAATAGTATGTAAAACTACAATACTAAAAGTCATAACCAACAATGAAAAATAGGAAGAGGAAGGAAAAACTCGTAGAAGTATTCTCCGCCTTGCTCCCAATGTGTTCTTGCCCTAAGTGTCTCCATCCTCGCCTCCTTAGATCTAATTTGTGTCCAAAATATGTCCTCTCTTGTTCTTGGCCGGCCTCCTTTGTTTAATATAGGGTTTAGGACTTAAAATCCCATGTTTTGCACTTTAGTCCCTGAAATTTTCGCTTCCTGCCGCGGTCCCACCGCGGTCGCGGTCAAACCGCGGCCAAACATACTCTCTGATTCTTCAGTTGTCCGCAAGTACATTCTGCCGCGGTTCTGCCGCGATCGCGGTGCAACCGCGGTTTTTCACCCTGTTCCATTTGGAATTTGGAAAAACGTAAAACATGAAAGTTGTAGCCCTTTGAGTTAGCTTTCCAACCATGTATTGTGGAGCCCAAATGGAGTTCTGAGCAAAAAGTTATATCTATTTTACTAGATAGTGCGCAATATGCCTCCTCAAGTCTTCGTTCGTACTTAATTATCAAATTTGACCCCCGAACACGATCCCGGCTTAATTCCTTGAGCTTTTACTCAGACTTCAAAGCTTCAAATCACTTAAATTCATTACATAACATCTANCTTCGGAGCAAGTGGAGTGCACCAACACCTATCGATACATGCGGGCATGAAACACAGAATCCCCAGGCCAAAGGGACGTCAGTACAAATAAAGTACCGAGTATGTAAGGCATGAAAGCAGTATATAAAAGACATGAAAAAAATATGGAGTAAAGAACTCAACCTGTAAGTCTGAATAGCTATGAGAATCATGACATTTATATGTCATGCATATGCATATAAATGTCATATCATGCATAGGTATATGCGTACATAACATCATCAAGCCTCTAAGGGCATCTCATCATACCATCTCGGCCTCTGTGGGCAAAATCATCAACGTATATCAGCTGATCAGGTGGTGGTGCCTAAATAACGCCATAACCTTTCCCATACCCCATATACATATACTATATGCGTATATAACGCCATCTGGTCATGGGTAAATATACATGTATAAATGAATGTGATGCATAATGAAGTAAGTCAATAAGATCTCTCGGAATGTCATGAGACCCATGAACAGACGATATGATAGTAGGACATATGGGGAATCAAGAACATCAGCAACCCTAGTACTTCTAAGAATAGAATCATTTATGAAAGTTGCGTGTTTGCTCATTTTGTTGTATCATATGGATCATGCCAAAAGGAAAGAAGGGATAGCCTTAACATAACTTAACTCCGTTGAGTCCTTAACACCCTTCCAAGCAATTCTCCAAAGAACTCAACTCAATCTACCATAGCATAGGAGATTCAAAACCAGTGCTGAGTAAAGGCTAAGTCCGCAACTTTAATTAGTAGCTCGTTTATGTAAATTTGGGCAGCATCTTCCTTGTAACAAGGGACTCCTCCAATACCATATACCAACAATAACAACCAGAGAAATCCAGCAACATATAAATATCAATAACAAGACACCATATAGAAACAACAAGTCATAATTACTTCACGACGAACGACAAGCTCCGATTGGAATCTTTATACCCATATCACCCCTTATATACTTATTACTTTAACTTAAAAGTATCATTAACATGATAATGAAGCCATTCATCAATGATTTCAGCTTTATACCGTATATTTATAACAAAGAAAATAATCCACAACTCCAATTATCCTCAATTAGCAACTTTATTCACTAGTTCATGTCTAGTCCATCCATTTAACTTAATTAACATCAAGATAATCTTAAGCACATGAAACAACGCAATATACATACCTCCTAGAGTAGCTTCAAGTTAAAATCCAAATTATATTTAGCTTACAACAACCCTCAATGGCAATACAACACCATAGAAGTGACTTAAGCTAATCCAAGTATTATCTTGTAGTTTATCATCCTAACAACTTAACCAACATACAAGCAAGCTAAAGCATAATTAGTAGGCTATTATACTCATCTTAGCCAATAGCAACAACTTGAAATTTCAGCCTATCCTCAATGACAACACAACCTCAAAGAGGTGTTGTTCTTCACTAGAACTAACTTTTGATGTTGAAATATGGTGCAATCACTTCAACCCCTTATGGTATCTTTTTAGAAGGGTTAGGAGAAGTTTGGAAATGAAGTTGACTCGAAAATGAGCAGAAAATAGGCGTCCAAATCATTTTTAAAGTGAAGTAGGTCGAGCACCGCCTAAGTGGGTCCCATGGGAGCTGCTTGCGCAGTCTCGCAAAAATGCGAATATCTCTCTACTCCGATGTTGTATCGACAAACGGTTTAATGCCTTGGAAACTAGGATCGTATACCTAAAATTTGGTAGGTAGATAATCCCTTAATTCCAAGAATATTGAGAAGATACATTTGACCTAATATTGCAGCACGTTATGATGTAACTTGTGATGACCTTTGCCAACTTTTGTTCCACAACTTGCTTGACTTCAAAACGTAGCACATGTCTATCATACGACTCAAATAACTCATAAAATAACCTCCTTATCATGTTAAGAACCCTAGTCTCACCCCAGAGTACATGTTATAACATTCCAAACTTGTCGACTTTTGACGGAACTTATTTTCTTTAATTGGTTTAGCTTCTAAGCTTTCCAACCCCCTTGGTACTTGTTATTCATGATCTTAAATATTTGTAACCTCCAAGGTAACATGATTAACTTACTTTATATGATTCCAGATATAATCTCATTTCTGAGCTTATATCAATTGACTTACGACATACTCTCACATACGAAAAAACATGGGGTGTAACAGGCTTTTTCCAGTTCAGCCTCACTCTGCTTCTTCTGACTCCTTATAGCTCTTCCTCTTGTAAGAGGAGTCTTTACAGAGATAGAAAAAGCATCCTTCCTCTTCTTATTTGCCCTAGCAGTTCCAGGGATTTTAACTCCTGAACTCTTCTTCCGTTTAGGATTGTAACTGTCAGACACTCGTTTCAATAGGTCTTCGAGGGGTTCCTTCACAGATGGAACAGGTTCTTGGAACCTCTTCCTACACCTTACCAACCCCTCAGCAGCACTTGCATCTCCAGACCCACTACCCCCTTTTTCTCTCAATCTTTCTTCCTCTCCAGCAGATTCCTCACTCCACAATACCATAGCTCCTGTTTCTTCAATCAAACCAATAGGAGTGGGTGAAGATTCACCACTCCTTCTTTTCCCATTCCCCTCACATCACCTTGAGCACCCTCACTCTCTTTTTCTTTTTCCTTTTTATGTTTACCACCAGTTTTCCAAATTTAGTGGTTTCAACCCCAGCCATAGTTCCCACCAAAACAAACCTACTTTCCAGATTTTCAGCAACCTCGGAAATTGTCTCAGATGTAATTTTAGGACCAGATGTTACCTGCTCTGTTTGAGATGAAACAGTTTCTTCCCCCTCAATTGCAGACTTAAATGACCCGACTTGCTTTTAACTGCTCATTAGTTTTCTTGATTTGTTCTCCTCCGGCGACTACCTTGCGAGCAATCATCTTGAACCTTCCTTTCTTGAGGTGGGTGTGGTTGAAGGTGTGATAGATGGTGTGGGTATAGTTTCCTTGGGTGGTGAAGATGGATTTTCAAAGAGGTTGGCCATTGATGGTTGCAGACAAAGTGTGAGTGTTGAAAAGATGAACATAGAGAGAGATTTTTTACAGCAGGAGAGTTTAGAATGAAAAAATGGGTAAGGCCAAATCAATTTAAGGAGGGGAAGTTAATTGGGTAACGACAGCTTTTCAAAATCTTAGAAGTCTAATCAAACTATGAGTCAGTTTGAAAAGACGTTGAGGACTCTCCCTAGAATCTAAGCACTTATTGCGTTTTGGGACTCTCTGTGGATGAAACTGGTTCATTTTGTAACGGATAAGCTTAAGGAAGTTTAGGATTAAATGGGACTCTCCTTTTGATCATAATCCAAATATAATTATTTCAAAATATGTAGAGTGGAGAGTACGCACCATGTAATCTTGATGAACCAGGTTCTTCACTGATAAAATCTCTTGTGTAAGTATGAATTTTCCAAGAAAATAAAGATAATATTATTAGAAATTAAAAAAATATTTTAGCACCTGGCACAAGAGTAAACTAAGTGAAAGTATGAGACTGAGCAGAATCTAATCTAGTTATGTACAAAATTCACAAATTGTCTAACAAATTTTTGAGTTAGAAGTGGTTCTTTTTAGGTGATCTTAATCATCCCTAATTCTAACCTGTTCCTTTCAAAGTGATCTCTACTTAGAGCTTTTGTGAAGATATCAGCTATTTGCTTGTCAGTAGCACAAAATTCCATAGTGATAAAACCCTTTTCATAGTTGTCCCTCAAAAAGCGATGCCTAACATCTAAGTGCTTAGTTCTTTTGTGATGAACCAGGTTCTTGGTCATACTAATTGCACTGGTGATATCACAAAAGATGGGGATACAATCTACATCAATTCCAGATTTCATTAATTGATGTTTGATCCATAATAATTGAGCATAACATGAGGCAACGACAACATACTCAGTTTCAGCAGTAGACAAGGCCATATACTTTTGCTTTTTGGTGGCCCAAGACACAAGACATGAGCCGAGAAAGTGTGCCATACCTGAGGTGCTCTTTCTATCCACAAGAAATCCTGCATAAACAACATCAGCATATCCCACTAAGTTGAAATTGCTACCTTTTGGATACCATAGACATAGGTTACTGGTGACTTTTAGGTATCTCAAGATCTTCTTAACAACAGTCAAGTGAGACTCCTTTGGATTTGCCTGAAATCTAGCACAAAGGCCTATACCGAAAATAATGTCAGGTCTATTAGTAGTGAGATACAACAAATAGCCAATCATTCCCCTATACAACTTCTGATCAATACATGAACCAGGTTCATCTATATCCAATTTTGTGGCTGTTGCTATAGGTGTGTCAATTTCTTTGGAGTCTTCCATTTTAAACCTTTTAAGCAACTATTTAACATACTTTTGCTGATGGATCATTGTTCCACTTGAATTTTGTTGAATTTGTAAGCCTAAAAATAAATTAAGCTCACCCATCATACTCATTTCAAATTCATTCCCCATTAGTTTCAAAAATTCTTTACTTAGCTTATCAGTAGTTGCTCCAAAGATTATATCATCAACATATATCTCAACTACCAAGAGATCTTTACCTTTTTCTTTCAAGAACAAAGCATTATCAATTTTACCTCTCTTGTAGCCATGCTCAAGCAAGAATTTTGACAATCTTTCATGCCATTCTCTTGGAGCCTGCTTGAGCCCATAAAGTACCTTGTCAAGCTTGTACACATCATCAATGATCAGGACATTCCTTGCTTTGAAAGCCCGGAGGTTTCTTGACAAACACTTCTTCCTTTAAATAGCCATTGAGGAAGGCACTCTTGACATCCATCTGATGGAGAGTGAATTACATGTAAGCAGCAAAGTCTATAAGAAGTCTAATTGCTTCCAATCTTGCAACTGGAGCAAAAGTCTCATTATAGTCTATGCCCTCCTCTTGACTATATCCTTGAACCACCAATCTTGCCTTGTTCATTGTAACTGTTCCATCTTCGTCAAGTTTGTTTCTATAGACCCATTTTGTGCTAATTACTGATATGTCCTTGGGTCTTGGTACCAGATGCCAAACTTGACTTTTCTCAATGGTTGAGTTAATCTTGCATTGCATTCACCCAGTTAGCATCCTGCAAAAACTCAGCAACATTTTTAGGTTCAATAACAGATAAAAAAAGCATCAAAAACACAAAGATTCTTCAAAGAAGATCTGGTTTTGATTCCAAAGGTTGGATCAGTAATTATATTCTCAATGAGATGAGAAGTTTGATACTTGTAAGGTTTCACAATTAGCTGGTTTTCCATAGATGTTCCTTCAATGTTTTGTTGCTGAGAAATAAGTTCATGGACAGGTTCCCTCGAGGTTTGAGGACCAGTTCCTCTTTGTTCAATTCCCCCTGTTAGGTTGCCCTGGGTGGAAGGATCTGTTTCATCACCTGTTCCTTCCTCTAGTGCAGCTTCCGTTTGGGCTACACACATGCACACACACACACACACACATACACACACACACACACACACACACACACACACACACATATATATATATATATATATATATATATATATATATATATATACATTTGAGTTTCTTACCATCCCAATTGCTTCACCATCGTGTTCCTGCCTCTTAGAAAGAATGTTAGTTTCGTCAAAAACCACATGTACACTTTCTTCTACACATATAGTTCTTTTATTATAACTCTTATAAGCTTTACTATGTGAAGAATATCCCAAGAATACTCCCTCATCACTCTGGGATCAAACTTACCTAGGGAGTCTTTACCATTAAGTGCACAAAGAACTTGCATCTAAATGCCCTAAGCTGGGATATAATTGGCTTTCTCCCTTTAAGTAACTTATAAGGAGTCTTCTCCACAAGAGGTCTAGTCACGCACCTATTTATGATGTAGCATGCAGTGTTCACAGCTTCTGCTCAGAAGCTATGGGGCAGTTTACTAGAAAAAGCACAGTCCTAGCCATTTCTTCCAATGTCCTATTCTTTCTTTCAACTACTCCATTTTGTTGTGGAGTCCTAGGAGAAGAATAATTATGATTTATGCCATGCTCATCACAAAATTCAGCAAATTTAGCATTCTCAAATTCAATACCATGATCAGACCTAATTGATGCAAGTTGATTACCTAGTTGTTTTTTAGTTTTTCTAACAAAAGAGGTGAACATGTCAAATGCTTCATCTTTAGATGTTAAAATCAATGTCCAAGTAAACAAAGAGTAATCATCAATAAGCACCATAACATATCTCTTATCACCTCTGCTTAATGTTCTCATTGGTCCACAAAGATCTATATGGAGCAGTTCCATCGTCCTGGTAGTGCTTACCATTTTCTTGCTTTTGAAAAAGGATCTTACCTGCTTCCCCCTTGCACAAGCCTCACAAACTTTATCTTCCTTGAACTTAATGTTAGGCAGCCCTATCATCAAGTCCTTAGAGACTAGTTTGTTGAGTTAGCTTAGACTGGCATGTCCAAGTCTTTTATGCCAAAGGAGGGGATCATTATCCAACACACTTAAGCAAGTGAGTTCATTATCTGAAAGTGTGGACAGATCCACAACATATATGTTGTTCACTTTTTTCCCTGCAAAACTATCTTGTCAGTGGTAAGATTAATCATAAAGCATTTTGTAGAGGTGAATGCTACCATGTTACCTCTGTCACACAATTGTGATACATTTATTAGACTGTACTTGTGTTCATATATCAAGTAGACATTCTCAATAGAGTAAAAATTAGTCATACTTACCTTTCCAACCCCAATTATCTCACCTTTCTTCCTATTTCCAGAGGAGACATTACCTCCTTTAAGGTCCTCAAGTGAAAGAAACTAGTTCTTGCTTCATGTCATATGCTTTGAGAAGCTACTATCCATGTACCATATTTGGCTGTTTCCCTTCACTAGGTCCTGCAAAAGGAAATCAGGGGTTAGTCTTAGGAACCCAAACTAGTTTGGGTCCCTTTCTATAGGCAAAAGGAGGAATCAAATTCTTTTTAGCCCAACTTGGCAGCCTATTTTTCCCTTGACCAAAATCTTTGTTCTCTTGACTTTCCTTCTTTTTTTTTTGCAGTGCATTCACTTTTATAGTGACCAGTTGATCTCGTCCAAGTCACACCTCTATTCAAGGTTATGAAACGGTCGATTGCAATAGTAATACCCAACAAGGAGTCGGGATCGATTTTCCATATGGAGCTATGAATGGGAGTTAGGGGTATATATTGTAGCGTATGAGCTTGAACTATCTCAATTTACACTTCCACAAATTTAGGTTGTTTATAGATCTATTTATACTAATGTTGCAATATTAAGAAATTAACTAGGAAATTATTTTTGTTGTTTTTCAAGGTTTGTAAAAAACCTAGGGCTATGATCATCACCTAGGTGTTTACCTAATGGGTTATAAACCTTAATGCTTGTTTTGTTGGTCGGGGTGTATTATAGCTATCAACATTCAATTACCCACTCAATACCTCTCGGTCAAAGAGTGATTTTGCCTAATTTGGCTTTATCAAGTCCAAATGGGTATTGCACAAAACGGTTGATAAAAGCTCAAGTCGGTTTATTACTATCTCTAGGTTGAACCCTTTAATCGGGATTATCAATCTCTTAATTGACCCAATTTCTTGTTAGCCAAGCTTTCCTAGACTAAGTCTCTCTTTCTCAAGTCGAGACTAAGTCAAATAGGAATGTACTAATATTTGCCACCATTAATTCCATAAAGTAAAGCATGAACAAGGCAAATAATAAACACCCAACCATAAATAAGCACTAAATCAAACACCCATAAGGTTTACACACTCGGGTTGGGTCACAACCCAAGTAAAAGTCTAGCTATTCATGCTTGAAATTGAAGAAATAGAAGAAGAGATGCTGATTAAACTCATAGTGCAAATTCAAAATGATAAAATCTATGTTAAAATAACCCAAAAGATGAAAAACTACAAAAAGAAGTAAAGAGAAACGGTTACTGTAGCTGTTGATGTCAAAAGTTGACCTAAAAATGTGAAACATGTCTATTTGTACAAGGCTGGAAATTTCGAAAAAAATGTCCCTTGGGAGGTTCTGCGGCCGCATAATTCCATGTGCGGTCCGCAGAATTCTTTAACTTGTCAGGATTGGGAGTCTGCGGCCGCATAATTCTGATATGCAGCCGCTATGCACTCTTTCTAGGGTCCGCACAATTGTAACAGCGGCCACATGTTGCTCTTCTACGGTCCGCACTTCTACATCTGTAGCCGCATAGCTCTTCTTCTACGACCACACAATTCTTGTGCGGTCCGCACTTCTGGGGGACTTGGAATGCACATTCTCTGAACTTTTGGTCCTAGCCTTCATTTTCGGCCGCACAATTCATGTGCGGACTGCACTTAGCACCTTTCTCCGCTAACCTTTCTTTCATACTCTACGGCCGCAGATGATATTTTGCGGTCCGACTTCTGAGCTTCTGTGCCTTATGTGTCTTTGAGTTCAAATTACTCCTTCTTGAGTTGGATTTCATCTCGGGAGTTCACCTTCCAATATTCCTGCTATTGAGCACATTTCATCAGTTTTCGGGAACACAATTGAACGCTTTTAGACTAAAACAAAAGCTAAAAGGCGCTAATAAGTAGTCAAAATCCCCACTTATCAACTCCCCCAAGCTTAAGTCTTTGCTTGTCCTCAAGCAAATAAAATGGTTCCCACCTCCAAAAGTTAAAGGACATATAGCCAGCCACAGGTGAATCATTCACACCTCAGTTGGGACCAACAATTACCCACACCACTCATGCATTATTGACAAGGCAACAAGTTAAACATTTATGCACATACAGCTCACGTGACATTCGAGCATCAAGGGTTGACTTAGCTCATCAAAGACTTTTGCTCTATCTTGTAGGTCATGGTGGATCCCAAACTCCTCCTCCTCTACTCTCCATTTGCCAAGCTAACTTAAGAATTTAGCACTCAATTCAAATTTATGAAAGGTTCACTCATCTCTCTCAAGAGAATGTCACAAGTACGGCTTCCGGTACCATAAACATGCCCCTCATGTAAATCACCACTAATGTACCTCACTCGGCTCGACATCAAGTTGGACTTCTTTCGGGATGTAATTGAAGGCTTTTGGATTAGGGATTGATACAATATGGACAAGTGGTTACGCCTTCCTTAAGCACTCCATCTTTCAATTCTCGGCTGACACTTTATCGATTCCTTGAGGCATTTTCTTATCCTTGGGGGACTAGAAAGACTTAACATCACTTTTTATCGACCTTTTCATTCATATTTCTCCATGTTTGGGATCATTGCCTTTTTCTTTGAATCCCTTCAACTCTTTCATTTATTCACTTTTTGCATTCTTTGTTTTTTGTTCTTTTCTTTTCTTTGCCTTTCCTTCTTGTCATCTCTTTTTCTCTTTTTGTTCCTTAATACCTTCTTTCAATTTCATTGCTCTCCCCCAAACTTACGTTTTTAGCCAATTGTTTCACATGAGTGTTAAGGAAAGCTCGGGTGCCAAGAGAAGGTCACTATAAAACAGGTAAAGGCTTGTAACATAGTTTCCAAAGGAGAAAGGCTAAAGGATCGAAGGGGTTGACTAGGGATGACATCATTGGTAGGCAATAGTAAACTCAAACGGGCCAAGGAAAGCCTACAATAACTCCTCATGCCAAGCAAAGCTTACGATTTCGCCTTAAAACACATTCGGGGCAAGTTCTAGACCTTCCGCACAAGTACTCGGACTAGCAACAAGCATATCACCCTCACTCAGCTAGATTGTTAAAGAGGATAGAGTCGAGGGCCCACAACGACCTTATTCACGATTGAAGATTACTATGGTCCAATTAGACCACTCAATGGTATCAAAGTCAATACAAGAGTCACAAAGTCACTAACTAGAGCTATTTTCTTTTAAAAATCCTTGTCTCTAACCATAAGCACGTAGTGAAATGTATTGGTGCCAAATGAAGCATGTTTGACTCTTTGAGTTTGACTTAATCAGGTCTTTTTATTAATTATTACTACTATTACTACCTAGACACCAAAGACGGACTCAATCCCTCAAGAAGGTTGTCACGCCATCCACCGTTGGGAAGAGTCACCCAGTTTACACAAAAACTACCTTTGGAAAGAATCGTGGCATAAAGAAAACCAAAGGCTTATTGTCCACTAAAAAGAAAGAAGGGATAGCCTTAACATACCTAGAGTACGAAAAAATACGTGTGATATTCTTGGAAAAGGTTGCACCATATTCCCTTAGAATCACAAAATCTCACGTATCTAATGTGTAAATAATTTTCGTTGGAATTGTTGAAACTTATAGGAATCTCATTTTGTATTGAAAATGTTAGAAGGCAAATATCTTGTATGTAACAAATGAGGTTGCCACCTATTTAAGTATGTTGTTTTACGTTTATAGCTTCTATGACAGATGCTAAAAACAAAAGGTGATAGGACTTGAGATATTTCGATGGTTGTAATATGATTTTAGATTAGATTGTGAGGGTATTGATCTTCTGAAATAGTGGGCTTGATTTTCAAAATAATTTGTAAGTGAAAGTTGAAATAAGGGGTAGATGTCCTACTCGTTTGGCTGAGATGTGGTAAAATGACTCTTAGTCATGAATTATGACTAAGAGACATACAACTGGTGTAGTGACTTGCTGCCACGTGGGATTTTGATCTTATCCAATAATCAGTTAATTTAATTAGTTAATATCCCGCTATCCGGTAATTAACCAATTACCCGCATAATTAAGAATTGTCTCAAATTACTTAAAATTCTACTTATTTTTAATACACTTTATACATCCTACTATCATGGTCATATGGTACCTTGTATGGTACTAGTCCATAAATATCGGGTATTAACGCTCGGCCCGAATTTTATTCCAACATGCCAAACTTGGACGAAAATTCATTTTCTTTGACTTGATTCCCCTCTTACCTTCACGAATTTACTCATCACTTGTTTGAAATAGCATAATCCTTATAATATCCAAATAATCTTTTCCTTGGACTGATGTCAATTACCTTACGACAAATTTAACGTACAATACTATAGGGTGCAACATCGTCATAATTTAATACTGCGAAGCGTAACATCATCGTAATGTAGTACTGCAAGGCGTAACATCATCGTAATATAATACTTCGGGACGTAATATCGACGTAACATTGCGGGGTGTAACAATAGCTATAATACACCCTGACCAACAAAACAAGCTTGAAAGTGTACAACCTGTTAGTCAAACACTTCAATTCGCAATTTGGAAGTTCAATAGGGTCAAATCTCGCAAGATTTTAACACTCATCTCTAAGGGGACACTACCAAGTGACGCGGTGGTGAACCCAAAGGGTGGAAACAACACGGGACATGCCATGGCCGTTACTACAACGAGTGGAAAAGGTGGCGATGCAACCACCTCTAACCAAAGGAAAATTGTGAATGATGAGCAAGTGGTACAAGAAGATGAGATCCCGAACAATAAAGTGCAAGCAAATAATGAAGTGAGGATTGACATTGATTAAAATGTGGAGGAGACTCATGAGGAAGTGAACCCGTCTAGGGAACACATTATTGACATACCAGAATCAGTAGTGCCAAAGGCTAAGGCTCCCATGCCTAAGCCTCCTCCTCCATACCATCAAAGGCTTGCCAAGAAAAATGGCGAGAACCAATTCAAAAAGTTCATTGACATGATGAAAAGTCTATCTATCAACATGACATTGGTTAATGCTTTGGAGCAAATGCCCGGTTATACAAAGTTCATGAAGGACTTGGTGTCAAAGAAGAAATCGATGAATTGTGAAACTATAAAGGTGACTCATCAAGTGAGTGCAATTGTGCACTCAATGGCTACTAAAATGGAAGATCCCGGCGCTTTCACAATCTCTTGTACCATTGGAAGTGCCGACTTTGCTAAAGCTGTTTGTGATCTTGGGGCAAGTATCAACTTGATGCCCTATCCGGTTTTCAAGACTTTAGGAATTGGACAACCAAGACCCACATCTATGAGATGTGTTTGTTCGTGTTGATAAATTCATTCTCCCGTCAGATTTTGTTATTCTTGATTGTGAGGTTGACTATGAGGTACCGGTTATTCTTGGGAGACATTTTCTTGCTACGGGGAAGGCTCTAGTTGATGTTTAAGCCGGAGAACTTACTTTCTGGGTTGGTGATGAGAAGGTGATTTTCTATGTGTGTAAGTCTATGAGGCAACCCAATAGCAATGAGGTGTGCTCTTTCGTGGACTTGGTAACTGATGTGATTATTGATGAAACAAGTGTCGTGATGAATGTGGATGATACTTTGGAGGTTGTTTTGCTCAGTTGTGATGATGAGGAAATGGAGGGTTACGTGGAATGTGTGAACGCTTTGCAAGGAATGGGGTCGTGGTCTTATGAGCCCCGCAAATTGTCCTTGGATATTGAAAATAGAACCACTCCTCCAATAAAGCCTTCAATTGAGGAGCTTCCCATCTTGGAGTTGAAGCCATTACCTCCACATCTTCAGTATAAATTTCTTGGCCCTTATTCTACTTTACCGGTTATTCTTTCCTCTTGTTTGACTAACCTGCAGGTAGATTCCACATTGGCGGTACTATAAAAGAGGAAGAAGGCTATTGGATGGACTTTGGCGAATATTCGGGGAATAAGCCCCGCATTTTGCATGCGCAAGATCAACTTAGAGAAAGGTGCCAAACCATCTATTGAACATCAAAGGAGACTCAATGAATCCATGCAAGAGGTTGTCAAAAAGGAGGTCATCAAGTGGTTGGTGCCGGGGTTGTGTACCCCATCTCTAATAGTTCGTGGACTTCTCCGGTTCAATCTGTCCCAAAGAAAGGGATCATGACGGTGGTCACCAATGACAAGAATGAGTTGATTCCTACAAGAATGGTGATCGGGTGAAGAGTGTGTATGGACTATTGCAAGCTCAACAAAGCCACAAGGAAGGATCATTTCCCACTTCCCTTCCTAGATCAAATGCTTGATAGATTGGTCGGTTGTGCTTTCTATTGTTTCCTTGATGGGTATTCCGGCTACAATCAAATTCTTATTGCTCTGGAGGATCAAGAGAAAACAACTTTCACATGTCCTTGTGGTACTTTCGCATTCTCTCAGATGCCATTTGGGTTGTGCAATGCACCGACGACTTTTCGAAGGTGTATGATGGCTATCTTCACGGACATGGTGGAGGATTTCCTAGAAGTCTTCATTGATAACTTTTCGGTGGTCGAGGATTCTTTTGATGATTGTCTAGCAAATTTGGACACAGTGCTGGCAAGATGTGAATAAACAAACTTGGTGCTCAATTCGGAGATATGTCATTTCATGGTTGAGGAAGGCATTGTCCTTGGCCACAAGATCTCAAAGAATGGGATTGAAGTCGACAAGGCAAAGATAGAGGTGATTTCTAAACTTCCACCTCCAACTTCGGTCAAAGGCGTGCGGAGTTTCTTAGGCCACACGGGATTTACCGCCTATTCATCAAGGACTTCTCCAAAGTGGTAAACCCGTTGTGCAAGCTTTTGGAGAAAGATGGCAAGTTTCATTTCAATGATGATTTCATGAGAGACTTTGAGTTTCTAAAGCTCAAGTTGACTACTACTCCCATCATTACCGCTCCAAATTGGAGTGTTCCTTTTGAGCTCATGTGCGATGCAAGTGATGTAGCGGTAGATGCTATTTTGGGGAAACGCATCAACAAGATCTTTCATCCGGTCTATTATGCGAGCAAGACCATGAATAGTGCCCAAGTCAACACCATTATAGAAAAAAAGCTTCTTGCCATTGTGTTTGTTGTTGAAAAGTTTCGCCCATACTTGATGGGTCCAAAAGTGATTATTCATATGGATCATGCGGCACTTCGTTATCTCATGATCAAGAAAGATTCCAACGCCCGTTTGATGAGATGGGTACTTTTGTTGCAAGAGTTTTATATTGATATCCAAGATCGGAAAGGGAGTGAAAACCAAGTGGCGCACCACTTGTCTCGTTTGGAGGAGGAGGGGAGGCCGCATGATGGCCTTGTAATCATTGACTCCTTCCCCGATGAGAAAGTTTTGGCTATTTCTATGAAGGAGGTGTCTTGGTTCGCGGATTTGGCAAATTATCTTGTGATTGGTATCATTCCGATTGAGTTCTATTCAAACCAAAGGAAGAAGCTCAAACGGGATTGTCAAGACTACTATTGGGATGAACCGTACCTTTTCCAGATTTGTACGGATGGAGTGATTAGAAGATGTGTACTGGAGTAGGAACAAAAGAAAATTCTTGCGGCTTGTCATTCTTCGCCTTATGGTGGTCACCATGGTGGAGCAAGAATTGTGGCCAAGGTGTTGAGTTGCGGTTTCTATTAGCCCACTCTCTACAAGGATGTAAGTGAGCTTGTCAAGCATTGTGATGAATGTCAAAGGGCTGGTGGAATCTCAAAGAAAAATGAAATGCCCCTCACCGCCATTTTGTAGATAGATATTTTCGATGTGTGGGGCATTGACTTCATGGGTCCGTTTGTGAGTTCTTGTGGAAACACCTACATCTTGGTTGCGGTTGATTATGTATCCAAATGGGTTGAGGCCGTTACTTTGACCAACAATTAAGCGAGAAGTGTAGTGGAGTTTTTGAAGAAGAACATCTTTACAAGATTTGGTACTCCAAAGGCTATCATAAGTGATGGGGGATCACATTTTTGCAACAAAGCTTTCGATACCTTACTCTCCAAGTATGGTGTCACTCATAAAGTCACGACCCCCTATCACCCTCAAGCAAGTGTTCAAGTGGAAGTCTACAACTGAGAGATAAATAGTATTTTGTATAAAGCAGTGAATGCTAACCGGATGGATTGGTCAAAGAAACTTGATGATGCTCTATGGGCTTGTAGGACGGCTTACAAAAAACCGATTGGAATGTCTCCATACCGGTTGGTTTTTGGGAAGGCTTGTCATCTTCCGATGGAACTTGAGCATAAGGCCATGTGGGCTTTGAAGAAGTTGAATCTTGAGTGGGATGTCGCCGCCAACTTAAGGCTGGCACAATCGAATGAGCTAGATGAGCTCCGGTACAATGCATATACAAGTTCGTCCTTATACAAGGAGAAGATGAAGTACTCCATGACAAGTACATTCGGAACAAGGAGTTCAAAGAAGTTGATCTTGTGTTATTGTTCAATTCTCGGTTACGGATGTTTCCAGGAAAGTTTAAGTCTAAGTGGAGTGGCCCGTTTGAGGTTGTGAGTGTGACTTGAAAAATAAAAATGATGAAGTGTTTAGAGTTAATGGTCACTAGGTGAAGCATTATTTGGGAAAAGTTGATGATGGCCACGTCGTGGCGGTTTTTCATTTCAAGTGATGATGGTAATCTGCGTCGTGCCGCAACGTTAAATCAGACGCTTCTTGGGAAGCAACCCATGTGTCTTTCTTTTTCTTCTTTTTAGGATAGGCCTTGTTTTGTGCTGACTGGTTTTGAAGTGTGTTGCAGGAATGAGTGTGCTTTGCAAGGATTGTGCTCAGAAAAAATTGGCTAAGTATGGAAATAGTGCGGACTACACAAATTTGAGTGCCACAGCAGAAAGAGATCTGTGGCCGCACAATTCTTGTGCGGACCACACAACTGGAAATCCAAAAGTGCACACTTTCTGAAGTTCGCCAGTCAGAGAAATGGCCAAAGTGCGGCTGCACAAGGAATTGTACGGTCCGCACTATAATTTGCGGCCGCACTCAGGATTGTTTGGACCGCAGATCATCAAAAGGAAAATGTGTACCTGGTAAAGGAGTGCGGACCGCACATGAAATTGTGCGGATGCACTCTACTCTGAAACCCTTACCTAACTCGTTAAGTATAAATAGTGGCCTCCTCACAACTGTTGAAACTTTACGAACTCTGAGATTAAATACAAGGGCAAAAATAGTGCACTTAACTAATCCAAGCATCTGGCACTCAAATCTTCATCTTTGATTCTTCCTTAGCATCATTACATCACTGGTATGTTCAATTCATTTTTCAATTTTCAATTTTCTTAATTTATGTTCATAATTAGTTTAGGAATTTTTAGGCTAATGTCAAAATCATCATCGTGTGAGCTTAAATCTGTGTGGGTAACTTCCTAGTTGCTATCTGGGGAATGAGTGAACTATTTATCATGATTACTTGCTATGACCATGTCAAAATTGTGTTCAAAATTAGGAACCCTAAGATCTGCCCGTTTTGTGTTTGAATTGTGCGGCCGCACAAGAAATTGTGCGGTCCGTAGATGGCTAGTCTAGGGAATTTTATGTGAATTGATTGTGCGGACCGCACTTGAAACTGTATGGTCTGCAGAAATTGAAGTGCGGCCGCAGAAAAGTGTGTGCGGCCGCAAAAAAGTGTGTGCGGCCGTAGATCGACCAATTCTCTGTTATCAGAGAGTTGCATTTTTGAAGCTGAATTATGCGACTGCACTCAAAATTGTGCGGTCTGCTTTTCAATTGTGTGGTCGCACTTTAAATTGTGCGGACCAAGAATTACCACTGTGCCCCCTTCAATGTTGTGTGGTCTGCACATTCCCATCTGCGGCCGAACTCAAAAATGTGCAGACCGCACTTCTGTACTCTGCATCTGGTTTTCATCTACAACTGTGTGCAATTGTATGATACTCTGAGTTTAAACTATAACTAATTCCTTTTGCTATATATTACAAACAATGGTTAGATCAAGGGGAAGAGGTGATACATCTAATGGGATGGGTGAATCCTCCCGAGGCCGAGGCAAGAGTAACCTATCAATCTTCGTCCAAAAAGTTATAAACAAAAAGGCGACAGCCGGAGAGCCCCGGAGCTTGCTGAATCCAGCTCATATGTCTTGTCTAGGGAAGCATCAGAGGGAAATTCAGTGCAAGAGCAGCCCGATGCACAGTCTCAGCCAAGGCAGTTTCCGGGTAGATTCTAGCTCAGAGATGAGCCTTCCACCTCAGCTAGCTCTTCTGAGGGTTCAGAAGATGACAGCGAGGGTTTAGAGCCCTCGTCCTCACATGCCCCCACCGCACCAGTTACAATTGATGATGATGATGATGTTCCGGATGACGGTCGATGGGGAGATACCCGAGTTGCCGACCTTGAGAGGTCGAGGAAGAAAGAAGTCTAAGAAGATAGATTTGTGAGCCTCACTGCATTCAATAGGTTCTGAGAGTGGTGGCCTCAGAGATCGCTTGCAATTGAGCGTCAATTTGTTTTGAAGGACTTGGATAGGTACAACCGGAATGTGGCAAGACAATTCAGGAGAGAATAGGGTGGACATGGTTCACTCAAAGCATGGTGGATGCCAAGGAGTACTTAGTCCGTGAATTCTACGCCAATGTGGTGCATACCAAGAAGGGGACTAAGGTGACTAAAGTGAGAAACCTAAAAGTCAGATTTGATCAGACCTCACTAAACACATATTTAGGGCTCGAGGATGTGGAGCCGGTACAATATTTGGAGATGTTTGCATTGGGTGATGCAGCTCGCCCATGGCTAGTGGAGATATTGGCAGCTCCAGGACCACCACCACCATGGATCACAACAGGGGTTCCCACTCAGCGGAACACCCTCAACTTTGAAGCTAAAGATTGGCAAAAATTTGTGTGCATCCGAATAGATCCAAGCCGGAATGAAAACAATCTCCCAGTCCCACGGGCAGTTCTAGTTGCCTCCATCATGGCCGGGTACCCATTCAATGTGGGTGCCATCATGTCGGCCAATATGTCTTTGGTTGGTAGGCAGGGTAAGAGCTCCTACCCATATCCAAACACTATCACAGAGTATCTTACGGATGCGGGAGTGGAGTCAAAGGCTTTTGATGAAAAGGTTCGGGCGAAGCATCCCTTCACATGGTACTCTTTGAAGGACCCAAGAAACCCGAAGAACAAGGGTCAGCCAACTACTACCGTGGGCCAGTCTGATGAGCCTTCGGTGGTAGTTATAGCTTCAACTGACATGCCTGCCACTACATCCGGGCCTTCTAGCAGTACAACCACCATTCCTCCACCTCCATCTTGCGGGCCATCAGCATCAGTCCCATCCACTTCTACTCTAAAGATAGTGCACACACCAGCTCATCCACTTTCTTGTAACGACCCGGCCGGTCGTTTCATGAGTTACAACCCCGTTTTCCCTATTTCTGCTTCTTATTATGTTGCTCAGCTATCGTGTTGGTTGTTCTATGTTCGGAGAGGTCTTGGACAGGAATGAGACACTTAGTCTCTTATTTGGAAGCTTAAGTTAGAAAAGTCAACCGGATGTTGACTTATGTGTAGAAGATCTCGGATGTGAATTCTGATGGTTCGGATAGCTTCTTTAGGTGATTTTGGACTTAGGAGCGTGTTCGGAATGTAATTTGGAGGTCCTTGGTAGATTTAGGCTTGAATTGGCAAAACTGGAAATTTTGGGTTTTTCGGTCGGCAGTGGAAATCTTGATATCGGGATCGGAATGGAATTCTGGAAATTGGAGTTGGTCTATTGTGTCATTTTTGACGTGTGTGCAAAATTTCAGATCACTCGGATGAGGTTTGATAAGGTTTGGCATCGTTTGCGGAATTCGGAAGTTTGGAAATCCTTAGGCTTGAATCCGAGGGTTATTTGGTGTTCTGATGTTGTTTTGAGTGTTCCGAAGGTTGGAATATGTTTGAATGGTGATATGTGACTTGTTGGAATTTTTGGTTGAGGTCCCGAGGGCCTCGGGATGGATTTGGGTGGTTGTCGGAAAGTTTGGCTTTGAGTTGTTGCTGCAGATTTTGCTGCTTCTTCATTTCCGCACCTGCGGAATGGGGACCGCAGGTGCGAGGCCGCAGATGAGGTATGGAGATCGCAGGTGCATGATTTAGCCATCAGGAGAAGAACCGCAGATGCGGTGACTCGGCGCAGATGCGGTCCTGGTCCTTTAAGTGAATTTTTTGCAGGTGCGCACCTAGGACCGCAGGAGCGAGTCCGTAGGTGCGAGGAATTGTCCGCAGGTGCGGAATCCCTGGGGCAGAAATTATATAAGTTCCCCTTCGTGAAATTTTGCCCATTCCACCATTTTTGAAGTCGGGATTGAAGCTTTTGAGGGACTTTGAAGAGGGATTCAAGGGGAAAATGTTGAGGTAATGTTTTTGAACCTAAAACTCGATTCTATGGTGATTTTTAGTGGATTAAGCATGAAATTTTTGGGATTTAATGGTGAAAATTGGGGAATTAGGGCTTGGAACTTGAGAGTTAAAATTGGGCGATTGAGGGGTTAGATTTTGGTAAATTTGGTATGTATGGACTCGTGAGAGAATAAGGATTCTGGTTTTGTGATTTTTGTCGGATTCCAAGACGTGGGCCCGGGGGTCGGGTTTGGCCAATTTCGGGATTTTTTATGTAATTTGATAATTTTTGCACGGGCTTTGTTCCTTTAGCGTGTATTAATGATGTAATACTGATTTGGGTTAGATTCGGAGCATTTGGAGGCCGAGTCGAGAGGCAAAGGCATCGCGGGTTAGAGTTTGGTTCGGTTTGAGGTAAGTAATGACCCTGAGAATATGAAACCCCGGAATTCACTTTGTTTCACTATTTCGAGGTGACACACACGCTAGATGACGAGCGTGAGGGTGTGCACCGTTGGGGATTGTGACTTGGTCCGTCCCGTGGCAACTATTAAGTTGGATATTTGACTGAAACTACTTGATACTATCATATGTTAGAAAGTATTACTATGTTTTGGGCTGAATGCCATATTTGGGCCTCGTGCCAAGCTGTTCGGGACCCTTAGGGGCTTTTTACTACTATTCCTCACTGTTTTGATTTTAATATCTGTACTCAGTCATGCTATGCTTTTACTGATTTCATAACTCAGTCTTATTTACTCCGTTTGTTATATAAAATGATATTTTGACCAATAACCCTATTTTTACTGTTAGCCTGAGTAGCTTGAGAGGTTTCTGACTCTGTAAGTCCGAGGGCCTGTGTTGTGAGGATATCATGGGATCGGGCTGCGCTCCGCAGCATATTGTACTGTTTTGTGATATATGAGAGGCCGAGGGCCTGATTTATTATGCCACGAGATGGCTTGTGATAGCGCTTGGGATGTAGGAGCCCCTCCGGAGTCTGTACACCCCCAGTGAGCGCGGGTACCCAGAGTGAGTGATATGATGTTGCCCGAGGGGCTATTCTGATTTATGTTGTGCCCGAGGGGATGATTACGAGTGATTATGAGGTTGCCCGAGGGGCTGGTCCTGATTGATATTATGCCCGAGGGGCGGTTTATGGTATATGACTTGCCCGAGGGGCTATTTATGATTTTTATTATTTTACTCTAAACTTCATTGAATCTCTGTTGAAATTCTTAGAAGACATTTTCAAAATATTTTTACTAAAATTGGATTTTAACGAGATAAGTTGATTTCTCTACTGTTTTGGAAACATACTATACTTACAGTGGTGTTACGACGTGGATTTATGTGTTTTCTTACTGCTCAGCCTGCAGTTAATTTTATTACTTACTGAGTTGGCGTACTCACATTACTCCCTGCACCTTGTGTGCAGATCCAGGAGTTTTGGGACGTGATAGTGAGCGCTAATCCATCATCCATCGTGGATACCCGAAGTCGGCAAGGTAGCTACATGGCGATCGTAGCCTTGCTCTTCTCCCTCTTATCTTCCTTAGACTGGTTTAGTATTTTATTTCCAAACTATGATTGTCTTCGTTGTATTTAGACAGACCTTAGTAGATGCTCGTGACTTGCTACACCCCGATGTCGGGCTCGTGTTGTTTTCCGCATTTGTTATTTAGACTCATGTTATGGAATTTTTATTAATTAATAGCTTAAAACGTCTTTTTATGAAATATTGGTTTGATTTGGGATTTGTGTTGGCTGGCCTAGGTTCATGATAGGCGCCATCAAGACCGGGGCGGTTTTAGGGTCATGACAAGTTGATATCAAAGCCTAGGTTACATAGGTCTCACGAATTATGAGCGGGTTTAGTAGAGTCTTGCGGATCAGGACGGAGACGTTTGTACTTATCTTCGAGAGTCTGCAGAACCTTTAGAAAAAACTTCACATTCTTGAATTCCTGTCGTGCGAATATTTGATTCGGGTAACTAAACTTCTGTTATTCAATTCTCTCACAGATGGTGAGGACACGTGCTACCGGTCAGGACGGACGACCACTAGTACCACCAGTTGGGGCCACTAGAGGCCGAGGATGCGGTCGAGGCCGTGGTAGGGGCAGGAGTGTAGCTCGCATAGCAGCTAGGGCAGCACCTGCAGATCCACCAGCCGCCCCATTTCATGATCAGGTCCCAGTTGCGGACGCTCCAGCAGTACCGCTCAGGCACCGACTGTGCCTATTGTTATCCCAGTCCTTCAGGAGGCCCTAGCCCAGATTCCATCAGTGTGCACTGGCCTGGTTCAGGCGGTCTCAACTACTACGACCGCAGCTACTTCTCAGGCCGGGGGAGGCACTCAGACTCCCGCCGCTCGCACACCTGAGCAGGTCATACAGGGACTTCAGACACCGGGGGCACCTCCAACCCAGCCGGTTGCAGCTGCTCAGGACTATGTAGCTCCTGTTATGCCAGAGGACGAGCAGCGCAGATTGGAGAGGTTTGGTAGACTCCAGCCTCTGTCATTTAGTGGTGCCGAGGGTGAGGATATACAGTGTTTCTTGGATAAGTGTCAGAGGATGCTTCGGACCGCAGGTATTCTGGAGACTAGTGGGGTCTCATTCACTACTTTCCAGTTCTCCGGGGCTACACTTAGTTGGTGGGAGGTTTACGAGAGGCGTAGGCCGGTTGGCGCATCGCCCCTTTCTTGGCAATAGTTCTCCGTTCTCTTTCTGGAGAAGTTTGTACCCGAGTCTCGCCGAGAGGAGCTGCACAGGTAGTTTGAGCAGCTTCATCAAGGTGATAGGTTTGTTACTCGGTATGAGATGCGGTTCTCCGAGTTGGCTCGTCATGCAATCTGGTTGGTTCCCACAGACCAAGAGAGGATCAGGAGGTTTATAGTTGGCCTCGGTTATCAGCTTCGGTTGCTTATGACTAGAGAGAGGGTATCTGGTGCTACTTTTGATGAGGTTGTTGATATAGCTCGACAGATTGAGATGGTTCGTTGTCAGGAGAGGGTTGACAGGGAGGCCAAGAGGCCCCGTGGTCAGGGTGGATTCAGTGGTGCTCCTCATGGGGGTCAGTTTCAGCACGGCAGAGGCCGTCCATTCAGACATACTCAGTCAGCTCGCCCAGTTTATCGTGGGGCATCATCGGGCCATGGTTCTCACGGTTCTCTTTAGGGCCATTCATCACTTAGTGCCCTTCCAACTCAGAGTTCGTCCCGTGCTCCATCAGTTTAGGGCTCTTCCATGCCAGGTTCTTCTGCTAGTCATCCCGGTGCTAGGGGTTCCCTTCAGTCCCCGTCTCCAGCACCAGGGGGTTGTTATGAGTGTGAGGAGTTGGGGCATATGTGGAGGTAGTGTCCTCATCGTCATGGGGGTCTGCCTCAACAAAGGAGTCAGCCATCGACTTCAGCACCAGTTACTTCCCCACCCACCCAGTCAGCTAGAGGTGGAGGAGAGTCAGCTAGGGGTCGCCCTAGAGGGGGAGGTCGATCAGGCGGTGGTCAGGACCGTTTCTATGCACTCCCAGCTAGACCAGATGCTATTGCTTCAGATGTTGTGATTACAGGTATTGTCTCAGTCTGCCACAGCGATGCCTCTGTGTTATTTGACCCTGGTTCCACTTTTTCATATGTGTCATCATATTTTGCTCGTTATTTGGATTTGCCCCGTGAGTCTCTTGTTTCATCTATTTGTGTATTTACTCCGGTGGGCGATACTATTATTGTGGACCGCGTATATCGGTCGTCTGTGGTGACTATTGGGGGTTTGGAGTCCCGAGTGGACCTTCTGTTGCTTTGTATGGTGGATTTTGATGTAATATTGGGCATGGATTGGTTATCTCTGTGTCATGCTATTTTGGACTATCATGCTAAGATAGTGACGTTGGCTGTGCCGGGTGTGCCATGGATTGAGTGGCGAGATTCGACCCATTTTGTTCCCAACAAGGTAATTTCATTTCTGAAGGCCTAGCGGATGGTTGGGAAGGGTTGTCTTTCCTATTTGGCCTTCGTGAGGGATGTCAGTGCAGAGGCTCCTTCCATTGATTTAGTCCCAATAGTGAGATATTTTCCGGATGTGTTTCCTGCAGACCTACCGGGCATGCCACCGGATAGGGATATTGATTTGGTGCCGGACACTCAGCCCATTTCTATTCCACCATATCGTATGGCTCCGGCGGAGTTGAAGGAGTTGAAGGAGCAGCTTCAGGAACTCCTTGATAAGGGGTTTATTCGGCCTAGTGTGTCATCTTGGGGCACGCCTATTCTATTTATGAAGAAGAAGGATGGCACGATGAGGATGTGCATTTATTACAGGCAGTTGAGCAAAGTCACAATCACGAACAAGTATCCTTTGCCTCGTATTAATGATTTATTTTACCAGCTTCAGGGAGCGAGGGTGTTCTCCAAGATAGATCTCAGGTCGGGGTATCACCAGTTGAAGATCAGGGACTCGGATATTCTTAAGATAGCTTTTAGGACCCGATATGGTCATTATGAGTTCCTTGTGATGTCTTTTGGGCTGACCAATGCCCCAACATCGTTCATGCATTTGATGAACAGCGTGTTTTGTCCCTATCTCGACTCGTTTGTTATTGTATTCGTTGATGATATTCTGGTGTACTCGCGTAGTCAGAAGGAGCACGTTGAGCATTTGAGAGTTGTATTGCAGCGATTGAGAGAGGAGAAGCTTTATGCAAAGTTCTCCAAGTGTGAGTTTTGGCTCAGTTCACTGGCTTTCTTGGGGCACGTAGTGTCCAGTGAGGGTATTCAGGTTGATCAGAAGAAGATAAAGGTGGTTCAGAGTTGCCCCAGACCGTCCTTAGTCACAGAGATTCGCAGCTTCCTTGGTTTTGGCGGGTTATTACCATCGGTTCGTTCAGGGATTTTTATTTAATGCGTCATCCTTGACCAAATTGACTCAAAAGGGTGCTCCTTTCAAGTGGTCGGATGAGTGTGAGGCGAGCTTTCAGAAGCTCAAGACTGCCTTGACCACAACTCCAGTATTAGTTTTGCCATCAGGTTCAGGTTCATACACGGTATATTGTGATGCTTCTCGAGTTGGTATTGGGTGTGTGTTGATACAGGAGGGTAGAGTGATTGCGTATGCTTCTCGTCAGTTGAAGCCCCATGAGAAGAACTACCCTGTTCACGATTTGGAGTTGGCTGCCATTGTTCACACGTTGAAAATTTGGAGGCATTATCTCTATGGTGTGTCTTGTGAGGTCTTTGCTAATCATCGTAGCCTCCAGCACTTGTTCAAGGAGAAGGATCTCAATTTGAGGCAGCAGATATGGTTGGAGCTGCTAAAGGACTATGATATTACTATCTTGTACCATCCGAGGAAGGCCAATGTAGTGACCGATGCCTTGAGTTGGAAGGCGGTGAGCATGGGCAGTTTGGCGTATATTCCTATTGGGGAGAGACCTTTTGCAGTTGATGTTCAGGCCTTGGCCAATCGGTTTGTGAGGTTGGATATTTCGGAGCCCAGTCGGATCTTAGCTTGTGTGGTTTCTCGATCTTCCTTATTTGATCGCATCAGAGAGCGCCAGTATGATGATCCTCATTTGCTTGTCCTCAAGGATAGAGTTCAGCACGACGATGCCAGAGATGTGACTATTGGTGATGATGGGGTGTTGAGGATGCAGGGTCAGATATGTGTGCCCAATGTAGATGGGCTTCGGGAGTTGATTCTGGAGGAGGCCCAAAGCTCGCGGTATTCCATCCATCCGGGTGCCACGAAGATGTATCAGGATTTGTGACAACACTACCATTGGAGAAGAATAAAGAAATATATAGTAGGGTATGTGGCTCGATGCCTCAATTGTCAGTAGGTGAAATACGAGCATCAGAGACCGGGTCGCTTGCTTCAGCAGATGGATATTCCAGAGTAGAAGTGGGAGCGGATCACCAAGGATATCGTAGTTGGACTCCCACGGACTTTGAGGAAGTTCGATGCCATTTGGGTGATTGTGGATCGACTGACCAAGTCCGCGCACTTCATTCCGGTGTGTACTACCTATTCTTCAGAGCGGTTAGCTGAGATTTATATCCGAGAGATTGTTTGCCTGTATGGTGTTCCAGTTTCCATCATTTCAGATAGAGGTACTCAGTTTACATCGCAATTTTGGAGGGCCGTGCAGCGAGAGTTGGGTACTCAGGTTGAGTTGAGCACAGCTTTTCACCCTCAGACGGACGGACAGTTCGAGCGCACTATTCAGATTTTGGAGGACATGCTGCGCGCTTGTGTCAATGATTTTGGGAGTTCATGGGATCAGTTTCTACTGCTCACGGAGTTTGCATATAACAACAATTATCAGTCAAGTATTTAGATGGCTCCATATGAGGCTTTATATGAGAGACGGTGTAGATCTCTAGTAGGTTGGTTTGAGCCAGGCGAGGCCAGGCTTTTGGGTACAGACTTGGTGCAGGATGCTTTGGACAAGGTGAAAGTGATTCAGGAGCGGCTTCGTACAGCGCAGTCGAGACAAAAGAGCTATGCTGACAGGAAGGTGCGTGATGTGTCTTACATGGTTAGGGAGAAGGTTCTACTGAAGGTTTCACCCATGAAGGGTATTATGAGATTTGGGAAGAAGGGTAAATTGAGTCCTCAGTTCATTGGGCCTTTTGAGGTGCTTCGGAGGATTGGGGAGGTGGCCTATCAGCTTGCTTTGCCACCTAGCTTGTCGAGTGTGCATCCGGTATTTCATGTTTCTATGCTCCGGAAGTATATTGACGATCCGTCTCATGTTTTGGATTTCAGTACAGTTCAGTTAGACAGTGATTTGACTTATGATGTGGAGCCAGTGGCTATTTTGGAGCGGCAGGTCTGAAAGTTGAGATCAAAGGATATAGCTTCAGTGAAAGTGCAGTGGAGAGGTCGGCCCGTGGAGGAGGATACTTGGGAGACCGAGCGGGAGATGCGGAGCAGATATCCACACCTATTTGAGGTTTCAGGTATGTTTCATGACTCGTTCGAGGACGAACATTTGTTTAAAAGGGGGAGGATGTAATGACCTGGCCGGTCGTATGACTTAACAAACCCGTTTCCCCCATTTCTACTTCTTATTGTGTTGTTCAGCTATATTTCATCATATCGTGTTGGTTGTTCTGTGTTCGGAGTGGTCTTGGACTGGAATGAGACACTTAGTCTCTTATTTGGAAGCTTAAGTTAGAAAAGTCAACCAGATGTTGACTTATGTGTAGAAGATCTCGGATATGAATTCTGATTGTTCGGATAGCTTCGTTAGGTGATTTTGGATTTAGGAGCGTGTTCGGAATGTAATTTGGAGGTCCGTGGTAGATTTAGGCTTGAATTGGCGAAATTGGAAATTTGGCATTTTCCGGTCGGCAGTGGAAATCTTGATATCGGGGTCGGAATGGAATTCCAGAAATTAGAGCGGGTCCGTTGTGTCATTTGTGATGTTTGTGCAAAATTTTAGGTCATTCGGATGAGGTTTGATAGGTTTTGGCATCGTTTGCGGAATTCAGAAGTTTGGAAATCCTTAGGCTTGAATCCGAGGGTGATTTGGTGTTTTGATGTTGTTTTGAGTGTTCCGAAGGTTGGAATAAGTTTGAATGGTGATATGTGACTTGTTGGCATGTTTGGTTGAGGTCCCGAGGGCCTCAGGATGGATTTGGGTGGTTGACGGAAAGTTTGGCTTTGAGTTGTTGCTGCAGATTTTGTTGCTTCTGTCATTTCCGCACCTGCAGATTGGGGACCACAAGTGCGAGGCCGCAGATGCGGTATGGAGATCGCAGGTGCGTGTTTTGGCCATCAGGAGAAGAACCGCAGATGCAGTTATTTGGACGCATCTGTGGCACCGCAGGTGCGGTGACTGGGCGCAGATGCGGTCCTGATTCTTTAAGTGATTTTTCGCAGGTGCGCACCTGGGACCGCAGGGGCGAGTCCACAGGTGCGAGGAATTGTCCGCAGGTGCGGAATCCCTGGGGCAGAAAGTATATAAGTTCCCCTTCGCGAAATTTTGCCCATTCCACCATTTTTGAAGTCGGGATTGAAGCTTTTGAGGGACTTTGAAGAGGGATTCAAGGGGAAACACGTTGAGGTAATGTTTTTGAACCTAAAACTCGATTCTATGGTGATTTTTAGTGGATTAAGCATGAAATTTGTGGGATTTAAGGGTGAAAATTGGGGAATTAGGGCTTGGAACTTGAGAGTTAAAATTGGGCGATTGAGGGGTCAAACGAAGTTAGATTTTGGTAAATTTGGTATGAATGGACTCGTGAGAGGATAAGGATTCTAGTTTTGTGATTTTTGTCGGATTTCGAGACGTGGTCCCGGGGGTCGGCTTTGGCCAATTTCGGGATTTTTGATTTAATTTGATAATTTTCGCATGTGCTTTGTTCCTTTAGCGTGTATTAATGATGTAATAATTATTTTGGTTAGATTCGGAGCATTTGGAGGCCGAGTCGAGAGGCAAAGGCATCGCGGGTTAGAGTTTGGTCCGGTTTGAGGTAAGTAATGATTGTAAATATTGTCCTGAGGGTATGAAACCCCGGAATTCACTTTGTTTTACTATTCGAGGTGATACACACGCTAGATGACGACGTGAGGTTGTGCACCATTGGGGATTGTGACTTGGTCCATCCCGTGGCAACTATTAAGTTGAATATTTGACTGAAGCTACTTGATACTATCATATGTTAGAAAGTATTACTATGTTTTGGGTTGAATGCCATATTTGGACCTCGTGTCAAGCTGTTTGGGACCCTTAGGTGCTTTTTACTACTATTCCTCACTATTTTGATTTTAATATCTGTACTCAGTCATGCTATGCTTTTACTGATTTCATAACTCACTCTTATTTACTCCGTTTGTTATATAAAATGATATTTTGGGCTGAGCACCCTGTTTTTACTATTAGCCCGAGAGGCTTGAGAGGTTTCTAATTGAGTAAGGCCGATGGCCTGTGTTTTGAGGATATCATGGGATCGAGCTGCGCGCCGCAGCATGTTGTATTGTTTTGTGATATATGAGAGACCGAGGGCCTGATTTATTATGCCACGAGATGGCTTGTGATAGCGCTTGGGATGTAGGAGCCCCTCCGGAGTCTGTACACCTCCAGTGAGCGCGGGTACCCAGAGTGAGTGATATGATGTTTCCCGAGGGGATGTTCTGATTTATGTTGTGCCCGAGGGGCTGATTACGAGTGATTGTGAGGTTGCCCGAGGGGCTGGTCCTGATTGATATTATGCCCAAGGGGCGGTTTATGGTATGTGTCTTGCCCGAGGGGATATTTATGATTTTTATTATTTTACTCTAAACTTCATTGAATCTCTGTTGAAATTGTTAGAAAGACATTTTTCAAAAGATTTTTAATAAAATTGGATTTTAACGAGGTAAGTTGATTTCTCTACTGTTTTGGAAACATACTATACTTACTGTGGTGTTATGACGTGGATTTATGTATTTTCTTACTGCTCATCCTGCATTTACTTTTATTACTTACTGAGTTGGCGTAATCACATTACTCCATGCACCTTGTGTGCAGATCCAGGAGTTTCGGGACGTGATAGTGAGCGTTGATCCATCATCCATCGCGGATACCCGGATTCGGCAAGGTAGCTGCATGGAGATCGCAGCCTTGCTCTTCACCCTCTTATCTTCCTTATACTGTTTTAGTATTTTATTTCCATACGGTGATAGTCTTCGTTGTATTTAGACAGACCTTAGTAGATGCTCATGACTTGAGACACCCCAATGTCGGGCTTATGTTATTATCCGCACTTGTTATTTAGACTCATGTTATGGAATTTTAATTAAATAATAGCTGAAAACGTCTTATGAAATATTGGTTTGATTTGGGATTTGTGTCGGCTGACCTAGTGTTATGATAGGCGCCATCACGATCGGGTCGGTTTTAGGGTCGTGATATTTCTGCTCTACGAGTCTCCCAAATATTGGCGAGCTTCAACAACTAGATGCAGACAGCTACTGCAAAGTTGCCCAGCCTATCTAGTGCTGTTGCATCACAGTCTTCTTCCCCCAGCACCCCAGTTTTCTCCCACACCAGAGGACACCTTGAAGAAGATTCTGGAGAACCAGAAGACTATTATGGACACCCTGGTAGCACATGGAACAACAATTGAGGAGCTTGGGAAGCAGGTGAAGAAAATGAGTAAATCCCAGGCTTCGAAGAAGTCAGTTGATAGATTGAGACGAGAGGTGACTAGGATAGCAGCAACTGGTGACCTTCCTTTTGATTTGCCAATGGAGACAGTTCCAGCAGCACCAGCAGCACAATCAGCACTAGAGGCACCAGCTGTCCAGTCTGAGGAGCCAGACCTCGCTGCCCACACTGCTGAGGCGGTGCTACAGATGTTCACCAACCCAGCTACTCCCCGAGCAGAGGATGATGAGATACAGTTGGAGGAGCCTAAGGGTGGTGATGCTGCTATGGACACGGAGACCACATAGGGAATCCCCTCTACTCTTTCCCTTCCTTGGTTTTATTTTGTTAAGCATTGGGGAAAATGCTTATTCTTATTTGGGGGGTGGAGTCTATTTGATTTGATGACATTTGACATTTTTCAAATAATAACTTATAACATTTTCTTTTCCTTTTTATTTACGTACATATTCTTCTCTCTCTCTCTCTATTGATGTATATATTTTCTTTCTTCCTCTCTCATCTTGTGTATTCATTTATGCTTTCAGCAGTCTATTCTATAGCTTCTTATTTTGTTTTCTTAGTAGTCAATGTTTTGTCTAATAGCTTCTTATTTACTTTAATAGCTTCTTTTTAATTTAGTAGCTTCTTTTCATGTTTAAGTGATCAATAAGCCTTTGGTTTTCTTAATGTCACGGTTCTTTCCAAAGGTAATTTTTGTGTGAACCGGGTGACTCTTCCCAACGATGGATGGCGTGACAAGCTTCTTAAGGGATTGAGTCTGTTTTTGATGTTTTAGTAAGAGTAGTAGTAATAATGAATAAGAGGACCTAAATGAGTAAAACTAGAAGAGTCAAGCATGCTTCACTTAGTACCAACACACTTAACTACGGGCTTATGATTAAAAATAAGTTTTTGGAAAGAAATAGCTCTAGTTAGTGACCTTTTGACTCTTGTGTTGACTTAAGCAATCATCGAGTTGTTTAGTTGAACCATTAGTGATTTTTGTTGATATATATATATATATATATATATATATATATATATATATATATATATATATATATATATATATATACATACATACATACATACATACATACATACTTTCAAAACATCAATTTTGCATCATTATTTAGTTATAAATCTATACAAGCATTTTCTATAATTTTCCATAATTTTAGAGCTTTTAAATTGATTTTCCTACATTTAAATTACTTGAATAATTATTAATTATTCCTTCAAATTATTTTTGGGATGACTCAATTACCTAAAATTGTTATCTTTGTGTCTATAATATTTTCTTCAGGTATTTTACTCTATTTTTTATAATTACATCAGTATTTTAGGCTACTTGCACAATCTTGCAATAATAGCCTATATTTTACATTTGTATTGCATTTGTCATTTTATTCAGGGTCAAAGTAGTATTTATATGTTTATAATCTTCTACTATTGTTTTAAAATATTAATTTGCATAAATGGCATTTTTCATATTTTATTAAATATTTTTTATTAAATTATTTTCCCTTAATTCTCTATTTTAAATATACATACATACATACATACATACATACATACATACTTTCAAAACATCAATTTTGCATCATTATTTAGTTATAAATCTATACAAGCATTTTCTATAATTTTCCATAATTTTAGAGCTTTTAAATTGATTTTCCTACATTTAAATTACTTGAATAATTATTAATTATTCCTTCAAATTATTTTTGGGATGACTCAATTACCTAAAATTGTTATCTTTGTGTCTATAATATTTTCTTCAGGTATTTTACTCTATTTTTTATAATTACATCAGTATTTTAGGCTACTTGCACAATCTTGCAATAATAGCCTATATTTTACATTTGTATTGCATTTGTCATTTTATTCAGGGTCAAAGTAGTATTTATATGTTTATAATCTTCTACTATTGTTTTAAAATATTAATTTGCATAAATGGCATTTTTCATATTTTATTAAATATTTTTTATTAAATTATTTTCCCTTAATTCTCTATTTTAAATCTGGCCCAAAATTAGGATTAATTTCGGACCATTAAGGTCCAAATAAACCCCTGGCCCAACAACCTCACCAGCCCAAACGACCCAATTCCCTAACCCAGTCCAAAACCGACCCCAACCTGTTTTAATCCCAGCCATTGATCAAAATTGATCAATGGCTCACAACATTTCCCTTTACTCTCCTTATATCCCCTCACCCAAACCCTAATCCCCATTATCTCTTCAGCAGCCGCCCTTAAGCAGTCCTCCCTTTCACAGAAACCCTAGCCGCCTTCTCAAACCTCTCAAAGTCCCTCTCAACCATGGATTCTTTCCATGATTTTCTTGCCTTTTGTGTGTTATCTCGCTATTTTCTACAAATCTATGGTATCACCTAGTACTTCCCTAAACATGGAAAGTATTATCTCTCAGAATTCTGCCATCCCACTTTAACCGCTTGAATCTGGATAGTATTTGGTCCATATATATCACGACCATGGCTATATGGGTTCGATTAGCCAAGATTTCCGGGTCAATCTTCGATTTCTGTCAACTAGGTTTTACCTATTTTTTCCCCAATCCGATTTTTTATTGGTTCTGTATGTTATTACTTCCTTATTTATGTTTGATTTTACAGTTTTCCTTGTTTACTTGTTCAATTTCTGCTACTATATAACCCCCCCCCCCCCCCACCATTCCCCTCGAGGAGGAAGGGGAATTGCTATAATCTCACTAAAATTTGAAGCTTCGTTCTGTGGCTCCTTCATTATCTTGTTCTGTGTTTTGGGCCGGCTGAAAGCCAAGGCCACTAAGAGTCTACTGTTCGAACTTTCTCTTGGTGCGAGCATTGCCCGGGGTTCTTTTGAAGCTCTTTGGGAACTTTGACGCATTGAGGTTCTGGATTCTTGTGGATTTTTTGTTCTTTATTGTTGTTCGTTTAACTGGTAAGCCACTGGACCTTTTGCAGTTTCATCCTTATGTGTCTTTGATTCGCATGTGTTCTCATCTCTTTGATTGATGTTTTAATATGTCTCTAGGTTACCTTTATGCCTGACTCTGCCAACTTTACACTTGTTTAAGTCTTTTTAGCATTTAACTTTCTCCTAATGATGCTAGTCCTGAGATTGTCTAAGTCCAACCTAGATAATCTGACCCTCTTAAGTTCGTCTAACCAGTGTATTAGTCCCTAGGTGTTCCTGAACATGCTTACTTGCTTTGCCCTGAATCTCTGTAATAAATGCTTCATGTTGTGATGACCTGTGTTAGAACTTCCTTTGTTAACTATGACATGTTTCCCGGCTGCTTTGTCATTTAACATACCCT
This sequence comes from Nicotiana attenuata, assembly GCF_001879085.1. Lineage (NCBI taxonomy): Eukaryota > Viridiplantae > Streptophyta > Magnoliopsida > Solanales > Solanaceae > Nicotiana > Nicotiana attenuata. The sequence goes on along the minus strand of NC_032000.1, from coordinate 37,196,903 downwards.
CATTAGTGTTTGGCTGAGATCTTAACAAGCTACTTCAACCTGTTTTCTTTATCATGTTTGAGCTATTTTGTTTCATGACATAACTGGGACCTTCTTAGTTAATTACTCTACTGTGACAATGCCAGAACACCTACATGTGCTATTTGACATGAGTTACTTTTCCACTCTGTTCTGAATCTCTATAGTGTTTGTCTTGCATATATAATGTGTTTTAATCTGTGATAAGAACTTTTCTATGATCTTATTTCTCTACTAATATGTCCCTCAGTATGTCTTTGGCTCACCTAATTCCCTGATTCCTTCAGTGACTACTTGATTTGTCATAATGTGTGCTCCCTATCATGTCTCTATGCAGTCCTGCTTCCTGATAAAAGTTAATATGTCTATCTTGTGACACTAAGATGTATACCTAGCATAATTTGGACCTCTTAGGTTTTCAACTTGTTTGGTATTGTGTATTTGAGTATGATAACTTCTGTCAATCTTGTAAACTTGTTTCTCCCCTAACTCTTTCAATATGTGGTTGTTATGTGTTACATTACTAAGTGTTGAAACCCTGTTGAACCTGCTTTTGAGTCTTGCTGAACCTTCCTCTAAGTCCTGTGACATGTTTGCTTAGTTGCTCTGTGTTCTCAACCTCTCCCCCTTAACCATTGTCCACTCTCTCTCATTTTTTGCCTATGCCATTCTGAACCTATCATTCTTGGCCGGCTGAAAGCTAAGGCCACCAAGGCACTTACTACTGACCTCCCTAGTGTGAGAACTGCTCGGGGGTCCATTTAATACCCTTGGAACTCTGACACACTGGGATTTGGGGTCCTTTAGTCATTCCCTCTACTGCTGAGACCTGCACTATTCCTGACACTCAACCTTTTCTTCCTATGGGCTACTGAATATGTAAACTGGTTGGTCAATCTATGGTTGTGTGACCTATTTTAAGTTCCTCTATGGATCATGGGTTGTGCTAATGAATATCGTTCCTGGGTATGCTGCGTGAGAGTTATTGAAGGCCCAAGCAGTGCTGGGTGTTTCCTTTTGGGCCTGCTATGGGATTACCGACATTATTTGTACAATACTTGTAATTATATTTATTATTGGGCCTGTAATAATGTTGTAATGAACAACTGGGTGTTAGTAAAAATAGGGAATGGGTAAATTCTTAATGTTTGCATAAAAAGGGTAGATAATATGCCTATAGGACACATTGATTCACTTGTTGTATGTGCCATTCGATCTATTTGTGCACTGTAAAAATCATGTCATTAGGGGAAGCACACACATGTGCACTGCCTATTAGCAAACATAAATTAAGACGCTGCAATTGTTCTTACTGCTATGTGTTGCTAGAAAACCTGCCTATAGGAATAAATGTCAATGGACTATCTTTTAATTCGCCTCAGCATATTCACTAGCAATCATGCCTATAGAATTTTGATCACTTTATTTTCTATGGTCTTGCACTGTTCGCTAGAAATCATGCCTATAACAATAAAATAGGCCCCAAGTCTTAACTATTTGAACCCTGCTTATGGGATATTGTCACGCGCCTAGAAAGCATGCCTATAGGGATCAAGCGTTTAAAGTCAAGCCCAATTGTCAATTGCTAGAAAACCTGCCCAGGGGATGTTTATTGACGACTTCACTACCTATTTACACAAATGATTAGATATCACATGTATAGGACTTGCAGCACTCTAATTTGCCTATACGTCAGAAATTATAGCATTGCCTATATAATACTGGAATCCATAATCACATAGAAATCATGCCTATAGGACTTAGCGGTTCCAACACGTCTTAATACCATACAATGCCTAACCAGAAATCTGTTTGCGTGCTTTTCCTGCTTATGTGTGGAGGTTACTTGAGCCCCCTTTATTGCGATTACGTGCAGTCCTATCTGTTTTTGATTATCGCCTAGTTTTATCATTTTGAGAAACTTAGTTGAGTCTAGAACTATCCAAAATAGAGGTCCAAACGCCTCCTGGGCCATAGGCATGGAACGAGTAGTGCACGCATAAGGCACGGTTTAGAATCAACTAGTGCGTTTTCGGTAATAACTTAAAGATAGTAATCGGGTAGCCGGAGATGATAGTCTGTGCCTGCTGAATAATACGAGTAACACCCCATATTGAGGGAGTTACGAAGTATTATTTATGTTGCACGGGGTGATCCATTAGGCTAAAAAAATTAGGAACCCCCCTCCCCCCCCCCATCTTGTCTTTAATCAATTATTTGTGTCTAATAAAACTTCCCAAACTTCTTGCTTTCTTCGTCTTTATTTGTCTGACTAATTCATATAATTCGAGATCGGCCGAGACCCACAGTTGTGTACCTCGAAGAGTGTCTAACACCTTCTCTTCGAGGTAATTTGAGCCCTTACCCGATCTTTGATGACGCAAACCGGTTAAACCTGAGTTATTTGCAAATAGGTGCCCTAACGCACCTCAAACCCGTTAGGTGGTGACTCTCTCTTTTAACACCTTCCTTAAAAGAGTTGTCACGTGTCGAAACCTGATTTCGCGAGAAAAATGGGCGCGACAATTTTCAATCTTGAATATGGTTATTGTGGGACCTCGACTCTATCCTCTTTAACAATCCAGCTGTGTGAGAGGTGAGATGTTTTTGTTGTAAGTCTAAGTACCGGTGCGAACGGTCTAGAACTTGCCTCGAATGTGTTTCTAGGTGAAATTCTAAGTTTTGCTTGGCCTGAGAAGTGATTATAGTCTCTCCTTGACCCGCTTGAAATTTTCCATGTCCCACTAATGTTGCTATCCCTAGTCAACCCATTTGAGCCTAAGACCTTTCTTATTTGATAACCACGTTACAAGCCCTTACCCGGTTTGTAGTGACCCTCTCTTGGCACCCGAGTTTTCCTTAACACTCTAGAGAAGCAATTGGCTAAAATATAAGTTTGGGGGAGAGACGAGGAGTTTGAAATTGGTATCAAGGCACAAAGATAGAAAAGAAATAAAGAAAAGGAAAGGCAAAGAAAAAGAAAGAAAGAACAAAAGAAAAATGCAAAAAGAAAGTGAATAAAGTGAAGAGTTGAAGGGATTCAAAGAAAAGCAATTATGCAAAGCATGGAGAAAACAAAGAAGGAGAAAATGAACATCATGACCAAGAAAGAGTGATGTTTAGTCTCTCTAGTTCCCCTAAGAAAAAAGAAAATGACTCAAAGAGTCGGCAAAACATGAGCCAAAAAGAGAAAATGGAGTGCTTAAGGAAATATGAACCCGTTCTATTCCAACATTTCCTACCTTAGTCCAAAAGCCTTCATTACATTCCGAAAAAGCCCTACGTGATTTCAAGCTGAGTGAACTTGCATTAGTGGTGATTTACATGAGGGCAAGCATATGGTACTTAGAGCCGTACTTGTGACATTCTTTTGAGAGAGATAAGCGAACTTTTCACAAATCCTTGAAATGAGTGCTACATTATTAAAAGAGATATGCTATCGGAGAGTAGAGGAGGAGGAGTTTGGTATCCACAATGACCTACATGAAACAACGAGCTTCCTTGATGAATAAAGTCAACTCTTGATGCTCAAGTGTCACATTAGAATTATTTATTCTTAAAACTTCAAATCATTGTCTTGTTGATAATTCATAAGTGTTGTGGGTAATTGTTGGTCCCAATTGATATGTGATTGATGCACCTTAGATTAGCCGGAATAGCTCTTAACTTGTGAAGGTGAGAATTACTTTAATTGCATAAGGACAAACAAAAGCTTAAGTTCGGGGGAGTTGATAAGTGGGGATTTTGACTACTTATTAGCGCCTTTTTACGTTCGCTCTAGTCCAAAAGTGTTTCATTGTATTCCCTAAAACTGATAAAATATGCTTAATTGCAGGAGTATTGGAAAATAAGCCACAAAGATAAAATCCTACTCAAAAAGGAGTGATCTGAACTCAAGGACAAAAATAGGCACAAAGGCCCAAGTGCGGATCGCAGAATTCCATCTGCGGCCGCAAAATGTGAAGGAAGTTTGTCATATCCCAAGTGAAATGTGCGGCCGCAGAAGCTACCCAAGAGCAGAAGTTCAGAGAGTTAACGTTTCAAGTCTAAAGGAAGTGCGGACCGCACAATTATTATGCGGACCGCACAATTATTGTGCGGCCGCAGAAGTAAGCCACGCAGCCGCACCTCAGAATTGTGCGGTCCGCAGAAAGGCTCTACGCGGCCGCACTATGATTTTTGCGGACCGTAGAACATTCAAGATGCGGCCGCATTCCAGAATTGTGCGATCGCAGATCCAGCTCCTGTCAATATTGAAGAAAAGTACGGACCGCACATGGAATTGCGCGGCCGCAGAACCTCCGAAAGGGCATTTTTGTCCAAAATTTCCTGCTTTGTATAAATACACTAGTTTCACAAAATTAGGTCAAGTTTTGAATATTGGAACTCCTGTAGCCGTTTCTCCTTAATGCTTTAGGCAATTTTAGCTTACTTTTGTGATTTAATATTGGATTTTTGTCTTTTAATCTTTGAATATGAGTTTTATCATCTTTTCTTCTATATTTTCTTCATTACCCATTATGAGTAGCTAGACTTTTAACTAGGGGTGTAACCCAACCCTAGCGTCTAAACCTAATAGGTGTTTAATTTATGACTTGTTTATGGTTGGCTGTTGATTATTTAGCCTTGTTCTTGCTTTTTATTGTAGAATTAATGGTTGCAAACATTAGTTTATGCCTATTTGACTTGGTCTCTACTTGAGAAAGAGAGACTTAGTCTAGGAAAACTTTGCTAACAAGAATTTGGGATGAAATCAAGAGATTGATAGTCCCAATTAAAGGGCTGAACCCAGAGATAGTAAAATCCGACTTGAGCATTTTATCAACTGTTTTGTTCGATACCCACCCATTTGGACTTGAAAAAGGCAAATTGGGCAAAATCACTCTCTTACTGAGAGGTATTGAGTGGGTAATTGAGTATTGATAGCTATAATACACCCCGACCAACAAAACAAGCTTTAAAGTGTAGTACCCGTTAGGAAAACACCTAGGTGAAGGTCATAGCCTAGGTCTTTTACAATATTTGAAAACAACAACAAAAACACAATTTCTTTGTCTCAATCATTTGTATTGCAATCTTAGGCTAATTTAGACCTAGAAACAACCATATTTATGGAAGTGCAATCTAGATACTTCACGTGCTTAGCCCAAATATATACTACTAATTCCCATTCATATTTATCCCTGTGGATTCGATCCGGACTCCTAGTTGGGTGTTATTATTGCAATCGGCCGTTTCATATCCTCGAATAGAGATGTGACTTGGACGAGATCAGACAACCGGCTGCTCTTCAACCGAGTTTCCCTCCGATGCTTCCCTGGACGGGACATAAGAACTGGAATCGGCGGGCTCTGCATATCTACCTCGTCCAGCTGTAGCCTTCTTTGTTAAAATCTTTTAGAGGGCGAGGGGTAAAGTACTTTTGCCTCGGCCCCTAGAAGGTTCACCCCTCCCGTCTGAAGTATCTCCATGGCCTCGAGATCTAACCATTATCTGTAACAAGCAGCAACAGGAGTCAGTTTTAAATCAAATTCAAACAGACAGTGAGCATGGTGTAAAATACGCTCACAGAGTGAAAAAGTGCGGTCCGCACAATTTCAAGTGCAGCCGTAGGCTGGGATGTGTGGACCGCACAATCGGATCTTGCGGCCGCAGGACTAGAACTGCGGTCCACAATTATTAGTGCGACTGTACAACTAGAATGCAGTCCGCACTGTTATCATTGCGGCCGCACATTAGATATCCCAAAAGTTCAACTCTCTGAAGACAGAGATTGGGTCGTTTTGCGGCCACACTCACTTTTTTGCGGCCACGATAGAATTTCTATGGCCGCACAATGTCAAGTGCAGTCTGTAGATTCATGCTTGAATATTTGCCAAATCCCAACTTTGTGGACTGCACAATTTCTTGTGCAGCCACAGATTTCAAATTTAACGAATAGAGTTCTTAGGGTTTTCAATTCTAGTACAAATTCGAATGGTATTAACAATTTAAGCTTGAAAATCAATTCACCCATCCCCCGGATAGCAGTTATGATTTTCCCCGCAACATATTCACCCAAAACATTGTTCAAAAAGATTCATAGACAATTGGTTCAAAATTCTACCAAAAATCTAAAAATTTAAAGAAGTTAATCAAGATTATGATGCATACCAGAGATGAATGAATGCAAGAGATAAGTGATCAACAGATATTAGGCTTGTGAGCAGTAACTCTAACAAGAGATTTCAATTTTTAGGACTTTGAGAGCTCAGAGAGGGGAAAATTGTACAGTGACCCTAGGCCTCCTATTTATACTAATGGTTCTGACTAAGGGACAAGAGGGAGAGTGCGGCTGCAGAATTCCTCCTGCGGTCCGCACTCCGTTACCTGGGGCTCAAAAGCCCTTGCTGGTCTGCGGTCCGCATAATTTGTGGTGCTGCCGCAGATTTTTTATACGGACCGCTTATTTTGATGTGCGATAAATGAGGATTTTGACTACTTATTAACGCCTTTTAGCTTTTGTTTTAGTCCAAAAGTGTTTAATTATGTTCCCGAAAATTGATGAAATATGCTTAATTGCAGGAATATTGGAAGATGAGCTCCCAAGAGGAAATCCAACTCAGTAATCTAAACTCAAGGACAAAAATAGGCACAAAAGCTCAGAAGTGCGGACTGCAAATTATCATCGGCGGTCGCAGGTTGTGAAGAAACTCCCATCAGAGAAATATGCAAAGTGCGGTCCGCACATGATATGTGCGACCGCAGAATCTGGGTTAGAGCAAAAGTTCAGAGAACCTGCATCTCAAGTCTAACAAAGTGCGGACCACACAATTATTGTGCGGACCACACAATTATTGTGCGGACCGCACAATTATTGTGCCGACACAGAAGAAAAAGAGCAGTACGGCCGCTATCCAGAATTATGCGGCCGCAGATTTCCAACCTTGTCAAGATTGAAGAAGAGTGCAGACCGCACATGGAATTATGCGACCACAAAACCTTTGAAAGGGCATTTTTGACCGAAAATTCCAGACCTGTATGAATAGAAAAGTTTCACTTTTTAAGGTCAATTTTTGACATCAGCTGCTACAGTAGATGGTTTCTTTTACTCTCATTAGTAGTTTTTGCTATTTTGAGCTTTTTGAACATTAATTTCATCATTTTAAATATCAATATGGGTTTAATTATCATTTGTTCTTCTATTTCTTCTATTTTAAGCATGAGTAGCTAGATTTTCACTAGGGTTGTGACCCAACCCTAGAATGTAATCTTAATGTGTGTTTGATTTATTACTTATTTATGGTTGGGTGTTTATTATTTATCCATGTTCTTGCTTTTAATTATAGAATTAATGGTTGCAAACATTAGTTCATGCCTATTTGACTTGGTCTCTACTTGAGAAAGAGAGACTTAGTCTAGGAAAACTTGGCTAATAAGAAATTGGGTCAATCGAGAGATTGAGAAGCCCAATTAAAGGGTTGAACCTAGAGATAGTAAAACCCGACTTGAGATTTTTATCAACCATTTTGTCAAATACCCATTTGGACTTGAGAAAGCCAAATTAGGCAAAATAACTCTATGACCGAGAGGTATTGAGTGGGTACATGAGCGTTGATAGCTATAATACACCCCGACCAATAAAATAAGCTTTAAAGTCTACAACCCATTAGCTGAAAGTCATAGCCCTAGGCCTTTTATATCATTTGAAAAACAACAAAACCAATTTCCTAGTTTCATTTCTTAGCTTGCATTTATAGTTTAAATTAAACCTAGAAACAATTTCAAGTTTGTGGAAGTGAAATTTGAGATAAGTCAAGCTCATACATTTTACAAGGAGTGGAAAAGGTGGGATGCACCCACCTCAAGTCGAAGGAAACTTGTAGATGATGAGTAAGTGGTATAAGAAGATGAGACCCCGAACAATGTGATGCAAGCAAATAATAAAGTGCGGATTAATAATGATGAAAATGTGGACGAGACTCAGGAGGAAGTGAACCCGTCTAGGGATCACGTTGTAGACATACCAGAACTGGTAGTGCAAATGGTTAAGGCACCATTGACTAAGATTCCTCCTCCATACCCTCAAAGGCTTGCCAAGCAAAATGGCGAGGACCAATTCAAAAAGTTCATTGACATGATGAAGAGTCTATCGATCAATGTGCCATTAGTTGACGCCTTGGAGAAAATGCCCGGTTTTGCAAAGTTTATGAATGATTTGGTGACAAAGAAGCGGTCGATGAATTGCAAAACTATAAAAATAACTCATCAAGTGAGTGCAGTTGTGCATTCAATGGCTCCCAAATTGGAAGATCCCGGTGCTTTCACAATCCCTTGTACCATTGGAAGTGCCGAGTTTGCTAAAGCTCTTAGTGATCTTGGGCAAGTATCAATTTGATGCCCTACTCAGTTTTCAAGACTTTGGGAATTGGACAACCAAGACCCACATCTATGAGATTACAAATGGCCGATTGTACCATGAAGAGACCATTGGGAATGATTGAGGATGTTTTGGTTCGTGTTGATAAATTCATTCTTCCGGCGGATTTTGTCATTCTTGATTGTGGGGTTGACTATGAGGTACCGATTATTCTCGGGAGACCTTTCCTTTCTACGGGGAAGGCTCTAGTTTATGTTGAAGCCGGAGAACTTACTTTCCAGGTTGGTGATAAAAAAGTGGTTTTTCATGTGTGTAGGTCTATGAGGCAGCCCAATAGCAATGAGGTGTGCTCTTTCGTGGACTTGGAGACCGATGTGATTGTGGATGAAACAAGTGATGTGATAAATGTTGATGATACATTGGAGGCCGTGTTGCTCAACTTTGATGATGAAGAGATGGAGGGATTCGTGGAATGTGTGAACTATTTGCAAGGAACGGGGTCGTACACTTATGGGCCCCATAAATTGTCCTTGGATCTTGAAAATAGGACAACTCCTCCAACAAAGCCTTCAATTGAGGAGCCTCCCATCTTGGAGTTGAAGCCATTGCCTCCAGATCATCGGTATGAATTTCTTGGCCCTTCTTCTATGTTAACGGTTATTTTTTCCTCTTGTTTGACTAACGTGCAGGTAGACTCTACATTGGCGATGCTATAAAAGAGGAAAAAGGCTATTGGATGGACATTGGCGGATATTCGGGGGATAAGCCCCGCATTTTACATGCACAAGATTAACTTGGAGGAAGGTGCGAAATGATCTATTGAACATCAAAGGAGACTCAATGAAGCCATGCAAGAGGTTGTCAAAAAGGAGTTCATCAAGTGGTCGGATGTCGGGGCTGTCTACCCTATTTTTGATAGTTCGGCGCTGTCTAATCTTGGTCGCGGTTGATTATGTGTCCAAATGGGTTGAGGCTTTTGCTCTACCCAACAATGAGGCGAGAAGTGTGGTGGCATTCTTGAAAAAGAATATTTTCACAAGGTTTGGTACTCCGTGGGCTATCATAAGCGATGCGGGGTCGCATTTTTGCAACAAAGCTTTCGACACCTTACTCACCAAGTATGGCGTCACTCATAAAAGTCACGACTCCCTATCATCCACAAGCAAGCGGTAAAGTGGAAGTCTCCTACCGGGAGATAAAGAGTACTTTGTCCAAAATAGTGAATGCTAACCGGACGGATTGGTCAAAGAAACTTGATGAGGCTTTATGGGCTTATAGGATGGCTTACAAAACACCTATGGGAATGTCTCCATACCGGTTGGTGTTTTGAAAAGCTTGTCATCTTTCGGTGGAACTTGAGCATAAAGCCATATGGGCTTTAAAGAAGTTGAATCTTGAGTGGGATGTCCCCGCCAACTTAAGGGTGGCACATTTGAATGAGTTGGATGAGTTCCGGTACCATGAATACACAAGTTCGTCCTTATATAAAGAGAAGATGAAAAATCTTCATGAGAAGTAAATTTGGAACAAAGAGTTTAAAGAGGGTGATGTTGTGTTGTTGTTCAATCCACGATTGCGGATGTTTCCCAGAAAGTTAAAGTCTAAATGGAGTGGCCCGTTTGAGGTTGTGGGTGTGACACCCTTTGGTGCATTGGACTTGAAGAATAAAAAGGATGAGGTGTTTGGAGTCAATGATCATCGGGTGAAGCATTATCTGGGAAAAGTTGGTGATAGCCACGTCGTGACGGTAATTCATTTCAAGTGATGGTAATCTGCGTCGTGTCGTGACGTTAATCAAGCGCTTCTTGGGAGGAAACCCATGTTTCTTTTTCTTTTTTTCTTTTCTTCTTTTTTAGATAGCTCTTATTTTGTGCTAATTGGATTTGAAATGTGTTGCGGGAATGCGTGTGCTTTACAAGAACTGTGCTTAGGAAAGTTTGCTAAGTATGGAAAAAGTGCGGACCGCACATGTATTGTGCGAAACGCACAATTTTGAATGCTACAGCAGAAGGTAATTGCTGCCGCACAAATTGAGATGGAAAAATGCAAACTCTCTAAAGTTTTTTTGTCAGAGAAACAGCCAAAGTGCGGCCGCACAGTGAAATCTGTGGTCTGCACCAAAATCTGCGGCCGCACAGCTAAATCTGCGGACCGCAAATCATCAAAGTGATTTGATCCTCTATGTAATAGAGTGCGGACCGTAGAAGGAATTCTGCGGCCGCACTTGTCTCTTTGTTCCTTAGCCAGACCCGTTATGTATAAATAGTAATCCTAAGACTATTGTACAATCTTTTCACTCTCTGAGCACTCAAAAAAGCTAAAACTTTGCACGCAACTGTCAATCATCTACCAAGCTAAATACACATCTGTGATCATTCCTTAGCACTGCTTCATCACTCGTATGCTTAAATTACTTATAAGATTCTTCAATTTTCTTAGTTTAATTTACAGTTTGTTAGTTATTTTAGGCCATTTGTCACTAGAAGTCAATTTTATATCCATGTGAGGTTTAAATTGTGTTGGGTCAACTCCTAATTGCTATTTGGTGAATGGGTATCTTGATTATCATGTTTTATTGCTATTACCATGTCGAATTTGTGCAAAATGGAAACCCTTAGGAAGTCTGCCCAATTTAATTTTGAAATCTGTGGCCACACAAGAAATTACGCGCGCAGAAGTGGAGATTAGGGCAGTTGGTGAAGCATGATTCCGCGGATCGCACTTGAAATTGTGCGGACCGCAGAAATTCAATCGTGGCCGCAGAAAAGTGTGTGCGGCCGCAAATCAGAGCAATCTCTATCTTCAGAGAGTTGTTATTTTAAGGTATCCAATGTGTGGACGCAATGACAATTGTGCGGACTGCACTTCAGATGTGAGATCGCACTCAAAATTTTGCGGATCACAGTTTCATCTTTGCGTCCGCATGTTAAATTTGTAAGGTCTGCACAACCCAGGTTGCGGCTGCACTTGCAATTATGCGGACCGCAATTCCCTACCCTGCACACGTTTTGTTCTGTGAATGTCTGTTTATCTACACTTAAAGTAAAACTTACTCCTACTGTTGCTTGGTACAGATAATGGTTAGATCACGAGGCCGTGGTGATACATCAAAGGGGAGGGGTGAACCTTCCAGAGGCCGAGGCAAGAGTGCCTTACCCCTTGCCCTTCAAAATACTATATACAAAAGGCGACAGCTGACCGAGGTAGAACTACAGAGCCCGCCGAATCAAGCGCTTATGTCCTGTCTAGGGAAGCACTAGAGGGCGACTCAGTGCAAGAGCAGCCTGTTGTTCAATCACAACCACCGCAGCTTCAGGGAAGATATCAACTCCGAGACGAGCCTTCCACCTCTGAGAGCACTTTCGAGCCTTCGAAAGGTGGCAGTCAAGCTTCGGAGCCCTCATCCACACATGCCCCTGATGCACCAACTACTATAGTGGATGTAGATGACATTCTAGATGATGGTCGAGGGGGTGATACTAGAGTTGCCGGCCTTGAGAGGTCGAAAAAGAAAGAGATATGGGAAGATAGGTTTGTTAGTCTGGCCGCCTTCACTAGTTTTTGAGATTGGTGGTCGGCGATATCGCTCACTCTTGAGCGTCAATTCAGTTTGAAAGACCTTGATAGCTACTGCGAAGCTGTCTGACATATCCAGTACTGTTGTAGCACAGTCATCCACTCCGGCACCCCAGATTCCTCTGACAGTGGAGGATACATTGAAGAAGATCTTGGAGAACCAAACAAAAATCATGAACACCTTGGTAGCACATGGAGTAGTGATTGAGGAGCTGGGAAATCAGGTAAAGAAAATGAAGAAATCCCAGGCGTCCAAGAAATCAGTTGACTGAGGAGAGAGGTTACAAAGATAGCAGCAGCTAGTGACCTTCCATTTGACATGTTGATGGAGTCAGATCAAGCAGCACCAGCAGATCCAACAGCACCATCAGCTCCAGTGGCACCGGCTAGCCAGTCTGAGGAGCCAGACCTGGCTGCCGACACTGCTGAAGCGGTGCACCAGATGTTCACCAACCTAGTTAATCCCAGAGCCGAGGATGATGAGATCCAGTTAGAGGAGACTGAGGGCGGTGACGCTGCTATGGACACAGAGATTTCCAAGGTCACATAGGGAGTCCTCTTCACTCTTACCCTTCTTTATTCTTATTTTGTTAAGCATTGGGGACAATGCTTATTTTTATTCGAGGGGTAGAGTTTATTTGCTAGTTGGATATTTTTAGACATTTGGTTTGTAATAACTGACAATATTTTCTTCTTTCTCTTTATTCTGTATATATTCTCTTCTTTCTCTCTTGATGTATATATTCCCTATTTTCCTCTCTCATTATGTATATTAATTATGCTTTCACTAGTTTGCTTTGTAGCTTCATTATTCTGTTTTCTTATTAGTCAATGTTTAATTTAGTAGCTTCTTGTTTAATCTAATAGCTTCTTTTTAATTTAGTAGCTTCTTTTTATGTTTTAGTGGACAATAAACCTTTGTTTTTCTTAATGCCACGATTCTTTTCGAAGGTAGTTTTTGTGTGAACCGGGTGACTCTTTCCAACGATGGATGGCGTGACAACCTTCTTAAGGGAATGGGTCCGTTTTTGGTGTTTAGGTAAGAATAGTAGTAATAATGAATAAAAAGACTTAATTGAGTTATGCTCGAAGAGTCAAACATGCTTCACTTGGTACCAACACACTTAACTACGTGCTTATGGTTAAAAACAAGCTTTTTGGAAAGAAATAGCTCTAGTTAGCGACCTTTTGACTCTTATGTTGACATAGGCAATCACCGAGCGGTTTAATCGAACCATTGTGATTTTCAATCTTGAATATGGTCGTTGTGGGACCTCGACTCTATCCTCTTTAACAATCCAATGTGTGACAGGTGAGATGTTTTTGCTGCAAGCCCAAGTACCCGTGCGAATGGTCTACAACTTGCCCCGAATGTGTTTTTAGGAGAAATTTTAAGTGTTGCTTGGCTTGAGAAGTGATTGTAGGCTCTCCTTGACCCGCTTGAAATTTTCCATGGCCCACCAATGTTTTTATCCCTAGTCAACTCATTTGATCCTAAAACCTTTCTCATTTGATAACCATGTCACAAGCCTTTACCCGTTTTCTCGTGACCCCCTCTTGGCACTTGAGCTTTCCTTAACACTCTTGTGAAACAATTGGCTAAAAACATAAGTTTGGGGGAGAGACGAGGAGTTTGAAAAGGTTATCAAGGCACAAGAAGAGAAAAGAAATGAAGAGAAGGAAAGGCAAGAAAATAAAAGAACAAAAAGAAAAAAAATGCAAAAAGAAAGTGAATAAGTTGAAGAGTTAAAGGGATTCAAAGATAAGTAATGATGCAAAGCATGGAGAAAGCAAAGAAGGAGAAATGAATATCATGACCAAGAAAGAGTGATTTTAAGTCTCTCTAGTTCCCCTAAAGAAAGAAAATGCCACAAAGAGTTGGCAAAGCATGAGCCGATAAAGAAAATGGAGTGCTTAAGGAAAATGAACATGTTCTATCATAGCATATCCAACCTTAGTCCAAAAGCCTTCATTGCATTCCGAAAAAGCCCTACGTGATTTCAAGCCGAGTGAGCTTACATTAGTGGTTATTTACATGAGGGGCAAGCCCGTACTTGCGACATTCTTTTGAGAGAGATGAGCGAACCTTTCACAAATCTTTGAATTCAGGGCTATATTCTTAAGTGAGATATGCAAATAAAGAGTAGAGGAGGAGGAGTTTTGGATCCACAATGACCTACATGAAAGAGCGAGCTTCCTTGATGAATAACGTCAACTCTTGATCCCCAAGTGTCACATTAGAACTATTTGTGCTTAAATTTTCAACTCGTTGCCTTGTTGATAATTCATAAGTATTGTGGGTAATTGTTGGTCCCATTTGATGTGTGATTAATACATCTTTGATTAGCTGGAATAGCTCTTAACTTGTGGAGGTGGGAATTACCTTATTTTCTTGAGGACAAGCAAAAACTTAAGTTTGGGGGAGTTGATACGTGGGGATTTTGACTACTTATTAGCGCCTTTTAGCTTTCATTTTAGTCCAAAAGAGTTTAATTGTGCTCCAGAAAACTGATGAAATATGCTTAATTGCAGGAATAATGGAAGATGAGCTTTCAAGATGAAATCCAACTCAAGAGGGAGTAATCTGAACTCAAGGACAAAAACAGGCACAAAAGCTTAGAACTGCAGATCACAGATTATCATTTGCGGCTGCAAGTTGCGAAGAAACTCCCGTCAGAGAAATGTACAAAGTGCGGCCCGCATATGATATGTATGGCCGCAGAAACATTGGTCAAAGCAAAATATCATAGAACCTGCATCTCAAATCAACAAAAGTGCGGACCGCACAATTATTGTGCGGCTGCAAAAGAAAAAGCTACGGCTGCAGTCACATTTGTGCCGACCGCAAAAGAGCAAGGTGCAGCTGCAGACATTATTGTGCGGACAACAGAAAGAGAGCAGTGTGGCCACAATCCAGAATTATATGGCCGTAGATTTCCAACCCTGTGAAGAATGAAGAAAAGTGCGGACCGCGTGGAATTGTGCGGCCGTAGAACCTTCGAATGGGCATTTTGTCCGAAAATTCCAGACCTGTATAAATAGAGGACTTTCACCTTTTTGGGTCAAGTTTTGACGTCAGCTGCTACAGTAGACGGTTTCTTTTCTCTTTAGTAGTTTTTGCTATTTTGAGCTTTTTGAACATTGATTTTATCATTTTCATTATCAAATGGGTTTAGTGCATTTCTTCTTCTATTTCTTCTATTTTAAGCATGAGTAGCTAGATTTTCACTAGGGTTGTGACCCAACCCTAGAGTGTAATCTTAATGGGTGTTTGATTTATTGCTTGTTTATGGTTGGGTGTTTATTATTTAGCCTTGTTCTTGCTTTTAATTATAGAATTAATGGTTGCAAACATTAGGTCATGCCTATTAGACTTGGTCTATACTTGAGAAAGAGAGACTTAGTCTAGGAAAACTTGGCTAACAAGAAATTGAGTCAATCGAGAGATTGATAAGCCCAATTAAAGGGCTGAACCTAGAGATAGTAAAACCCAACTTGAGCTTTTTATCAACCGTTTTGTTCAATACCCATTTGGACTTGAGAAAGCCAATTGGGCAAAATTACTCTCTGAACGAGAGGTATTGAGTGTGTACTTAAGTGTTGATAGCTATAATACACCCCGACCAATAAAACAAGATTTAAAGTTTACAGCCCATTAAGCAAACACCTAGATGAAGACCATAGCCCTAGGCCTTTTATATCGTTTAAAAAATAATAAAAATAACTTCCTAGTTCCATTGTTTAGTTTAAATTAAACCTAGAAACAATTTCAAGTTTGTGGAAGTGAAATTTGAGAAAATTCAAGCTCATACACTATATTATATATATCCCTAAGTCCCATCCATAGATCCCTAAGGAAAGTCGACCCCGACTCCTTGTTGGGTATTACTATTGCATCGACCGTTTCATAATCTTAAACAGAGGTGTGGCTTGGACGAGATCAATGTGCGGCCGCACTTTTGCCATTTCCTGACACACCAAACTTTAGAGAGTTTGCATTTTTCCTTTCCAATTTGTGCGGTCCACACTGCAATTGTGCGGCCGCATTTCCCTTTTGCTGTAACAATGACAATTGTGCGGTTCCCACAATATACACGCGGTCCGCACTTCTTTCCATACTTAGCCAATTTTCTAAGCACAGTTCCTGTAAAGCACACTTATCCCTGCAATACACTTCAAATCCAGTTAGCACAAAAATAACATCTATCTACAAAATAAGAAAAGTAAAAGAAACATGGGTTGCCTCCCAATAAGCACTTGATTTAACGTTGCGGCACGACGCAGATTACTATGACTTGAAATGAATCACCGCCACAACGTGGCCATCATCAACTTTTCCCAGATAATACTTCACCCGGTGACCATTGACTCGAATACCTCATGATGTTTATTCTTCAAGTCCAATGCACCAAAGGATGTCACATCCACAACTTCAAACGGGCCCACTCCATTTAGACTTTAACTTCTTGGGAAACATCCTCAACCGTGAATTGAACAACAACACGAGATTGCCCTCTTTGAACTCTTTGTTCCAAATGTACTTGTCATAAAGATATTTCATCTTCTCTTTGTATAAGGACTAACTTGTGTATGCATGGTACCGGAACTCATACAATTCATTCAAATGTGCAACCCTCAAGTTAGTGGCGACATCCCACTCAAGATTCAACTTCTTATGATCCCACATGGCTTGTGCTCAAGTTCCACCGGAAGATGACAAGCTTTTCCAAACACCAACCGATATGGAGACATTCCGATAGGTTTTTTGTAGGACGTCCTATTAGCCCATAAAGCATCATCAAGTTTCTTGGACCAATCCGTTTGGTTAACATTCACTGTTTTGGACAAAATACTCTTTATCTCCCAATTGGAGACTTCCACTTGACCGGTTTCTTGTGGATGAATGGGAGTCATGACTTTATGAGTGACACCATACTTGGTGAGTAAGGCGTCGAAGGCTTTGTTGCAAAAATGCAACCCCCCATTGCTTATGATAGACCGCGGAGTACCAAACCTCGTGAAAATATTCTTCTTCAAGAATGACACCACACTTCTCGCTTCATAGTTGGGTAGAGCAATAGCCTCAACCCATTTGGACACATAATCAACCGCGACCAAGATGTAGGTGTTTCCACAAGAACTCATAAAAGGACCCATGAAGTCAATAGCCCACACATCGAAAATATAAATCTCCAAAATGGTGGTGGCGGCATTTCATTTTTCTTTGAGTTTCTACCGGCCCTTTGACATTCATCACAAGGCTTGACTAGATCACTTGCATCCTTGTAAAGAGTGGGACAAAAGAAATCGCAACTTAGCACTTTGGTCGTCGCTCTCGCTCCACTATGGTGACCTCCATATGGCAAAGAATGACAAGCGCTAAGAATTTCATATTGTTCCTCCTTCGGTACACATCTTCTAATCACTCCATCCGTACAAATTCGGAAAAGGTACGGTTCATCCCAATAATAGTCTTGACAATCCCATTTGAGTTTTTTCCTTTGGTTTGAAGAGAACTCATCCGGGATGATACCACTCACAAGAAAATTTTCTAGATCCGAAAACCATGGCACCTCTTTCATTGAAAATGCCAAAAGTTGCTCATCGGGGAAGGAGTCATTGATTTCAAGGCCATCATGCGGCCTCCCCTACTCCTCCAAACGAGACAGGTGGTCTGCCACTTGGTTTTCACTTCCTTTTCGATCTTGTATGTCTATATCAAACTATTGTAACAAAAGCACCCATCATCGGGCTTTGGAATCTTTCTTGCTCATAAGATAACAAAGTGTTGCATGATCCGTGTGGACAATCACCTTTGCACCCATCAAGTACGGGCGGAATTTCTCAATAGCAAACACAATGGCAATGAGCTATTTTTCTGTAACGGTATAGTTGACTTGGGCACTATTCATGGTCTTACTAGCATAGTAGACCGGCTGAAAAATTTTGTTGATGCGTTGCCCCAAATAGACCCTACCACTACATCGCTTGCATCACACATGAGCTCAAAAGGAACACTCCAATTTGGAGCGATGATGATAGGAGTAGTAGTCAACTTGAACTTTAGCAATCAAAGGCTCTCGAGAAATCATCATTGAAGTGGAACTTAGCATCTTTCTCCAAAAGCTTGCACAACGAGTTCACCACTTAGAGAAATCCTTGATGAAACGCCGGTAAAACCCCGCGTGGCCTAAGAAACTCCGCACGCCTTTCACCAAAGTAGAAGGTGGAAGTTTAGAAATCAACTCAATCTTTGCCTTGTCGACTTCAATGCCATTCTTTGAGATCTTGTGGCCAAGGACAATGCCTTCCTCGACCATGAAATGACATTCTCCCAATTGAGCACCAAATTTGTTTCTTCACATCTTGCCAACACTTTATCCAAGTTTTCGAGACAATCATCAAAGGAATTCCCGACCACCGAGAAGTCATCCATGAAGACTTCAAGGTAATCCTCCACCATGTCCGTGAAGATTGTTATCATACACCTTTGAAAAGTCGTTGGTGCATTTTACAACCCAAATGTCATCCGCTTGAAGGCGAAACTACCATAAGGACATGTAAAGGTAGTTTTCTCTTGATCCTCCGGAGCAATAAGAATTTGGTTGTAGCCGGAATACCCATCAAGGAAATAATTGAAAGCACGACCAGCCAATATATCAAGCATTTGATCTAGGAAGGGAAGTGGAAAATGATCATTCTTTGTGACTTCGTTGAGCTTACGGTAGTCCATACACACTCTCCACCCGGTCACCGTTCTTGTAGGAATCAACTCATTATTGTCATTAGTGACCACCGTCATGCCCCTTTCTTTGGGACACATTGAACCGGAGAAGTCCACGAACTATCAGAAATGGGGTAGACAACCCCGACATCCAACCACTTGATGATCTCCTTTTTGACAACCTCTTGCATGGCTTCATTGAGTCTCCTTTGACGTTTAGTAAATGGTTTGGCACCTTCCTCCAAGTTAATCTTGTGCATGCAAAATGCGGGGATTATCACCCGAATATCCGCCAATGTCCATCCAATAGCTTTCTTCCTCTTTTGTAGCACCGCCAATGTGGAGTCTACCCGCACGTTAGTCAAGCAAGAGGAAAAAATAACCGATAAAGTAGAAGAAGGGCCAAGAAATTCATACCGAAGATGTGGAGGCAATGGCTTCAACTCCAAGACAGGAGGCTCTTCTATTAATGCTTTGTAGGTGGAGTTGTCCTATTTTCAAGATCCAAGGACAATTTGCGGGGTTCATAAGTGTACGACCCCATTCCTTGCAAAAAGTTCACACATTCCACGAAGCCATCTATCTCTTCATCACCAAAGTTGAGCAAGACGGCCTCCAACGTATCATTAACATTTATCACAGCACTTGTTTCATCCATAATCATATCGTTCACCAAGTCCACAAAAGAGCACACCTCATTGCTATTGGGTTGCCTCATGGACTTACACACATGGAAAACCACTTTTTTATCACCAACCCGGAAGGTAAGTTCTTCCGCTTCCACATCCACAAAAGCCTTCCTCGTAGCAAGGAAAGGTCTACCAAGAATAATCAGCACCTCATAGTCAACCTCACAATCAAGAACGACAAAATCCACCGGGAGAATGAATTTATCAGCATGAACCAATACATCTTCAATCACTCCCAAGGGTCTCTTCAGAGTTCGACCGACCATTTACAATCTCATAGATGTGGGTCCTGGTTTCCTAATTCCCAAAGTCTTGAAAACCGAATAGGGCATCAAATTGATACTTGCCCCGAGATCACAAAGAGCTTTTGCGAACTCGACACTTCCAATTGTACAAGGAATCATGAAAGCACCGGGATCCTCCAACTTGGGAGTCATTGAATGAACAATTGCACTAACTTGATGAGTCATTTTTATAGTTTCACAATTCATCAATCGCTTCTTTGTCACCAAATCGTTCATAAACTTTGCATAACCGGGCATTTGCTCCAAAGCTTCAACCAATGACACATTGATCGATGGAATCTTCATCATGTCAATGAACTTTTTGAATTTATGCTCGCCATTTTTCTTAGCAAGCCTTTGAGGATATGGAGGAGGAGGCTTAGGCAGTGGTGCCTTAGACTTTTGCACTACCGGTTCTGATAAGTCAACAATGTGATCCCTAGACGGGCTCACGTCCTCTTGAGTCTCTTCCACATTGTCATCAATCTCAATCCGCACTTCATCATTTGCTTGCACCACATTGTTCGGGGTCTCATCTTCATGTACCACTACTCATCATGCACAAGTTTCCTTCGGCTTGAGGTGGGTGCATTCTCACCTTTTCCGCTCCTTGTTGTAACAGTCACGGCATGTCCAGTGTTGTTCCAACTTCACCACCGTGTCACTTAGTAGTGCCCTTTAGGACGAGTATTTAGAGCTTGAGAGATTTGCCCCATTTGAACTTCCAAATTACGATTGATGTATTGTGAGGGGAAAGTTGGGCACCGAAATCGGCATTCTTCTCCATCATTTGCTTGAACATATTCTCAATACGCCCCATTTCATTGTTGGAAGAACTTGGACCATGGGAAGGATAAGGATGCAGATTGCTCGGTTGTTGATACATCGGGGGCCTTTGAAAACCCGACCCCCGATTGCCTTGGTAATTGTTCCATCCCCCTTGAAGTTACCTTCCCAATATCCTTGATTGTTGCCACCACTCCAATTACCTTGGTTGTGAGAATTCCAATTACCTTGATTACCCTGAGGTCGCCATTGTTGTTGATTCGGGCCTTGAGAGTTGTTTCTTTTTCCTTGAAAGTTGTTCACATATTGCACTTCCTCTTCTTGTTCATTGTAAGATTTATCTTGATCAAACCCACTATCTTCTTGTACATAATTCTCCAATTGGTTTTGCACTTGTGGACCCTTGGTCCTTCTTTTGTTCACCATCATGCTTACGCCCTCCATGGCATTGAATTGCTTAGGACGTTGCACCTGTTGAAGTTGAGCCTTGGCTAATTGACTCATTGTGGTGGTCGATTCGGCAATGGATTTCCCATGATCATGCAACTCTTTATGGAGGTGAATCATGTTCGGATCACCTTGAGGAACATTTTCCCGACTTTGCCATGCCGATGATGTGTCCGTCATTTCATCTAAAACCTCACAAACTTCCGCATACGGCATTGTCATGAAATTTCCACTAGCAAGTTGATTTACCAAGCATTGATTGGTCATATTGATCCCCCGATAGAAAGTTTGTTAAATCATAACTTCCGTCATGTCATTATTGGGGCACTCTTTGACCATTGTCCTATACCGCTCTCATACCTCATGTAACGACTCATTGGGCTCTTGTTTGAATGCTAGAATCTCGTCTCTAAGAGTAGCCATATGCCTGGGAGAAAAGAACTTGGAAATAAATTTCTCCGCCAACTCATCCCACGTATGGATGGAATAATTTGGCAATCTTTCCAACCAATCCAAGGCTTTCCTCCATAGAGAGAAGGTAAATAGCCTAAACCTTAAAGCATCCTCGGAGACGTTTCTCTGTTTACTCCCCCAACAAGTGTCCACAAACCCCTTCAAGTGTTTGTATGCATTTTGACTTGGAGACCCGGTGAAGAACCCTCGTTGCTCTAGCAATGTAAGAATTACATTTGTGATTTAAAAGTTGCCCGCCCTAATACGGGGCGAGACTATGGCACTTCTATACCCTACATTCGGCAACACCCGGTGTGGAGCCGTCATGGTGGAGATGGTGGTGGAACTGGGACGTTGTCTTGAGGCGCCCGACCTCTTCTATTTGCTTGAGGTTCAAGAGGAACCTTTTCAACTTGGTCATTTTCAACGTCCACATCCCCCAAAGGCATGTTTCCGAGTTGATCATTGTTATTTGCCATGGTTTCACCTACAATTGATTCACAAAAATCAGTAACACGGAAGGAAAAAAAGACAATTCACACACAAAACCAAATATATAGCTAAATTCATTTTTTAGCTCCCCAGCAACGGCGCCAAAAATTGATCTCGTCCAAGTCACACCTCTATTCAAGGTTATGAAACGGTCAATTGCAATAGTAATACCTAACAAAGAGTCGGAGTCGATTTTCCACAGGGAGCTATGAATGGGAGTTAGGGGTATATATTGTCATGAATGAGCTTAAACTATCTCAATTTACACTTCCACAAATTTGGGTTGTTTCTAGGTCTATATTAGACTAAGTTTGCAAGATTATGAAATGAACTAGGAAATTATTTTTGTTATTTTTTGAGATTTGTAAAAAGCCTCGGGCTATGACTATCACCTAGGTGTTTGCCTAATGGGATATAAACCTTAATTCTTATTTTATTTGTCGGGGTGTATTATAGCTACTAAGACTCAATGACACACTCAATACCACTCGGTCAGATAGTGATTTTGCCCAATTTGGCTTTCTCAAGTCCAAAAGGGTATTGCACAAAACGGTTTATAAAAGCTCAAGTCGGTTTATTACTATCTCTAGGTTGAACCCTTTAATTGGGATTATCAATCTCTCAATTGACCCAATATCTTGTTAGCCAAGTTTTCCTAGACTAAGTCTCTCATTCTTAAGTAGAGACTAAGTCAAATAGGCATAAACTAATGTTTGCAACCATTAATTCCACAAACTAAAGCATGGACAAGGCTAAATAATAAACATCCAACCATAAACAAGCACTAAATTAAACACCCATAAGGTTTACACACTAGGGTTGGGTCACAACCCTAGTAAAAATCTAGTTGTGCTTGAAATTGAAGAAATAGAAGAAGAGATGCTAATTAAACTCATATTGCAAATTCAAAATGATAAAATCTATGTTAAAATAACCTAAAAGATGAAAAACTACTAAAAGAAGTAAAGAGAAACAATTGTTGTAGCTGATGATGTCAAAAGTTGACCTAAAAACGTGAAAATCGTCTATTTATATAGGGCTGAAATTTCGGACAAAATACTCTTCAGAAGGTTTTGCGGCCGCACAATTCCATGTGCGATCCGCATAATTCTTCAACTTGTCAGGATTGGAAATCTGTGTCCGCATAATTCTGATTTGCGGCCGCAATACACTCTCTCTGCGGTCCGCACAATTGTAACTGCGGTCGCATCTTGCTCTTCTGTAGTCCGCTCTTTTACATCTGCGGCTGCATAGCTCTTCTTCTGCGACCGCACAATTCTTGTGTGGTCCGCACTTCTAGGGAACTTGGAATGCACATTCTCTGAACTTTTGGTCCTAGACTTCATTTGCGGCCGCACAATTCATGTCCGAACCGCACTTTGCACCTTTCTTTGCTGACCTTTCCTTCATACTATATAGCCGCAGATGATATTCTGCGGTCCGCACTTCTGAGCTTCTGTGCCTTATTTGTCTTTGAGTTCAGATTACTCCTACTTGAGTTGGATTTCATCTCGGGAATTCACCTTCCAATATTTCTGCAATTGAGCACATTTCATCAGTTTTTGGGAACACAATTGAACGTTTTTAGACTAAAACAAAAGCTAAAAGGCGCTAATAAGTAGTCAAAATCCCCACTTATCACCAATATTACCACAGTATGTGCAAATATTGTTCTCAGGAAGTGTGAGGTACTTGCTTTTGGGATCCCACTTAGGTGCAGGGTTCCCCAAGCCAAGTCCTCTTCTGTTGCTACTATGGTGTTCTTGTAGCCATGAAAGTGCATCAGAGGACCTGTTCTATTTACAAATTATGTCTAGCTCATGCTTGACCTTGCATAGATCTTACTTTAGGATTCTTACTTGTTCATCTCTCTTGTACAACTCATCTTTTATTTTTCCTACATTTTCTTCTAACGTGAGTTGTGTGTGATCAACTGTCTTTTTGCATGTTCTTAATTTCAATTTTAGATTTTCAGGTCTATGCTCTAGGATAGTTGTATTAAGTGGATAAACCTGGTTCTTTAATACAGTATTTTCACTAGCCCTAAGTTCTAGGTTTTTGCACTTGACTTTCAAAATCACACATTCTTTTGACAACTGTTCCTTTTCATTATTTACATCATCAGATTCATCAATTAGCTCTAGTAGCAGCTCGGATAACCTTTCTTTAGACAAAAATGTAATCTTGTCTTTGAGATGAAAGACACTTACCTCAGTTTATTTATCAGATTCTTTAATGGCCATAAGTGCTCATTCATCATCATCATCATCATCTGAGCTTTCTCCCCAAACAGCGACCATAACTTTGGTTGATCCTTCATTGTTGCTTTTCTTAGGTTGAACCTGTTGCTTCTTCCTATTCCTTCATTCAGCTCTTTCCTTCTTCCATTCAATTTCCCACAAAGAACAGTTCTTGATGTGGTGATCAGTCTTTCCACACTTGTAGCAGCCATCATTGGTTTGCTTCTCATGAGCTTTTGACTTGTTGTAGCTTCCACTTCTTGAATAAACCTTTTCTCTTCTCATGTACTTCTTGAAGTCTTTGGTGATCATAGTCATTTCATCATTCTCCATATCAAAACATTTAGTGATTCTGAGTGCTAAGCTCCTTTCCTTCTTAGGTACATCTATCTTTATGGTTTATCTCTTAAGTACATAGGCAATAAGATTTTCAATAAATTCATCTAGTGGGAGAGTGGCAATATTATTTGACTCCTAGATGGCAATGATCTTGCTCTCCCAAGTGATAGACAAAACCCTAGTAAGTAACTTCTCGACTCTTTCTTCTTCAAAAATAATCCTTCCAAGAGGTTTTAGCTCATTTGCCGGTGTAGTGAACCTTGTGTACATCTCTTGAATGGTTTCTCCGTCCTTCATAGCAAAGTTCTCATACTGAGAGTACAGTAGAGTTCCTCTAGATCTCTTCACCTGAGTTGTTCCTTCGTGAGTCACTTGCAGTGTGTCTCAAATTTGCTTAGCAGTAGCACAGCCTTGGATTCTGTTGTACTCATCTGGACCAACCACAAACAAGCCTTTCTTGGCTTTAGTATTCTTCTCCCACTTCTTCAAGTCCTCAGTAGTGTAATCCGCTCTTGTTTTTGGCACATCTTCTCCTTCAATATTTTTCTTCAAGGTAGCCAGTGGACCATCAATGACAATGTCCCATAGCTTATTGTCCTCTCCTTGAATGTGATCTCTCATTATGTTCATCCACCAAGAGTAGTACTGGCCATTAAAGAGTGGTGGCCTGGCAGTGGATTATCCTTCCTAGATTTCAGGTGGCGCACTCATCTTGATCTTCTCCTAAGGTGTTAGCCTCTTCAAGGATAACCTGCTCTGGTACCAATTGATGTTTTATACTTCAGTACCACACAAGAAGGGGGTTGATTTGTGTGGTGTCCAATTTTTTGTGTGCACAGATTATAGAAGGATCTAGTTCTTCTATGTGTTCCTTATACTATTGTTGCGGAATATTAAATGCAGAAAGTAAAGAACGCAAGTATTTTTACATGGAAAACACCCAGCTCAAAAGGTGAAAAAACCACGACTACTACCCAGTAGGATTTTTTATAACACTTTACTAAATCACTGAGCCAAAAGAAGCATTTACAAAATATTTTGTAAACCTAAGGATTACCTCTAACCCTTTGTGGCAACAATCCTCTAACTGTTGCAACAACTTCAAGTTAATTCTAACTTGAATACAACACTCGAAGTACCTACTACAATTGCTTCTAGATAAAGCTTAAAGGTACAACTCAAAAACCCTACTACAATGAAACTAGAATAAAAGACAGACACTTGGAACTGGTTCTTCTATCTGGTTCATGTAGCTTCAGGTTCGCACACTTGAATCACACAGGAATTGCTTGCAAAATGCCTTGCTATTTTGCTCTCAACTCACGTTCAACTTCAGCGTTTGTGCGTGTCTGTAAAATGAGAACATCCTAAAATATATAGAGTTAGTAGAATAAGAAATAACTAGAGTTCTAATACTATATTCTTCCTTGGTGGAAGATTTCTAGTTATCTTCAACTTCTAAATCCTCCCTTATCTAGGATAGAGTTCTCTTCGAGTAAGGAATTCTTCTCCATATTACTTGTGCTATCTTTTCGTTCATGAGATATCAGATATAACCACTTAAGCTTATCTCATTCACGTGCATGCCTTATGCTCAAATCTTCCTGTGTCTGTGTACACTGTGTATGGGCCTGATTCATGCTCGAGTTCCTTTATCAATCAACAAAACAAACTTCACTTAGGCCAACAATTCGAAATGTCCTGTAGGCTAGCTCCATGTTTGGATAGTGCATCAGCGGACTCATTCCCCTCTCTGTAACAATGTTGGATAGCATTATTGTGAGGCTGAATGATTTTCCTCATACATGTAATGTCATCTTCCATTTTCCAAGGAGGTCTATATATGCCTTTAAGCATATTAACAACGATCAAAGAGTCCATCTCCAATATAATGTTAGTGATGCCTTGAGTTTTACACCAGTTTACAGCATACTAGGCCGCTTGAGTTTCTGATTGATTGTTAGTACAGAATTGTAGGGCTTTGGAAAAAGCCATAACAAGCTCTCCATTTCTATTTCTTACAATCCCTCCTATCCGGCTTTCTTGATGCTACTATTGCTGCTTCTATCAGTGTTGACCTTGATCCATCCATCAGGTGGTTTATCCCATGTTACTGCTCTGCTACACAGATTGGGTCTATATCCTTCTATCTTTTGGCACAATTAACTCCAGGACCATGTCATGTCCACTTCAGCACCATTCTTCTTCATAAATACCTTCAAATGAAAAAGAACAGAGTGTCTTAGTTTGGAAATTGAGGTCCTAAAATTACCATACCTGATTGAGCATTTATGTTTTCATAGCTCCCAGAAGATGAATATAGGAACAGCTTGACAAAGAATTTTCACATATGATTCTTGATGTTATTAAGGTTCCATTGTCTAAGAGTTAGAGCAATAGAGTGAAGGTCATTCCTAATTCCCATAGGTCATCCTACTTCCATTGTTATTGATGTCGTTTTCGATATGTTCATTGGCCTGCTACTGATCTAATCGTTTATATACAAATCAAAATGGCGTGTGTTATAATCGATAATATTATCATCGTGCTTAATCTAAATATAACGGACTTTTCTTAGGAATGTGATGTTAATCCTTGAGATTTCTAATGAGTGATTTATAGATCATAACATAAAATAAAATAAAACACTAGCTTCCCAACTTTTAAGTTATCAAATTATATTAAATTATTTTATCTTATCTTTTCATTCTCATTTTTTGATAAATTATTTCTCATTTGGTTGGACTATTTTAGGTTTATTTGTATTACTTTATATTTATCATTGTATTGATAAACATTTGGAATTCTTAAAACTTGACCGGTATACGAGTATTTAGAATGATAATTAAGTTATAAATAGAATTGTATTTAAGGTGAATGTCTATATTTAGAGAGATTCTAGGGACTATTACTTGGTGGCTAAGTCACTCTTTCCCTATAAATAGAGGGTTCTATTCCATTGTAATTCATCTCCAAAACAATAAGAATTCTCTCTCTCTTTCTTTGCAATATTCTTCTTTTATTATTTTATAACACGTTATCAGCACGAGACTCTAACCAATTGAGTAGAAGCTTTAGGATTGAGCATAATGATTGTCAATTGTTCCATGAACTTCCTTCATGATTAAATTCTGGATTTAAGCTATGTATTTTATCGTATTTTTCTCTTTTATTCTATAATTTGATTTTAAATACAAGCAAGGACAATAAATTTTGATTATAACTCTAATGGAGTTAGTAAGAAATTATAACCACTCGAAGTGGTAAAAATTTTATGTCTTGCCATGATCAAAGTAATGTATGATCGTGAGCACACAAGAAGTGGAAACTCGTCCCATTGAATTTGCTTCTTTCTCATTTCCTTAAGTGAATGTGGTAGCAATATGTAATAAGTCTGAAAGAACATAAAATTATTACCGTAAAGGTATCAGTGGATGTGAACGTGGCAATAGACGAAATTATAATCGTCATCATTCTGGTAATGAGAACAATAAGGATTCTCAA
Source organism: Nicotiana attenuata (assembly GCF_001879085.1). Classification (NCBI taxonomy): domain Eukaryota; kingdom Viridiplantae; phylum Streptophyta; class Magnoliopsida; order Solanales; family Solanaceae; genus Nicotiana; species Nicotiana attenuata. The sequence continues at coordinate 37,168,992 of NC_032000.1, read as the reverse complement.
AATAATTCTTCACTTTGTGAAAGTAATAATTGTCATCGATTTGACATGAAATTTTGTAAAGCACATGATTATGGTCCATTCATGATGTGAATATGACAACATGTGATTTAAGAATACATATTCATTCTTGGAAGAATATGAACGTTCTAGTGATAGAGAATATACCACACACACCTCTAGAATGAGGTTTGAGAGAAAATAAGAAAATAATGTCAAAATATTTTGGCATTGTGATTATTAAAAGACAACTGTAATGCAAGAAACGGATCTTGCATATAATTTTGACAATAACCATAATGGTATAACTTTCTCTTTAAAAGAGATATTCACCATATGGATGTTGATGAATATGTGGTACTACAAAATTAATTGAGAACTCTGCAAGAGCCAATTATACTATTTTGGAGAAACACAATTGATTACCAATAAGATATTGTGTTGTAGTAAGTCTCAAAGAAACTTATTCAGTTTCCAAAGTATACGAGAAAGCGGTTGATTATATTGAGACTATAAATAAAGGAAAGATTTAATATCTTTCATTACTACAACTTGTAGCGGGATAATATGTATGTATAAAGCTGCCCGCTTTATTCTCCAATTTGTACTATATAAATAGAACGAATGCCACAATAAAGTAAAAGTTTATTGATATAAAAACCCATATTATAATAAACTTGGAGTTTATTGATAATTGCACATGTCATGTGTAAACCTGAAGTTTATCAATATTGATAATTTATCTAGTTGGCATAATTGATTTAGCCATATCAATTTAAGTATGATGTGCAAAAGTAAAAGAGAATTCACATGGGTAAATATTAAAGAACTAGAAAGTTCTTTACGAATTCTCTTATGTTGCTTGTTCTTATTAATTAATAGACCAACTAAAATTGGGATTGATCTCATGAATGCTAGAAATATCAAAGGTGAATATAGGCCCATTCACCTGCCATGTATACCACATAAAATGCATCTAGGAGATGGTTACATGTGCGATTATTATTAACCCGCAACATGGCCGGTGTTTGCGAGGTAACTTGCTCGGTAATTTAATTTTGAGCATATTTTCCAGATTTTCTATTCAATAAGTTCATCTTGATAAGTTGGTTTACATCATAGTTGGTTTCGCAAAATAATTTATTGAGTGCCTCCACTTAATATTTAAACTATTTCTTATGAGAACAAAGTTATCTATCTCGGTTTGATATAGGTTAGATACGAAAGTACATTACATTCTCCCCTCACAAGTGGTTCAGGTCAGGAACCAAATAATTTCATCTTATTATTATTGATGTGCGGTATATATTTTGATTAACACTATAACGCACAAAGATGGGTTCTCAAAGTTGAGGAAACAAGTTAATTTTTCTAACATGAGGGGGAGATAAGATAAACAGTTGAGAAAAAGTTACGTGGAATGAATTATCATTTGTACATCTAGATACTCGAACAAGATAATATGAACTTGAGGTTCATAAACAAGATTTCATTTGCAATATATTGCAAAGCATGCCAGACGCATTTGTTGACCCAAAGAAAGTAATTATGTTCTCATTGCAATTGCTCATATTAAGTCCTAGAAGGACAAAGTCTATGGTACGCTTAAAGCGTATAGACAAATCGGTTTCAAATAAACTTCTTGATAAAGAAGATGAGCAAATGATCTAAATGATCAAAATAAAGGAGGCAAGTGATCTAGAAGGTCATATGACATAACATTTCATAAAATCTCATGAGAGATTCAGGTACTTGAATATATGAATGAACAGATCTCTTTGTTATGTCTTTATGAAAAATAAGGAGGTTGGAACCGTTATAAAATGTTCGTCGACAACATCTATGATAGCGCTAAATATATATATATATATATATATATATATATATATATATATATATATATAAGCATCTTAAGTCTAGAGAAATAATTCAAGTAGAATTGGTTTCATATGAAAGACATGTCGTTTTGGACATGCAGTTCAAACACTTGAAAATATAAAGTCAATGGTGTGTGCAATCACTTTTATTTATCTTATATGTCTAGCATACATGAAAAGTTGATATGCATCTAAAGTCTATTTAAATGTCTTATTTGACTATACTTATATGACAATCCCCAAAGGATTTAAATTGCTTAAAGCATATACATTTCTTGATCTTAAAGTACCACATCCTCAGTGCAATTTGTGCACAAATCTATCCTGCCATAATTATACGCATGATAATATGATAGCATGAGTTTTTGCCCCTATGTCATGATATTGAAATGACGATTCCAACAAGATCATATGAAAACAATACATCTCTATCAAGAACGATAATTTCAAGGTGAAATAAATTCATTCAAGTTAATGTGGCTGATTTGTTTATCAAATCTCTACCAACGATCTTTTGAAGATGGTGCACAAGATTGGGATGTGAAGGCTCAAGGATATGAATTGACGCTCTTATCATGGGGAGTTAATACGCGTTTTACTCTTTTTCCCTTACAAGATTTTATCCCACTGGGTTTTCTTTGCAAGGTTTTTAACGAGGCAACCAAAATGTGTATTGTTAGATATGTGTACTCTTTTTCCTTCTCTATTATTTTTTTTCCCACTAGGTTTTGTTTTAGTTAAGGTTTTAACGAGACACATTATCTGTTGAATAGACATTCAAGGTGGAGTGTTATAAATAGAATTGTATTTAAGGTGAATGTCTATATCTAGAGAGATTCTAGGGATTATTACTTGGTGGCTAAGTCACTATTTCCCTATAAATAGAGGATTCTATTCTGTTGTAATTCATCTCCAAAACAATAAGAATTCTCTCTCTATCTTTCTTTGCAATATTCTTCTTTTATTATTTTATAACAAATTGAAAATTAACAAGTGTTTGTAAAGTAATTAAAAAAAATAGCTACTACTCAATGTGGATATAAAATCTAGACAAAACTACCCTAATATAAGAAAAAAATTCTGCATAATATGATAGATTATGGAACTTCAATATTTGAAATTTCAGCACATTATGTTAAAATTTCAGCACATTATGAATTTCAGAACATTATGTTAGAATTTCATATGTAAAAAATTTGAACTCCTACATATTAGCTGGAATTTGTCTAATTTTGTTCAAAATATATTTTTACGTAGTTAAGTTTTAATTAATTTTAAAATTGTAACTAATTTTTAATTAAAAATTATAAATCAGACTAATGCTGAATTTCTTCCATAGATTAGTGGTAATCGTACGAGAAAATGACCTTCTATAGCCCCTCCAAATTTTAGTAGTGTCACGACCCTATTTCCCGGACACGATCGTGATGGCGCCTCTCGTGAAGACAAGGCCAGCCAATTAAACCCAATTTACCTTTTTAAAAAGTTGAACAACATAAAAGCAGCCTAAAACATGATTTAATAATATTAAGTAGCGGATAATATCAATAAAGTGTGAAGGTACAACCCAACACAGCCCTAATCGGGGTGTCACTAGTCACGAGCATCTAACAACACTGAATACTGAAATGTAACTACAGAGTTAAGTACTGAACTAAGAATATAAAAGGAAAGAGATAGGGAGGAGCTCTGGGCTGCAAACGCCAACAGCTACCTAAAGACTCCTCGAAATCCGCCTGAAGCTGGAATGAATCAGCACTCGGGAGCGGGACCAGCTACGCCTGAATCTGCACACAGGGTGCAGGGAGTAAAATGAGTACTCCAANAGGGGACTGATGGAAACCCCTCGCACCGGAGTGACTAGCAGATGCACTCGGCATAAAAGAGCCCTGGACTGATGGAGCATGGGATGAGCTCTGAGCTGGAAGGGCACTAGGTGAAGAATGGCCCTGGTGTGGACTGTGAGAACCATGACCCGATGATGCCCCACGATAACCTGGGCGATCTGACTGACCCTGTCAGAACTGTCGGCCTCTGCTGTGCTGAAACTGGCCAATCGAAGGAGCACCACTGTAGCTACCAGATCTTCGAGGCCTCTTGGCCTCCTTCTCCTCTCGCTCCTGGCGACGAACAGACTCAATCTCCCGGGCAATATCCATAACCTCCTCGAATGTATCACCAGTCACCCTCTCCCTGGTCATAAGAATATGGAGCTGATAAGTAAGACCATCGACAAACCTCCTGTTCCTCTCTCTATCTGTCGGGACCAACCAGATGGCGTGACGAGCCAAATCAGATAACATTAACTCATACTGCGACACGGTCATCTCCCCTGACGCAACCACTCAAACTGTCTACGCGGCTCTTCTTTACGAGACTACGGCACATACTTCTCCAGAAAGAGAACGGAGAACTGCTGCCAGGAAGGGGTGTTGCATCAACATGCCTACACCTCTCAAAATCCTCCCACCAAGTAAAAGCAGGTCCTGAAAACTGATAGGCAGTGAAAGCGACCCCGCTGGTCTCTAGAATACCGGTTGTACGAAGCATCCTCTGACATTTGTCCAAAAAGCCCTGGGCATCCTCGCCCTCTACTCCACTGAAGGTCGGAGGCTGAAGTCTACCAAATCTCTCCAACCTACGCTGCTCATCCTCTGGCATGGCAGGAACTACATAGTCCTGAGCAGCGGCAACCGGCTGAGCTGGGTGTGCCCCTGAAGTCTAAATTCCCTGCAAGACCTGCTCAGGTGTGCGGGCAGTGGGAGTCTAACTGCCTCTCCTGGCCTGAGAAGTAGTTGCAGCTGTAGTGGCTGAAACCGCCTGAGCTAGGCCAGTGCAAACTCATAATATCTGAGCCAAGGCCTCCTGAAGACCCGGAATCACAATAGGCACAGCTGGTGCTGCTGGAGTGTCCACAGCTGGGACCTGGTCCTGAACTGGGGCAGCAGGTGGATCTGCAGGTGTTGCCCTCGCTGCTCTGCCTCTACCACGGCGGCGTCCTCGGCCTCTAGTGGCCCCGGCTGGTGGTACTGGTGGTCGTCCACCCTGCCCGGTAGCGCACGTCCTCACCATCTGTGAGAGAATAGAATAACAGAAGTTTAGTACCCAGATCAACAAATTCGCACGACAAGAATTTCAAGAATATGAAGTTTCCTAAAGGTACTGCAGCCTCTCGAGGATAAATACATACGTCTACGTACCGATCCGCGAGACTCTACTAAACCTTCTCATGACTCGTGAGACCTATGTAACCTAGGCTCTAATACCAACTGTCACGACCTTATTTCCTGGACCCGATCGTGATGGCGCCTCTCGTGAAGACAAGGCCAGCCAATTAAACCCAATTTACCTTTTTAAACAGTTAAACAACATAAAGCAGTCTAAAACATAATTTAATAATATTAAGTAGCGGATAATATCAATAAAGTGCGAAGGTACAACCCAACACAGCCCTAACCGGGGTGTCACTAGTCACGAGCATCTAACAATACTGAATACTCAAATGTAACTACAGAGTTTAGTATTGAACTAAGAATATAAAAGGAAAGAGATAGGGAGGAGCTCCAGGCTGCAAACGCCAACAGCTACCTAAAGACTCCTCGAGATCCGCCTAAAGCTGGAATGAATCAGCACTCGGGAGCGAGACCAGCTACGCCTGAATCTGCACACAGGGTGCAGGGAGTAAAGTGATTACTCCAACTCAGTGAGTATCAAATGTAAATAACGACTGAAAGTAAGAAAACACGTAAGGAACAAGGCATACTATAATGAAGAAGTAAAACCATTTAAAAATAGTAAATCAGTGAAGAGTTAAGTAAAATCCTTTCTAAACAAATAAACAGGTAACTGACAGGCAGTTAAGGTAAAGTAAACAAATAGAAGTTTGACCCTCAGGCACAGTATCAACAAATCCGCCCCTTGGGCAACATCTCAGAACAATACCAGCCCCTCGGGCTCAATCTCACATCACAATGGGTACTCGCACTCACTGAGGGTGTGCAAACTCTTGGAGAGGGCCCTTACGGCCCAAGCGCAATAAAAAGCCATCTCGTGGCATCAAAACTAGGCCTCGGCCTCATATCAATCAAGCCACCTCGTGGCGTACATATCTCAAGCTCTCGGCCTCAAATCAGTATAAGTGTTTCCTCACAACATACGCCCTCAGCCTTACTCAGTCAAAAATCCTCATAAGCCCCTCGGCCAATAGTAAAACAGTGTTTCTCAGCCCAAACATCATTTAAAATATCATTTAAGTCTTAAAAATGAGTAAACCTGGCTGAGTATGAAAACAGTGGAAAATAGCATGACTGAGTTCAAGTATAAAGTCAAAACAGTGAGGAAATATCAATGAAAAGCCCCGGAGGGTTCAAATAATTGGCACTAGGCCCAAATATGGCATTCAGCCCAAATAATGATGATAGCAAATAGTTTTCAACCAAATACGCGGTAAAATCGTCAATTGGGACGGACTAAGTCACAATCCTCACTAGTGCACGACCCCACGCCCGTCATCAAGTGTGTGCCTCACCTCAATATAGCACTACGATGTGCAATCCGGGGTTTCAAACCCTCAAAACATCATTTACAATCATTACTCACCTCGAACCGGTCAAATCTCTAGCTCGCGACGCCTTTGCCCCTCGAATCGGCCTCCACTCGCGTTGAATCCATCCAAAATCAGAACGAGGACGTCAAAATAGGCTAAGGGAACGAAGCCCAAGCGAAAACAATCAATAATAAACACAAATCCCGAAATTACCAAAACCCGACCCCCTGGCCCACGTCTCGGAATTCGATAATTTTTACACCAATAGATTCCTTATCTTCCCACGAGTTCATACATACCAAAAACTCAGAAATCCGACCTCAAATGGCCCATCAAAACCTCAATCATAGGTCTTCAATCCTAAACCCTAGCTTCCCCATTTTTCACCCTGAATTTCCATAAATTCTAGCTCTAATCCATGAAATAATAGCATAGGAACGAGTTTTAGGTCCAAAATCCTTACCCCAATGTAGCTCCCTTGAAATCCCTCTTCCAAATAGCTCAGAAAGCTCCAAGGCCGAAGTTAAAAATGGTGAAATAGCTCAAATTCGCGAAATGAAATAACTTATATGTTCTGTCCAGTCCTTTTCGCATCTGTGGCACTTCAACCGCATCTGCGGTACTGTATTTGCGGTTAAATCCTCCGCTTCTGCGGAATTCACTTAAAAGTCCAAAATCGCATCTGCGATAAGCCATCCGCACCTGTGACTCCGCAGGGCGGTCCAACACCGCATATGTGGTTCCTGGTAAGTCCTCAACATTCCGCTTCTGCGGCTCCTCTTCCGCACGTGTGGCCTGCGGTCCCCAAACCGCAGGTGCGGAAACACCAGAAGCAGGCATCTCAACAGCTATAGTAACACCTCAACCTCTCCGTTAACCACCCGAAATCACCCTGAGGCCCCCGGGACCTCAACCAAAAGCAAAAACATATCCTTATACCTTATTCAAACTTGTTCCAATCATCAAAACACTTCAAACAACATCAAATCAACCGAAGCACCTCGGATTCAAGCTTAAGTTTCTAAAAACTTCCGAATTCCATTTTTGATCAAAAACCCAACCAAACCACGTTCGAATAACCTGAAATTTTTAACACACATCCCAAATGACACAATGAAACTACTGCAACTCTCGAAATTCCATTCCGACCCCTATATCAAAATCTCGCCTATCAACCGGAAATCGCCAAAATATCAACTTCGCCAATTCAAGCCTAAATCTACTCCGCACCTTCAAAACTCATTCCGATCGCACTCCTAAGTCATAAATCACCTCCCGAAGCTAACCGAACCATCGGAACTCACATCCGAGCCCTCTAACACATAAGTCAACATCCGGTTGGCTTTTCCAACTTAAACTTTCTTAAAAGAGACTAAGTGTCTCAAACCTTACCAAAATCATTTCGGATTCGATCCGACCAACCCGATACCACAAAACAAGGATAACAAAGCATAAAGAAGCAAAAATGGGGGAAATGGAGAGGTAACTCATGAGACGACTGGCCGGGTCGTCACAAATAGCCTATATTTTTTCGGGGGATTTGCATCTACACCCGCTTTTTGGGTCACGTTTTAACTTGTGCTCGCTTTGCAAAAAAAATTGCAAGCATACCCACTTTTTCGCGTAACTTCAGCATACGGGGATGAAGTAGCAAAGGCAATCACGCAAAACTTCAGTATTCTAGTAGACGAGCCTGAAGTAGCAAAGGCAATATGCTGAAGTTTTTTTGTCCTAGATAAGATGCTGAAGTTATTTAGTTCATTTGTAAAAACCTCAGCACTAAATAAGCTGAAGTTTTTTTGCCCTGGATAAGCTTTTTCAAAAACTTCAGCAGAAGATGCTCAAGTTATTTTGTTCATTTGTAAAAACTTCAGCACTATATAAGCTGAAGTTTTTTTTGTCCTGGATTCATTAGTTTTGTCATAAAGCTTTTTCAAAAACTTCAGCAGAAGATGCTGAAGTTATTTAGTTCATTTGTAAAAACTTCAGCACTAAATAGCTGAAGTTTTTGAAAAAGCTTTACTAACATACTAG
>NC_032000.1:37055978-37160519 GCF_001879085.1 Nicotiana attenuata | reverse complement strand
GTGTGGCACGCCGACCACTTATATATTATGAAATGGGATCGTGTGGCACGCCGACCACTTATATATTATGAAATGGGATCGTGTGGCACGCCGACCACTTATATACTATGAAATGGGATCGTGTGGCACGCCGACCACTTATATAGATTATGAGATCTGATGTAGTTTCGTGTTTACTTCTGATAAGTTGTTTTCATCTGTATTTTTCCTAAGCATGTCCCCTTCCCGCCTTAATTGGTATTTTCTGCTGTTATTTCGTTGCACTTGTATATATATATATCTGCACACGGTTTGGTTTTTTGGTAGGTCCGTCGTCTACGCTCATCACTACGTTCGCCGGGGTTTAGGCCAAGCACTTTACCAGCATATGGGGTTAGTTGTGCTGATGCTACACTCTGTGCATCTTTTTTGCACAGATCCAGGAGCAGCTTTTGGGCCTCAGCAGTAGGATTTGATCGGGAGCTGACTTCAGTCCAGGGACTTTCGAGGTAGCCTAGCTGACGTCCGCAGGCCGGAGTCCCTTCTATGTTATTAGTTTGTTTTCCTTGTACCGAGACAAACATTGATGTACTTCTATTCAGACTTGTTTTTAGCACTCTTTAGTAGTTCGTGAGCTAGTGACACCGGATCGGGGTAGAGTTGTAATTAAACTTCTGCATTTGGTTTACAGTTATCTATGTGTTTAAGACTTCCGCTTTTATTTAAATGACTCGTTTTTTTTATATCGTTGAGATGTTATCAGAAAATGTTTTAAATACTTAGCTTGCCTAGCTCCGACAGTAGGCGCCATCATGACTCCCGATGGTGGAAAATCCGGGTCGTGGCATAACTACAGAGTTTAGTACTGAACTAAGAATATAAAAGGAAAGAGATAGGGAGGAGCTCCGGGCTGCAAACGCCAACAGCTACCTAAAGACTCCTCGAGATCCGCCTGAAGCTGGAATGAATCAGCACTCGGGAGCGGGACCAGCTATGCCTAAATCTGCACACAGGGTGCAGGGAGTAAAGTGAGTACTCCAACTCAGTAAGTAACAAATGTAAATAACGACTGAAAGTAAGAAAACACGTAAGGNATTTTTAAATAATCTGATAAACATACTTATGGCAATCTTCCCATGAACTGAAGTTTCATAGCAGCACCAACAGCAGCAGAAGAAAGAAGAAGAAGAAGAAGAAGAAGAAGAAGAAGAAGAAGAAGAAGAAGAAGAAGAAGAAGAAGAAGAAGAAGAAGAAGAAGAAGAAGAAGAAAAAAACGAAGGAGGGGAAGGAGGAGGAGAAAGGGGGCTAAAGTTGTTTAAAAAGTGGGTACAAGTTACAACTTTTTTAAAAAAATGGGTATAGGTTAAATGGGGGCGACCAAATAGGGCGCCCCGTGCAATTTTTACTATTTTTTCACATTAACCCGAAATGTCCCTCCGGCCCAAACATATTACATCTAAGAGCCCGAAATATCTATTTTGTATTTTATTTTTTTTTTGTAGGGAAACTTTCAGAAATGACTATTGTTTGGAGGTTTATTGCTGGGCATAACTATCATTTAGCTAATTACATTTTGTAGCTACTAATTGCTTGCCATGCGATGTATGTCGCTGTATTAATTCGGATGTATTCGTTCTTATATATTTTATATTGTATTCAATTTCACTGTATTGAATTCAGTTGTATTCCAATAACCAAAATATCAAGAAATAGAGTGTATACCGCTCTATTCAATTCGGTTGTATACACTATATTCAGTTTAAGCTCTATTCATTCTTAACTATATTATGGTGTATTCAATTCTTCTGTATCCAAACAACAAAAAGTCACAAAAGTAATGATATTCGACTGTATTCGATTTATTGTATTCATTCATAGCTGTTTTTACACGTATTCAATTCATATATTTAATTCGGCTATATTCAAACAACAAAAATTCAAAAAAAATAGGGATCTGCCACAAAAAATGACATTCAAAATACATAAATACAGGCAAAAATACAAAAAAATAAAATGTATTTGCATTAAAAAAATACGTAATACACTCAATTTTGAGTGTATTTGTATAGAATATAATGTATTTGTATCATTGTATGTGACTCAATAGCAAATAAGAGAAGAAAGCTCGGAGATGTTGTATTTCGGCCAAGCAAATCACCAGCCTCCATCGTCTCCACACATCACCACTCTTCGTCGTCTCCGCAAATCACAACAGTCGAACCAGGCCCGTCACCACCCAGCTAAAATCACGAAGTCGCCATCCACCGCATGGATCTGGATCTAACGTTTCGGATCTGGATCTGGATCTAATACCAAATCTCTCTTATACAACCAAATACAGTAAGATACATACAAAGAAAAAGAATGAAGATGACTTTCTTTCTCATACAATAAAATACATTATAGATACGGAACTCACGACGGCCTCGGCCTTTGTTTTCTTAGATGTGGAAACTCCAAATTTCGAACTCAAAGAATTTTCGCTCAGCTAACAGAACCCTTTTTTTTCCTTTTACTAATCAGAGGAATTTTTTGACTAAAGAAGGTCAGTTTGTGTTTGTATAGGGAAAGTATTTGTATTGGATTTATGAGTTAAAATGGCAATGATGGTAATGAGGAAAAATCAGATGTGTTTTTGGTGGTGTCGGTGAATAACGTGAATTATTAGCTTCTATGTCTATATCGTGCGGCACCTCTAATTTCTAGTTGTGTGCTAGGATTTTTTCATTTCTTTCATTTGTTCTAATGAGTTACTGGGATATTCGGTGAAGAGACAGAGAGAGAAAAATGTAAGAGAGTTGAGGGAGAAGAGATAGAGGGTTGAGAGAAAAGTTGAGGGTTTAGTTGTATATATTTGTACTTTGCTATAAAATATAAAAAAATAGCTATAAATAATAATATTTTTAAAATATTTTGATTTATAGTAAATAGGGTGCGTTATTTTGCTATAGCATGTACATTTTCCTTTTTTCTATAGTGACAATCTATTTTGTATATTTTTTGTATACTGACAGTCTATTTTATATATATTTTGTATAATGACAGTCTATTTTGTATATTTTTTGTATAGTGACAATCTATTGTATATAAATTGTACAATGACAATCTATTTTGGATAGTGTCATCTATTATAGTGACGGTCATTTTTGTATATATTTTGTATAGCGACATCTATTTAGTATATTTTTTGTATGGTGATAGTCTTTTTTGTATATACTTTGTATAGTGACATCTATTTTGTATATTTGTGTATAGTGACAGCCTATAAAGTATATAAATTGTATGGCAAGGGTCAAATGTATCCCTTTACTTTTGAAAATGGTCTAAGAATACCCTTCGTTATACTATTGGGTTATATATACCCCTGTCATCATACTTTGGAACAAAAATACCTTTATTTTGGACGGACTGCCACGTGGCAGCACCAGATTAAAACGATCGATTTCTTTTTTTACCTGGTCCATTTTTAAAAACCCACCACCCGACCCACCCAATTTTCACCCCACTTAAATCTTTGTTTAAGTTTATTTACAAGCAGAATTTCAGCAGCGCAGACAAATTCTTCTGCGCAGAGAAGTGTTTGAACCAAGTATGGCTATCAGTTGTGCACCAGTCTTGTACCAGCTTTCTTGAAAATTGAGGGCTTATTTACGTTAGATTTTATTTTTAAGTGGGGTAAAAATTGAGTGCGTCGGGTGGTGGGTTTTTTAAAAACGGATGGGGTAAAAAAAGAAATGGGTCATTTTAATCTGGTGCTGCCACGTGGCAGTCCATTCAAAATAAGGGTATTTTTGTTCCAAAGCATGACGGCGGGGGTATATATAACCCAATAGTATAACGAGGGATATTCTTAGACCATTTTCGAAAGTACAAGGGTATATTTGGCCCTTTGTCGTAAATTGTATAGTGACAGTCTATTTAGTATATAAATTGTATAGTGACATTCTATTTAGTATATAAATTGTATAGCGATAGTCTATTTTGTATATGTTTTGGCACTTGCTGGGTACCGCTGTGGTGCACTCACGCCCTTTCCTGCACATATTTTTCGTGTGCAGATCCACGTTCATCGTACCAGCCTCATCACTAGTTGCAGTCGCGGCTGCCTGTTGGAGACTTCAAGGTACATCTGCCCGCGTCCGCAGATCCTCGGATTCCCCCTCTATCCCCTTATGTTCATTTCTCTTTCTTTCTGTAGAGATGATGTATAGAACAATTAGAACATCTTAGTAGCTTGTGACTTGCGAGTTTCCGGGTTTTGGGTGTTGTTTGGTACTTTTTCTGAAGTGTTAACTGTATATGCCGAGTGGCATTTAGTTGCTTAATGGGTAGTTGTATTTTCAATAGTTAATATTCATGCTTTTCTTTTTTATTTCCGCAATGTGTTAGGCTTACCTAGTCGTAGAGACTAGGTGCCGTCACGACAGTTCATGGAGGGAGGAATTGGGTCGTGACAAATGACTGCACGTTTGTAAGACCAGTCATTACATAATTGATGTGAATTGTGATGCATCTTATTGTGATTTTTAATTATTTATTGTCTTTTAGTGTATCTAGGAATTGTAACAAATGGAGTATACTCCACGGATTCAATGTCTGAATTTACGTAGTATTATATAAATAAAATTTCAAGTTTCTCAAAAAAAAAAAAAGGAGTATACTCCACAATTCTTAAAAGGAAAGATACAAAACAAGCAAAAACAATTTTTTTTTTTTGTCAATATAAAAAAGTTTCATTATCAATGGAGTAATGTACATAAAACGCCCCGACATGTATAGCGAAAATTTCTTGTTCTATTTTTTTCTTTCTAACCATATCTTGACTAAAAATAAAATCTATTAAATGCATGTGATATCAATCTTACTACATAAACTATCAAATTGAGAAAGTAAAGACTGATATTTATGATGGGTTATGATAATTGTTTGGATGGTGGAGCTGGGCGTAGTAAAGAGGCAGAATGAAAAAGATACAGTGGGTTAGCGAATGTTTTGTTGTAGCCAATGCAATAAGTTTTTGGCTATAACTTGCAATCAAATATAATGGGCTAGTGGTTGTCTTAAGTTAGTGCCGAATAGCCAATTATGTCAGAACCTCTAATCATTCTGCTGCCTTTTGGTTCTTAGCTCAGTTGCCAAAACATCCTCGGCCTTGTTATTTGTGAAGTATTTGGTCCTAGCCAGGCATCCAAACTTTCTTGGACCAGTTATGGCAGGGGCTTTGATTCATAGCCCAGTTTCCATATTTTCTTGGGACAAGAATTTTTAAAACAGGCTCCGGAGCCTCTGACTTTTCACTAACTCTAGACACATCCTTCTTCCATTTCTCTTATTCCAAAAAACAGATGTAAGGCTAGTTTTAGTAGAAATAACACCATGTAGCCACTCTAAAGGGATGATATTTAGAAATTAATCAGTGCGTTCTGAATTTTAATTTTTCAGTTCAAATTTTTTGTACAAAAATATTTTGAATTGTCCTAAAGGTAAATAAGTACTTTCTAATCTCTAAATAGCGTCCCTGAGAACGACTATATGTGCACTTGCTCCTACTCTTATTCCAATTGTCATTACTTTATCTTTATAGCTGGCCACATTCATTGTTTTCTTTTCTAGCCATATATATGGATTATTTACTGATTATATATAATTATACACATATAATACATAAATTAAACATATATTATACCTTTACTGGTTATTTTTAATTTAAGCGATTGGGTGGACGGCTATTTAGATTAATTCTTCTTCATAATGCTAAGCGAAACTACCAGCTATGTCCATTTATAAGTAGCTTATTACAAAAATTGGCTAACTCATAAAATATTACTAATATTACTAATATAAGATAATTAGTTATTTGTAGCCAAAAAGGGGTCAATTTTTTACTTTCTTTTGAGTGAATGTTATTAGAATAGATTGGGTACATCTTAAGGAGCTTAAATCTCAATTTTGAGATGATTTGGTAGAGTTTTGAGGTAGTTTGAATTGAAAATTAAAAATAGAAGATGAACATGAAAAAATAATATGTGTATCACACTATGTATCATCTGTGTATCACATATATATCATATTTGTATCAAATGTGTATCACATGTATACCTGTGTGTGAGATACATGCGTAATACATGTGTCGCAGAAGAATTTTTTGAACTTAATTTTAACTACGGATTTTGATATCAAATCAGTCCAAATCACCTCTAATCTTCCTCAAATTTTGTATATTGACCCATTTATATATTTTTAATGAATTTCAACCATACCCATTGAAAAATATCAGATTTTTGGAATCTTGTATATATATATTTTTGTATTTCATCACTTTATTTGCTACCTCATCCATGAAATTTCCTTTGCATCTTCCATCTAATGTTGTTAATCACGCTTAAAAATATGAAAGGAGATATTTGCATGTGATTCTTGGAGAGAAAGAACCTTATTTATTTAGGTTTTTAATTTTTATATGTGCTTGGCTAGTTTTGATAAGTGTATGGTTAATGACTAGAGGTTGGTAAATTAGGAATTATTTGGGACATTTGTAGGATTCCCTAATACTAATTCTTCGACTTTCTTGGCCCAGTTATTTCAGGCGCTTTGGGTCATAGCCCAGTTTCCATATTTTTTGAAAATTTCAAACCTGTCGCCTTTTCTATAGCGACCTACTGAGTAAAAAATCTGACTTATTTATTTATATTTATTTATATTCCTATTATGTAAAAGAGCCTAAATAATTATCGAAGGGTAAAAGAGTAAATTTATCCATTCTATTTCTCGCTGGACCCATCCTTCTTCCATATTTCTAGTTCCAAAAAAACCGACGTAAGGCTACTCTTATTCCAACAATCGCCATTAGTTTCAGACGAATTTTTCACTTTTCTTCATTTTGTCAGTATATAAAGCCAGCAAACAAATTGGCAATAATTATATCCATTCTTAATGATGCCACTGCCACATATCATTCTACTCTTTAACAGAGTGCTGAAAGCTAACAATATCAAGAAAGGGAAAGTGTAAAGCTAAAACTAAATATTAACCCAGGATCAGCTTCTGTCACGGTCACCCCATTTTGAGAAAAGTTGAATTGCCATCTTTAAAGAACTTCTCATGCTAGAGGTGTCTAATTTACACTCTCTAATTTAGCATTTTAGCCTAGAAAATTGTAATCCGGCCAACCCACCCAAATTTGAGTGGATTTAGATGTGAACGTGTTCTATTAAGTAATTTGAAAGTTTGGGCCAATTTGGACAGCTAAGATGGAGTATTATCACTTTTTAACTCGCGTCAGAAACTATTTATATATGATAGTCGAATAAGTGTATAAAATTTGTTAAATTTTTGTATATAACATATAGAATGTATATATATACAAAAAACATACAAATTTTATACATTGTTTCGACTATTATTTTTACAACGGCTATACATGTCACGACCCGGACTTCCCACCCTCGGGAGTCGTGATGGCGCCTACTCGTGAAAGCTAGGCAAGCCGAGTATTATAGATCTTAACAGCCTTTTTCTTAACCTTTTAACAATTTTAAATCAACATACGATTAACAGCGGAATAATAGTAATAATAAAAGAAATGCGGAAGACGAAATCTGATAACTTAGCCAAATACTAGTATGAAAAATACAAAATACATCTCTACCCAGAACTAGTGTCACAATATCACGGACCATCTACGAATACTACAAACAGTGGTCTAAAAAGAAAGATACAAGTCTGTCTCTGAAGTAAATGAAAACAGAATATAAAGATAGAAGGGGACGCCAAGGCCTGCGGACGTCTGCAGGATTACCTCGGGTCTCCGCTGGACTGAAGGCAGCAACCTCGCTAAGGCCCAAAAGCTCCGGTACCGAGATCTGCACAAAGTGCAGAGTGTAGTATCAACACAACCGACCCCATGTGCTGGTAAGTGTCGAGCCTAACCTCGGCGAAGTAGTGATGAGGCTAGGACAGGACTACCAAATAAACCTGTGCAGTTAAAGCATATACGACGAGTAATAATAACAGGAACTAGCAGTTAAAGATGGGAAGGGGAACATGCTGTGGGGAATATCAAGTACCAACGGAATCTCAGGAGAAAAGCATAAAGAACATCTTAAATTTCACATCAGCCAGAATAAAGAAACAGTAACGAATCAATGTCAACTTTTATTCTTTATTGTTGTGGCGCAACCCGATCCAAATCATATATCTTTGTTGCGGCGTGCAACCCGACCCCTCATGTCCTCCCTTAATACTCCTTGTTGCGGCGTGTAACCCGATCCAAATATACAAATCAACACCAATCACAAAAGAATCCCGACAAGAAAACAATAAGGAAACAACAATATCCCGGCAAGGGAATCAACAACAAGAATAAACACATCCCGGCAAGGGAACCAACAGTAACAATTAAATACGTCCCGGCAAGGGAATCAGCTATAACCAAACTTGTAAGAAAAATTAACTTCACAAATGAGACCTCAACTGGAGCCAATGCTCAACGATAAACAAATACCACGAAGATAATCATAATTCTTGTCCCACGGTTGCTAACCATCAGGTTAAGCATGATCAATATATAGTAAAATCACAACAAATCCGAATATAAGACTCACAGGCATGCTTGACACCAATGTATAGATACTCGTCACCTCATCTATACGTCGTACTTGACACCAACACATAGCAATTAAGACACGACACATATTCCCTTAAGCGAAGGTTAGGCCAAACACTTACCTCGAACTTCCACGGCCAACTCAAGCCTCAAACACCGCTTTTCCTTTAGAATTCGCCTCCAAGTTACTTGTATCTAGCCCAAATTAATTTAATAACATCAATAAATGCTAAAGAATTCATACCCAATGCTTAATTATAGGTCTTCTATCATTTTTCCCAAAAAGTTAAAAATCGACCCGGACCCACTTGGTCAAAACTCGAGGTTCAAACCAAAACCCGATTACCCATTCACCCACGAACTCAAATATATAATTTTTTTTTTGAAATTGGACCTCAAATCGAGGTCCAAATCCCAAAATTTGAAAATCCTAAGTTCTACCCAAAATCACCTAATTTCCCATGAAAAAACCCTTGATTTTGAATTGAAACCATGTAAAAAGAAGTTATAGATTGAAGAAAATGAGTTAGAAATGACTTACTAATAATTTGGAGAAGAACTTGTCTTTGGAAAATCGCCCAAGAGAGTTTAGGTTTTGAGAAAGTTTGAAAGAAGAAGAAATTTCGTCTAAGTTATAAGTTGCACAGGTGCAGATATCGCATTTGCGATGTCATGCTCGCAAATGCGAACTCGCAATTGCGACCCAGGCTTCGCAAATGCGAAGGTAGGCCTGTCCTGCTTTCTTCGCAAATGCGAATTACCGTTCGCAATTGCGATCCCTGCTGAAGTCGCATTTGCGACATTGAGCTTCGCAAATGCGAAGGTCTCCCTGCGCAGCCCATCTTCGCAAATGCGAGCTCGCATTTGCGAGCCAGAAGCCTGCAGCCTGCAACACACCAGCAGTTTTCCTAAGTCCAATTTCACTCTGTGGCCTATCCAAAACTCACCCGAGCCCTCGGGGCTCCAAACCAAACATGCACACTAACCTAAAAACATCATATGGACTTGCTCGCGCGATCAAATCGCCAAAATAACACTTCGAACTACGAGTTTAGCATCAAAATCAAAGAAAAGAACTCTTAAGTTTCAAATTTCATAACCGAGGCTCCGATTCACGTCATATGAAGTCCGTTTCTTACCAAATTTTACAAGCACAACTTAAATACCATATAAGACCTGTACCGGGCTCCAGAATCAAAATACGGGCCCGATACCATCAAATTCAAACACATTTAAGTTTCCAAAAACTCTTATAATTTCAGTTAAATAATTTTCTTCAAAAATTCATTTCTCGGGCTTGGGACCTCGGAATTCAATTCCGGGCATACGCCCAAATCCCATATTTTTCTACGGACCCTCTGGGACCGTCAAATCACGGGTCCGGGTCCGTTTACCTAAAATGTTGACCGAAGTCAACTTAAATTCATTTTTAAAGGCCAAATTAGAATTTTTATCAAATTTCCATATAAAAGCGTTCCAGATATAAGCCCGGACCGCGCATGCAAATCGAGTTGATATAAAAGGAGGCTTTTAATGCCTCGGAATGCAGAATTAACTTATAAATCAAGTGATGATCTTTAGGGTCATCACAATACAGTATCATTTTTCCGCTCAAGATTGCTTATTTTGATCCATAAGAAAAACTTAGCTTTGATGTGTATTTCTTCCTTTATACTTTACACTTTTTTTAATTCTATTTATGAAGAAAAAATAATTTTTTTTACTTGGTTTGGTGATTAAACTTTATATAAAAAAAAATTAAAACATGAAAAGAATGACTTTGAGTTGGATTGGTTGAGTTAGTAATTTGTTTTGTTCAAATAAACCAATATCATGACCCAATAAAATACTTAACTCATTTTAACACGCTCAAATATGACTGTATCCGCCAATTTGATACCCTTTAATATTCACTAAGATTAGTTTAAGAATTTCAAATTAATTTATATAATAAGTCCAAACAAAAAGAAATATATAATATAAACAATTTCACAAAAAGGTGTAAACTAACTGAAAAGTTAGTTGTCATTTGCATGCGATATATCACGGGCTATTAAGAACGCATTGGACCATTCCTTTTAAAATATTGAGGTTATTGATCCAAAGCATATGCATTATGATCAAACCAAAACACCTTTAATAATCCGATCTCTTCATCAGCACGCACACTTGTTATTGTCTTTTCCCTTTAAGATTTTGTCAGAATTTGTTTAATGAAGAAAAACCAAAAGCTATTCTATCTAGGGTATCTCCTTTGTAAGTCAACCTCAGACCTAAAGCCACCCTTGTCTACTTGCATTAATAACTCATCTTTCCAACTCATAATATTTACTTTCTGCAGTTATAAACACACAAAGTACACAACATATAATTAATTATTGGCTGTGTAAAGGTATAATTCAGAAGCATGCTTGTTTAGAAGCAAATTAGTGAAAATATTAAAGCAGAGCAAGTAGGAGTACTACTAGCTAGTATTTTTCAGCAGACTTTCCAGCTTACATATCAACCCTTTTTCTCTTTCGGCAAAGCAGTGTCCTCATGCTCTCAATTGTTTCATCTTGTCCTTTTGAAATTAATTATTAGATTATTTCATTTTTGGTTGTTTGAAGGAACTTTTTTTTATTACACCAGAGGGGGAGGACAAAGAGACAGAGATGCTTCGGTAGTAATTGTCTGACCAAAAAGTGTTAAGCTTTTTGTTAAACTAATTAAATATTATGATAACGGGCAAATCCTGGTTAAATATAATAAATTCTAGATCTAAAACTAAGGTCCATCAATGATAAGGGACCGTGTTCGAGAATAATAAATATCAAGTATATGCTCAATGATTGTCAATGAATATGAGAATAATGGCATGCAATGGATGTGATAAATGACAATAAATGTAAATAGAAGGAATTTATCACCCAAATATTGAATGAGGTGGATGATTCCTTCTTCTGACAGCAACGTGTGACAACAAACTATGAAGATGAACAAAGTGTTCTTAGATCTTGTGAATGGAAAAATAGAACAAACAATGAAATCCAACGGGAGTGTCAAGATAAGCTTTTGTATATCTTCTTGATAGTCAACTTCTTACAAGTATATTCTTATTTCCAAAGTGAAGATCCCCTTTTTGTTCTTTATCTCTTCCTATTTATAGGGGATATTCCTAAGAAACCCTAAAAAGTACAGCAGAAAGAATATACCATGGAATATTCCTTCTATTCTAAACTTATTCTACCGTTGCTTCTGCACACTCTTTACTCGACTCGGCACTAATCCTTCTTAAGACGACTCTTGCCATTATGCCGTGGTTGACTTAATCCTCGACCACGTCCATTTGCAGTTCTTAAGTCCTGTCCAAATTTTGACCAATACAGTTATCCTCCGCTTGTTGAGGTCGTGATCTTGGATGTCCTCGATGAGTGGATCCTATCTATCCCAGAAGAAAGATATGAGCCCATGGCGTCAAAACCAGTTGGAACTGGTTTCCACACTTTCACCAACCATTCAGAGAAATTTTGGTCGTGACGATTGAATCGCATCAGTCGAGGTCGAACTGGCGGCGGGGTTGCGGTTGGTGCGGCTGACGTACGATAACGTCATACCATGCGCGTCATCATTACGCGTCTTCCCGATGCAGTGCCTGTGCTTCTGTCGCTTCGATTTTGGTGCCATTGGCAGCTCTTTGCCTCGACTCTGGTGTTTTCCAACCCTATAAATAGAGGAGAGGTGTGATGACCCAAAAGGTCATCACTTGTTTTAAAAGTCAATCTGCGTTCCGAGGCCTTGAAAACCTCCTCTTATCTCACCTCGATTTACGTGCGCAGTCAGGGCGTATATCTGGAACGCTTTTATGTGAAAATTTGAGGAAAAGCTACTTTTGCCTTTAAAATTGAATTTAAGTTGACTTCGGTCAACATTTTGGGTAAACGGACCCGGACCCGTAATTTGACGATCTCGGAGGGTCTGTAGAAAAATATGGGACTTGGGCGTATGCCCGGAATTGAATTCCGAGGTCCCAAGCCCGAGAAATGAATTTTTGAAGAAAATTGTTTAACTAATATTATAAGAGGTTTTGAAAATTTAAAGATGCTTGAATTTGATAGTATCGGGCCCGTATTTTGGTTCCAGAGCCCGGTACATGTCTAATATGGTACTAAGTTGTGCCTATAAAATTTGGTAAGAAACGGAATTCATATGACGTGAATCGGACCCTCGGTTGAAAATTTTGAACTTTAAGAGTTCTTGAGATTTTTCTTTGATTTTGATGCTAAACTTGTAGTTCTAAGTGTTATTTTGGCGATTTGATCGCACGAGTAAGTCCGTATGGTATTTTTAGGTTGGTATGCATGTTTGGTTTGGAGCACCGAGGGCTCGGGTGAGTTTCGGATGGGGTTTGGGATGTATTGGACTTAGAAACTTCTGCTGTCTTTACTGCTTCTGGTACACAGACATTTTATGATTCACGGTCGCGAAGCCACTCTCGCGATCGCGAAGTGTGATCAGGTTTGGGGCTGGGTTTGTTCAATGCGAACATGTAACCTGGATCGCGAACGCGGAGCACTGGGGGGCTGCTCCCTGTGGAACGCGAACGCGTATAGTAAAATGGAGGTGGGCTGGGGACTTATCACTTCTTCTACGCAAACGCGTACTTTGGTCCGCGAACGCGGAGGTCAGGGGGGGCTTACCTTTCGCGAACGCGTGGAAGAACTCGCGATCGCGTAAGCCTGAGGAAGGCAGCTCTTCGCGAACGTGGCAGGCCCTTCGCGAACGCGAAGAAGGCCTGCCAAGTCTTTTTAAAACAGAACCAGAACGGGAATTTAGCCATATTTTCATATCTTCTTCCCTAAAATCAGACCTTGGGCGATTTTTGAAGAAACGTTTCAACACCAAATCATAGGTATGTGTTCTTAAACCTACCTCCTTCATTTTTCATCAACACCCATTAGATTTCTAGGCCTAAATCTTGTTCTTCCATGGTAGAATTAGTAATTTTGGGTAGAGTTAGGGCTTTTTGAATAATTGGAATTTAGCCCTCGTCTGGGGTCGGATTTCGAAACTAATTGCATATTTGGGCTCGTGAATGAATGGATATTCGTGTTTAGGTCCGAACCTCGAGTTTTGACCAAGCGGGCCCAGGATCGATTTTTTACTTTTTGGGGAAAATGATAGAAAACCTATAATTTAGCATTAGAGTTGAATTCTTTAGCATTTATTAATGTTAATAAGTTAATATTGACTAGATACAATTGAATTGGAAGTGGAATTAAAAGGAAAAGCGGTGTTTGAGACTTGAGTTTGGCCGTGGAAGTTCGAGGTAAATGTTTGGTCTAACCTTAGCTTGAGGGAATAGGTGTTGTGCCTTATTTGCTATGTGCTAGTGTAGTGTACGACGTATAGGTGTGTCAAGTATCTATACGTTAGTGTCAAGCATGCCCGTGAGTCTTAAATTGTGATCATTGTGTTTCTTAATAATTATTACAAATGCCTAAATTGTTGATTATCCATATTGAGCAAGACTTATGAGTATCTTCTTGGTATTTGGTTATTGTTGAGCATTGGCTCTAGTTGAGTTTGATTTGTGAAGTTAATTGTTGGTACAAGTTTGGTTATAGCTGATTCCCTTGCCTGGACGTATTTACTTCTTATTGTTGATTCCCTTGCCGGGACGTATTTAATCCTTATTGTTGATTCCCTTGTCGGGATGTATTTATTCTTATTGTTGATCCCCTTGCCGGGATGTTGTTGTTGCCATTGTTTGGGTGAGGAAAGAGTGATATAGCACGAAGGGTGATGCCGTGCACATTCATACTTATGTATATGGTGAGGAAAGAGTGATAAAGCACGAAGGGTGATGCCGTGTACATTTATATTGATATTGATGCATATGGTGAGGAAGAGAGATAAAGCACGAAGGGTGATGCCGTGCACATTTCTAATATTTATATGGTGAGGAAGAGAGATAAAGCACGAAGGGTGATGCCGTGCACATTTTCATTATAGATTGCATGGTGAGGATTGAGAGTAAAAGCACGAAGGGTGATGCCGTGCACTTTTTGCCAGTTTGTTGTGATTTCTTGTTGTTATCAGTTCAAGGGACTTAATTGTTTCAATCCGTTATTACTATGATTCTCTATATTGGTACTATCCCCATAGCATGTTACCCCTCCCCGTTACTTTTGAATTGCTTCTATTACTGTTATTCTGCTAGATACTGTTCAACTGCAGGTTATGTTGTTTGTTGTGTCCTAGCCTCGTCACTACTTCGCCGAGGTTAGGCTCGACACTTACTCAGTACATGGCATCGGTTGTACTGATACTACACTCTGCACTCTTTTGTGCAGATCCCGGTACTGGAGCATTCGGACCTTAGCTAGGGGTTGCTGCCTTCAGTCCAACGGAGACCCGAGGTAGTCCTGCAGGCGTCCGCAGGCCTTGGCGTCCCCTTCATATCCTGTTTCTTTCTTTTCTTTTCTATTTCATAGACAGACATGTATTTCCTTTGTTTAGACCCTATTTGTAGTATTCTTATATAGTTCGTGAGATTGTGACACCAGTTCTGGGTGGATTATTATTATGGATTCGTATTGGCATTAGCTTAAATGTTAAATTCTGTTCTTCTGCACTTCTAAATTTCGCTGTATACTTGCATTAATTTGGTAAATTGTTAAGTATAAAAGTAAAAAGGGTGACTGATCAATAATGTTGGCTTGCCTAGCGGGTTCAGTGTTAGGCGCCATCACGGTCCCGACGGTGGGCAATTCGGGTTGTGACAAGTTGGTATCAGAGCTCTAGGTTGCTTAGGTCTCACAATTCACGGACAAGCTTGGTAGAGTCTGAGGGATCGGTGCGGAGACGTCTGTGCTTATCCCCCAGAGGCTACAGAGTTAGGAACAGTTTCACCTCTATTCATCTCTATCGTGTGGTTTGGTTTCTCAATGCTAATTGAACTTCTACTATGTTCTTTCAAAGATGGCGAGAACATGTGCTTCTTCATCCGCTGATCAGCAGCCCGAGCCCCCAGCGGCAGCTTCTACGAGGGGCAGAGGACGAGACCGAAGCCGTGCTAGAGGCCGAGGCAGGGGCAAAGCTCAGCCCAGAGCAGCAGAACCAGCGGCGGAGCCTCAGGTAGAGTTTGATGATGAGGTTCCGGTCCAGACAGTTCCAGCGGGCCCAGCTCAGGTCCTAGAGGGGTTCATCGCTACCCCGGTACTCCAGGATGCTCTGGTCCATCTAGTGGGCCTTATGGAGAGTGTCACCCAGGCAGGATTAATTCCTATAGCACCAGCTGTCTCTCAGGCTGGGGGAGGAGCACAGACTCCCTCTACCCGCACTCCGGAGCAGATGGCTCCCCAGTTTCAGACTCCAGCAGCTCAGCTAGTTGGAGCAGTTCAGCCGGGTGTAGTAGCTCAGACCGGTGATGGAGCAGCTATGTCTGCCGATGCTTTGTGGAGATTGGACAGGTTCACCAAGCTGTTCACTACTACTTATGGTGGTACATCTTTAGAGGATCCCCAGGATTATTTAGACAACTGTCATGAGGTTCTTCGGAACATGGGGATAGTGGAGACCAATGGGGTCGACTTTGCTGCTTTCCGTCTGTCAGGTTCCGCCAAGAAATGGTGGAGAGATTATTGTTTGGCCAGACCAGCTGGATCACCAGCTCTCACTTAGGACCAGTTCTTGCAGCTATTTCTCGAGAAGTTTCTTCCCGTCACTCAGAGAGAGGAGTACCGCAGGTGGTTCGAGCATCTCCAGCAGGGTTCTATGACTGTCACCCAGTACGAGATGAGGTTTATTGATTTGGCTCGTCATGCTCTTCTGATACTCCCCACCGAGAGAGAGAGGGTGCGGAGGTTCATTGAGGGACTCCCTCAGCCTATTAGACTGCAGATGACTAAGGAGACAGGTAACGAGATTTCTTTCCAGGATGCGACAAATGTGGCCAGGCAGGTTGAGATGGTTTTAGCTCAGGGGAGCTGTCAGCGGTCGGATAAGAGGCCTCGTTATTCTGGCAGACTCAGTGGTGCCTCGTTTGGAGGCAGGGATTCTTTTGGTAGAGGCCATCCTCCTAGGCCATTTCAGTCAGCACTTCAGGCTTCTCACGGTGCTCCAGGTGGTCGTGGTTCTCATATGCAGTATTCTGATCAGTTGCCCTACAGTGCACCACCAGCTCCAGAGTTTTCAGGGTGGTTATCCAGGCCGTCAGGGTCAGTTTTAGGGTCAGCAGTCTCAGCAGCCGAAGTCTTGCTATACTTGCGGTGATACGAGGCACATTGCTAGGTTTTGCCCTCGAGCCTCGAGCAGTTCTCAGCACCAGGGTTCTCGTGCTATGGTACCAGCACCGGGTGTTCCACCGCCCGCTCAGCCAGCTAGAGGTAGGGGTAGAGGTGTTAGAGGTGGAGGTCAGACCGCTAGATGTGGAGGCCAAGCAGCTAGAGGTGGGGGCCATCCAGCAGGAGGCCGTCCTAGGGATGCAGTTTAGAGTGGTGGGTTATGCTATGCCAGGCAGACCTGAGGCTGAGGCCTCCGATGCAGTTATCACAGGTACGGTTTCAGTGTGCAGTAGAGATGCCTCAGTTCTATTTGATCCAGGGTCCACATATTCTTATGTATCATCTTATTTTGCCCCTTATCTGGTTGTGCCTCGTGATTCTTTAAGTGCTCCTTTATATGTGTATACACCGGTGGGTGATTCTATATTGGTAGATCGTGTTTATCGTGCTTGCGTGGTCATTATTGGGGGTCTTGAGACCCATGTAGATCTCCTACTTATCGATATAGTGGATTTCGATGTCATTCTGGGGATGGATTGGTTATCCCCTTATCATGCTATATTGGACTGCCATGCCAAGACCGTGACCTTAGCATTACCGGGGTTGCCTCGTTTGGAGTGGAGAGGGACTCCTGGTCATTCTACCAGCAGGGTGATCTCATATATGAAGGCTCGACGTATGGTTGATAAGGGATGTTTTGCCTATTTGGCGTATATTTGTGATTCTAGTGCTGAGGTTCCTTCTATGTCTGTGCTCGTTGTTCGTGAGTTTCCAGAGGTATTTCCTTTAGACCTGCCGGGGATACCACCCGACAGGGACATTGACTTTTGCATTGATATGGCTCCGGGCACTCAGCTTATTTCTATTCCGCCATATCGTATGGCCCCGCCAGAGTTGAAAGAATTAAAAGAACATTTGCAGGACTTGCTTGATACGGGCTTCATTTGACCTAGTGTCTCGCCCTGGGGTGCGCCGGTATTGTTTGTTAAGAAGAAGGATGGATCGATGAGGATTTGTATAGATTATCGGTAGTTGAACAAAGTCACCATCAAGAACAAGTATCCATTACCAAGGATTGATGATTTGTTTGATCAGCTTCAGGGTGCCAAAGTGTTTTCGAAGATTGATTTGAGATCTGGCTACCATCAGTTGAGGATTAGGGCATCCGATGTTCCTAAGACAGCTTTACACACTCGATACGGGCATTATGAGTTTTTAGTGATGTCGTTTGGGTTGACAAATGCCCCAGCAACATTTATAGATCTGATGAACCGAGTGTTCAGGCCTTATTTGGATTCCTTCATGATTGTCTTCATTGACAATATCTTGATCTATTCCCGCAGCCGGGAGGAGCACGAGTAGCATCTTCGAGTCGTTCTCCAGACTCTGAGAGACAGTCAGTTGTATGCCAAGTTTCCGAAGTGCGAGTTTTCATTGAGTTCAGTTGCATTCTTGGGCCACGTTGTATCGGCAAAGGGTATTCAGGTGGATCCGAAGTAGATAGAGGCAGTCAAGAACTGGCCTCGACCCACATCAGCTACAGAGATCCGGAGTTTCTTGGGTTTGGCGGGTTATTACTGCCGGTTTGTGGAGGGGTTTTCATCCATAGCTGCCCCGATGACCAGGTTGACCCAGAAGGGTTCCGAGTTCAGGTGGTCGGACGAGTGTGAGGCGAGCTTTCAGAAGCTCAAGACATCTTTGACTACGGCGCCAGTGTTGGTTTTGCCCACAGGTTCAGGGCCATGTACAGTATATTGTGATGCGTCTCGTATTGGACTTGGTGCGGTGTTGATGCAGAATGGCAAGGTTATTGCATATGCTTCGCGGCAGTTGAAGATTCATGAGAAGAATTATCCAGTTCATGATTTGGAGCTAGCACCCATTGTTCACGCGCTGAAGATTTGGAGGCATTATTTATATGGCATGTCATGTGAGGTGTTCATGGATCATAAGAGTTTGCAATACTTGTTCAAGCAGAAGGAGCTAAATTTGAGGCAGAGGAGGTGGTTGGAGCTATTGAAAGACTATGATATCACCATCTTGTATCATCCAGGGAAGGCCAATGTAGTGGCTGATGCTTTGAGTAGGAAGTTAGCCAGTATGGGCAGCCTTGCGTATATTCCGATCTGGGAGAGACTGCTTGCTTTGGATGTTTAGGCTTTAGCCAATCAGTTCGTGAGGTTGGATATTTCTGAGCCCAGTCGTGTGTTAGCTTGAACAATCGCTTGTTCTTCATTATTTGAGCGTATCCGAGATTGCCAGTATGATGACCCTCATTTGCTTGTCCTTAGAGACACAGTGCGGTACGGAGGTGCCAAGCAGGTCATAGTTGGAGATAATGGAGTTTTGAGGATGCATGGTCGTATTTATGTACCTAATGTGGATGGACTTCGTGAGTTAATTCTAGAGGAGGCCCATAGTTCACGGTATTCTATTCATTCTGGCGCCGCTAAGATGTATCAGGACTTGCGACAACATTATTGGTGGAGAATGAAGAAGCACATTGTTGCCTATGTAGCTCGGTGTTTGAATTGTTAGTAGGTAAAGTACGAGCATCAGAGACCTGGTGGGTTGTTTCAGAAGATTGTGATTCCTGAGTGGAAGTGGGAGCGTATCACTATAGACTTCGTTGTTGGACTCCCACGGACTCAGAGTAAGTTTGATGCAGTGTGGGTTATTGTGGATAGGCTGACCAAGTCAGCGCATTTCATTCCTGTGGCGGTTTCCTATTCTTCTGAGCGGTTGGCGGAGATCTATATTCGGGAGATTGTTCATCTTCATGGTGTGCCCGTGTCTATCATTTCTGACCGGGGTACACAGTTTACCTCGCATTTCTGGAGGGTAGTGCAGCGTGAGTTAGGTACGAGGGTCGAGTTGAGCACATCATTTCATCCTCAGATGGACGGACAGTCCGAGCGTACTATTCAGATCTTGGAGAATATGCTACGAGCATGTGTTATTGACTTTGGAGGTTCGTGGGATCAATTCTTACCATTAGCAGAGTTTGCCTACAACAACAGCTGCCAGTCGAGCATTCAGATGGCTCTCTATGAGGCGCTATATGGTAGGCGGTGTCGGTCGCCGATTGGGTGGTTTGAGCCGGGAGAGGCTCGATTGTTGGGTACGGATCTAGTACAGGATGCCTTGGACAAGTTTAAGATCATTCAAGATAGGCTTCGTACAGCTCAGTCCAGGCAGAAGAGTTATGCCGACCGCAAGGTTCGTGATGTGGCATTCATGGTCGGAGAGCAAGTGTTTCTTCGGGTGTCGCCCATGAAGGGCGTGATGAGATTTGGGAATAAGGGCAAGCTAAGCCCTAGATTCATTGGCCCTTTTGAGATTCTTCGGAGAGTGGAGAGGTGGCTTACGAGCTTGCGTTGCTACCAGGATTATCAACTGTGCACCTAGTGTTTCTTGTGTCCATGCTTCGGAAGTATCACGGCGATCCATTCCACATGTTAGACTTCAGCACTGTCCAGTTGGACAAGGACTTGACCTATGAGGAGGAGCCGGTGGCCGTTTTAGACCGGCACGTTCGTCAGTTGAGATGGAAGAGTTATCCTTCTGTTCGTGTTTAGTGGAGAGGTCAGCCTGCCGAGGCAGCTACCTAGGAGTCCGAGTCCGATATGCGGAGCCGATATCCCCATCTTTTCCCCGACTCAGGTACTTCTTTTCTATGTCCGTTCGGGGACAAACAGTTGTTTTAGAGGTGGAGGATGTGATGACCCAAAAGGTCATCACTTGATTTACAAGTCAATTCTGTGTTTCGAGGCCTTAAAAACCTCCTTTTATCTCACCTTGATTTGCGTGCATGGTCCGGGCGTATATCCGGACGCTTTTATGTGAAAATTTGATAAAAAAATGCTAATTTTGTCTTTAAAATTGAATTTAAGTTGACTTCGGTCAACATTTTGGGTAAACGGACCCAAACCCGTGATTTGACGGTCTCGGAGGGTCCGTAAAAAATATGGGACTTGGGCGTATGCCCGGAATTGAATTCCGAGGTCCCAAGCCCGAGAAATGAATTTTTGAAGAAAATTTTTTAACTGAAATTATAAGAGTTTTTGGAAATTTAAATGTGTTTGAATTTGATGGTATCGGGCCCGTATTTTTGGTTCCGGAGCCCGGTACAGGTCTTATATGGTATTTAAGTTGAGCCTGTAAAATTTGGTAAGAAACGGAATCATATGATGTGAATCGGATCCTCGGTTGTGAAATTTGAAACTTAAGAGTTCTTGAGATTTTTCTTTGATTTTGATGCTAAACTTGAAGTTCTAGGTGTTATTTTGGCGAGTTGATCGCACGAGTAAGTTCGCATGATGTTTTTAGGCTAGTATGCATGTTTGGTTTGGAGGCTCGAGGGCTCGGGTGAGTTTCGGATGGGGTTCGGGGTGTTTTGGACGTAAGATTTTCTGCTGTATTGCTGCTTCTGGTGTGCTGGTATTTTGTTCTACGCGTTCGCGGAAGGACTCTCGCGAATGCGAAGAGTAAAAGTTGTCTGAAGGAAATTCCTTCTACGCGAATGCGAGGCACAGGTCGCGAACGCGGAGCGTTGGGGGAGTTACCCTTCGCGAACGCGACCTGGCTATCGCGAACGCGAAGGCCATTGAGGCAGGGACCTGGGGGAAATACTCATCGCGAACGCGGAGGCTGGGGGGGGGGGGGGAGAATGCCTTCGCGAACGTGATGGGTATCATGCGAACACGAAGGCTTGTGGCCGCTGCATCTCGCGAACGTGACAGACCCTTTGCGAACGCGAAGAAGGTCTGCCCAACGATTTAAAACAGAGGCGGAACGGGATTTAAGCCATAATTTCATATCTCCTTCCCCAAAAATCTGACCTTAGACGATTTTTGAAGAGCAAATTCAACTCCAAACCATAAGTATGTGTTCTTAGACTCATTTCTTTCATTTTTCATCAACACCCATTAGATTTCTAGGCCTAAATCTTGTTCTTCCATGGTAGAATTAGGGATTTTGGGTAGAGTTAGGGCTTTTTGAATAGTTGGAATTTAGACCTCGTTTTGGGGTCGGATTTCGAAACTAATTGCATATTCGGGCTCGTGGGTGAATGGCTAATCGGATTTTGGTCCGAACCTCGAGTTTTGACCAAGCGGGCTAGGGGTCGATTTTTGACTTTTTGGGGGAAATGATAGAAAACCTATAATTAAGCATTGGGTATGAATTCTTTAGCATTTATTGATGTTGATAAGTTAATATTGACTAGATACAATTGAATTGGAAGTGGGATCAAAAGGAAAATTGGTTTTTGAGGCTTTGAGTTGGCTGTGGAAGTTCGAGGTAAGTGTTTGGTCTAACCTTAGCTTGAGGGAATAAGTATTGTGCCTTATTTGCTATGTGCTAGCATAGTGTACAACGTATAGGTATGGTGACGAGTATCTATACGTTGGTGTCAAGCATCCCCGTGAGTCTTAAATTGTGATCGTTGTCTTTCTTAATAAGTACTACAAATGCCTAAATTGTTGATTATCCATGTTGAGCAAGACTTATGATTATCTTCTTGGTATTTGTTTATTATTGAGCATTGGCTCCAGTTGAGGTTCATTTGTGAAGTTAATTGTTGGTACAAGTTTGGTTATTGTTGATTCCCTTGCCGGGACGTATTTAATTTTTATTGTTGATTCCCATGCCGGGATGTATTTATTCTTGTTGTTGATTCCCTTGCCGGGATGTTGTTGTTGCCATTGTTTGGGTGAGGAAAGAGAGATAAAGCACGAAGGGTGATGCCGTGCACATTCATACTTATGCATATGGTGAGGAAAGAGTGATAAAGCACGAAGGGTGATGCCGTGTCATTTACATTGATATTGATGCATATGGTGAGGAAGAGAGATAAAGCACGAAGGGTGATGCCGTGCATATTTCTAATATTTATATGGTGAGGAAGAGAGAAAAATCAGGAAGGGTGATGTCGTGCACATTTTCATTATTTGATTGCATTGGTGAGGATTGAGAGTAAAAGCACTAAGGGTGATGCCGTTTACTTATTGCCCGTTTGTTATGATTTCTTGTTGTTATCGGTTCAAGTGCCTTAATTGTCTCATTCCACTATTACTGTGATTCTTTATGTTGGTATTTTCCCCATATCATGTTACCCCTTCCCCGTTACTTTTGAGTTACTTTTATTACTGTATTCTGCTAGATACTGTCTAACTGCAGGTTATTTGTTGTTGTATCCTAGCCTCGTCACTACTTCGCCGAGGTTAGGCTCGACACTACTCAGTACATGGGGTCGGTTGTACTGATGCTACACTCTGCACTCTTTTGTGCAGATCCCGGTACTGGAGCATACGGATCTTAGCTAGGGGTTGCTGCCTTCAGTCTATCGGTGACCCGAGGTAGTCCTGCAGGCGTCCACAGGCCTTGGCGTCCCCTTCCTATCTAGTTTCTTTCTGTTCTTTTCTATTTCAGAGACAGACATGTAGTTTCTTGTTCAGACCCTATTTGTAGTATTCTTAGATAGTCCGTGAGAATGTGACGCCAGTTCTGGGTGGTTTATGTTTATAGATTCGTATTGGTATTAGCTAAATTGTTAAATTTCGTTCTTCGCATTATTATTTCCGCTGCTTATTATATGCTAACTTGAAATTGTTAAAAGATTTAAAATGAAAAGGATAAATTAACCGAAATAGTTGGCTTGCCTAGCTTTCTCTAGTAGGCTCCATCACGACTCCCAAGGATGAGAAATCCGGGTCGTGACAAGTTGGTATCAGAGCTCTAGGTTGCTTAGGTCTCACAATTCACGCATAATGCTAAGTAATTATTTTAAATCATCTTCATGCATAAAAATCTTTTTTATCATGTATTTAGCTATTTTTTACAAATTATTTTATTAATAAATTGTGTATTTAACAAATAGCCCCTTTAATTATGTTTAAATTCGGACCCCCAACCCAATTCAAATTAAATCTTAGCCCAATCCACCCCAGCCCAAATTAAATGACCCTTACCCGACCCAGAACCTCCTCTAATCATGGCCGTTGATCTCTGTGATCAATGGTCCACGTTATCCCTTTCCATTTTAATCCAACGCCCCCCCAAACCCTACCCATTCTCTTCAATTGTGCCGCCTATGAATCCTCTCCTCCTCTCTTCTCTCTTAGACAAAAGTCAAACCCTAGTCGCCATCACCGGAAAACTACCCGTTCCATGGGGTTCCTCTGTGATTTCAGGCCCCTGCCGGTCTCTTACCTCTTCTGGTTGTTCGATTTTATTGTTTTATGAAAGAATCTCGAAGAGATCCAACTCAGATTTGTTCAAAACCGTTTATGAATCTACCTACGGTCATCTCCGTTTGTGAGTACTATTATCTTCGTGTTTATGGCTCGAATCTGTGGTTCCAAACCAGATTTTCTTTCATCTCTCTCATTCTCTTAAAACCCTAGTCTCTTGCTACTCGAATCCGTTCATATCCTTGTAGATTTGAGATAGTTTTAAGTTTATTTTGTTATTTCTCTTAAAAAAACTTTATGTGTTTTCTTATTATTAATCGATTTTTTTTGTCTTCTCTAAAGCTAGGGTTTCACCCCTTTAAACTTCTGAAAAATACTAACTTTTTAAGTGTTTAGCCTTAATTTTCTTTACTTGTTCGACTGATTCTCATGGTTGTGTTCTAAAACCCTAGGGTTTTGATCTCTAACGGGTTTTCTGTCAAAATGCGTAGACATTTAAATGCTTTCAACTATGGTTTTCTTCTTTACTATTTCGACCGGTTCTTTTTGAGTTTCATCTCTATGCCTTTTAGATATCCTAGGGTTTCGATTCTCTGACTATTTATCCTGTAGTCTTTTGCTCGTTACCTTTGACTCTGTCAATTAAGTTGTTAATTGATTTACTTACCTAAATTAGGGTTTGAATTTAGTACCCATATTTCCTTATCTAAGTTTTACTTGTTCTTACCCTATTTATGCATCCATATTATTGGCTTGATTGTGTGTCCTGATTCCTAATTGATTCCGGAAACTATTTCTTACCTTATTAACCTTGCTCTTAATTACGGATTGATTCTCTGTGACATTTTTCATTAAATTAAGTGGTACTTATTTGATTCTGTCCTCTTAATTGATTCCTGACTGATTGCTGATTGATTTTTCATACCTTATGTATGCGTGATTGATTCATTACCTTATGGTGACCTACCCTATTGCGTGCTATAAAAACCCCTTCTTGTTCTGATTTTTAAGAGAGACTCAGACACTTACACGAACACACTCAGAAAGAAATACACACACACACACAAACTCTTGCTCTCAAACCTTTCTGTTACTTGTGTTTGCTGCATTGTCTAGCCGGCTGAAAGCCAAGGCTAGACTATTGGATTCTGCATACTCTCAACTTTCTGTTTGCTATTCCTTTACTGGTATGTCTCCATTCCTATTATCATTCAATATGCAATGGAGTTGAACCTATGTGCTTCATGTTTATTGCTCTTAATCAACATGTCTACTTCTATGTGAGTTGAACCTATGTGCTTCATGTTTATTACTCTTAACCAGCCTGTCTACTTCTATGAAATTATACCTAAGTGTTTCTTGTTTTTTAGCATGCCTGTTAAACCTATGTCTATTTATCTCTCAACTAGCATGATTTCTGTCCTGTTTTGAGTGTTCACCCCTAACAAACTCCTGATTAATTCATGACTTCTATGCTCTCAATTTTGGCTGTATGATTGTCTGATCAGTAATTTGATCCGAGCATGCTGTTCTTTGATTAACATATGTCTATATGTTCACCTAGTAATAAATAATGGATTAAGGCCATGTGAAACCTTGTCCAAATTAATTGATACTCTGTACTGTCTGTTGTTTGATTGCTGGAGTTCGTGGCTGAACTCCTTCTGCTAAATGTGTGATGCTTGTGGCTCTTGTAATTTTGTAATCTGTTTCTACGCACTTCTGAAATCCAAACTATTATTTAAAACAAAACTGTCTCCTATTTTCATACACTATTTTCAACTCCTACCCTTAGTTAACTAGGGTCCTGCCACCCCCCAATGTGACCACTGCTTAGGGTCCATGAGACTCCTCTGAACTCTGACGCATTGGGGCTGGTTTCCAATCCTTTATGAACTACTTCTGAACATTTGTTCTCTAATGTGAGCACTACCCTGGGTTCTCGAAGCCCTTGGGAACTCTGAAACACTAGAGATTTGGATTCTTGGTGCTTTGCCAATGGTTACTGTGTATCTCTGAGCTTTGGAGCTGTTATAGTTTGAAGGCCTAGGTTATCCGGATGCATTGGGCCTGCTGCAGGCCTCCTATTGTTATATATTTGTTAATTTATTCATTTGCTTATGGTCTGTAATAATTATTTTGTAATAACGATAGGGTAATAGTGAATTGGGAAAAAACTTGGCCCATTTTAATGTTTGCATGAGAATGGGGTAGAAAACCTGCTTTAGATGTCCACTTCTTTCAAATATTTTCACTACTATATGCTAGATATCCTGCCTATAGGTTATTTATATTCCGTTACTACATGCAGTAGATAACATCCCTATAGGTATTTGTTTCAATGCATTCTGTTACTGTGTGCAGTAGATAACATGCCTATAGGATTTAATTTGTTCAACATGTTCCTGACCCATTTTTAGATGTTATGACAATAGGACCAAAATAATTCTGAATATCCTTTCAAGATTCACACTACTACACTTAGACACCATGCCTATAAGGCTGTCAAATTAATTTCTGTATTTAAATCATGCCCACAAAGTTTCAAAATCGGTTCTGCGTTTTTAAAATCACGCCTATAAAGTTTTAAGTCACTTCTGCGTTTAGATACCATGTTTATAGGAAATTTCAAAAAATAGATACCATGTCCATAGGAAATTTCAGAATCATTTTTGCATTTAGATACCATGTCTATAGGAAATTTCAGAATCATTTTTGCATTTAGATACCATGTCCATAGGAAATTTCAAAATCATTTTGCATTTAGATACCATGTCAATAGGAAACTTTAGAATCATTTTTGCATTTAGATACCATGCCAATAAGGTCTTAAGATCAGTTCTTTTACACTTAGATATCATTCTTGTAGGGTCCAAAAGATAAAAATCAGCCTGCTAAAACCAGTAATTATTTATAGCTCAGATACCCGGTTTATAAAATTCTGTCCGACTATCACTTAGGCAATCTTGTAGGTTAATTCGATTCTTGGTTTAAAGTTGCTATTTTCCTGCTGCTCATAAATTGCCCAGATTCGATAAGTAATAAAATCAGTAGGCAAACTGATTAGGTATTTACTGCCTCGCCTTAATAAAACTGCTGCATATTTTGTGCTCATCTAGACATCCTGCTATAGGACTTTAACTCATTTTAAAACTGTTTGTTTGAGGCGCGCAATTGTTTGTCTATTTGTGGAGGTAAATATGAGACCTTAATTGCATCCTTATGTGACAGTCCTACTTGTTTTGTTTGTCGCTAGTTTTTTCTCCTTTTAACACCATAGGTGAGTCTAGAACCGCCTTGAATATAGGTCCTAAACACCTCCAGGGCCACAGGCAAGGGACGGGTAATGCACGCATAGGGCACGTATCGAATGTTATTAGAACGCTTAGGTAATAAAAAAAAGGGGAAGGGTAATTGGGTAGTAAAAGGAAATGATGACTTGTGCGCTAATGCTATGTGTAGCACCCCTACTTGGGGACGATTACCAAGTATTGCACAGAAGTGATCCTATAGGCTAAAGAACCTAAGGACCCCTTTTACTCTTTGTTTTAGAAATAATCTCTATTTGTCTAAATTGCTTTATTTGTTTATAAGACTAATTCACTTAATTCGAGTTTGGCCGGGACCCACCGTTGTGGACCTCGAGGGGTGCCTAACACCTTCCCCTCAAGGTTATTTCGAGCCCTTACCCAATCTCTGGTAATGCAAACTGGTTTACGAGTTATTTGCTTTAGGTGCCCTAACGCACCTTAAATCCGTGCGACTCTTCAAAATTCCATACCCCCTTTCCAAAAGGAAATGAGTTGTCCCCAAAAATGTCGAAACTCGGACTCTGCGAGGAAAAAGGGGGTGTGACAGCATGGCGACTCTGCTGGAGATTATTTTTAGGCTCTTACCATAACAAATATGTTTTTGTGAATTAGTCTTGAACATGGTTTATTCTGTCAATACATGTGCACCCTTCCCCTTCCCCTTTATTTGAATTTAATTGCCTATTTTTTAGCATTCATGATTTCCTTTATTACAGAAACTGACTTGTCTTCTTGTTTTCTTTCTTGATGTCTTTCAATTATTAAATACTATATTTATCATTCTTTTAGCGTGCGAATACGTGACAACATGCTATTTATTGTTGCATAAATCATGATCAACATCATATTCCACTCGTGCGTAATCAATCCTATAGCAACGCTTGATGAGTGTTTGCGCCCTTCCTATATATCACCCTTTAAATCCGGAAAGGCGTATTTGCGGTAAAACTAGTCGATCAGCGGTGCAATCGACGGTTCCGTGCCTTTCCCCCTCAAGTTGTCCGCTTGAGGGTACCAGTCTAGACCTCTCTAGAAACTTTACACTGATTAATTGTACATGCATCATGGTCAAACCTAGCTGGGTTAATATGTTGTCCATATAATAACCCTTTAAGACAAGCCTCGTCCAAAAGTCCATCGGGTTTTTCATAATCCCAACGGACGCAAACACGATTGTGTGCATTAATTTGGAGAAATAAGTGCCAATATGCTAATCATTGTTGTATAAATTGTCGGATCTGGAGGGGGAAAGGGCCTAACCATATTTGTTTTGCAGAGAATGAGGCACGAAGTCCCCCCGTTCGGCATGGTCCGCAACATACCACCATTGTTGCTAGATTGGTGGGAGGATCTTCCGTCAAGTGATAAGAATCATGTGAAAAGGGTCTTGGGAAATTTGCCTTCTTTATTGAACCTTCAGCCAAACAACATGTTAATCGAAGCCGCTACAATGTTCTGGGACAAAGAAAGGGTCGTGTTTCGCTTTGTAAACATAGAAATGACCTCTCTCTTGGAAGAAATAAGGGGATTTGCTGGGCTGCCTTGGGACAGTTCTGGTTTATTGGCGCCAGAAAATCGCTCTACTAGGGGGTTTCTAAAAATGATGGGATTGAAGAAGAATGACGACTTGGAGTGCCTGAAAAATTCCTACATACCCTTCGACTTCCTCTATGAACGATACAGTCACAGCAGAGCTTATCGCATTTTTGATGACGAATTCTCCGTCACTTCCTTGGGATGGATCCACCGCAGAGTTTTTGTGTTCATCGTTTGCTTCTTGGGTATGTTAGTGTTCCCGATCCAAGGGGAATGAATCCACACCAGACTGACCATGGTAACCAAAACTTTGATGGAGGGGATCGAAGGGCAGACATATACCATTGTCCCTATGATCATAGCAGACATCTACCGGGCTTTAGAGCGTTGTTAGAAGGGGTACAAATACTTCGAAGGTTGCAATCTGCTGCTGCAAGTTTGGCTGTTAGAACATCTCCATAAAGGTCAATACCATTAAGAGTTTCCGTGAAGGCCGTGGAATGATCACATAGCCTTCCATCATCCCAAGAAAATGACCTATATCCCAGACAGGTTTGCTCAACCAGAGGATGCTATAGGATGGGTGCAGTTTTTCAACAATTTGACCGAGGACCAGGTTCAATGGATGTTCGAATGGTTCCCTACCGACGAGTTCACCATCAGATCTAGGGATGTTCCACACTTGGTATTGATCGGGTTAAGAGGCATATACCCTTATGCTCCCCTTAGGTTTATGAGACAGGCAGGAAGAAGGTCATACCACGGGTTGCTAAAATGAGTCACTTCATAGCCGATTTTCAGGGTGACGCCATTCCATACAAAAGTGAAGCACAGCACTTGTGGAACTTGAAGATTATCGTGGAAAAGGATACCATCGAGTCGGATCGGTATCACGCTGGTAACGTGTACTTCTACCCCTCATGGTTGGATGATAACATAGGGGGAATATTCGAGCCAAGGGTTGGTCCAGGAAACAGGGTCATAGACGAAGTTGCTGAAGCACAGGTGAAATATAACAAGGTGCGCAAAAGAGTTCACGAGTCCGAGGCCGAGCACCTGGAGCGACACAAGACCGATATGGAACTAATCAATGAATGGAGAGAGATGGCTGTTAAATCAAGAGAAAGGTTGGAGTATCTGGAGTACACTCTGATGGAATTGGAGGGAAAGATGAGGAAGTGAGTCACCGATTGCCAGAACGTTGAAGAAAGCGAAGGAGGACATTTGGCAAGGGCATACTTACTGTTGAACCTGCGCGAACTGGGGGATTTGATCGACAAGAGAATCCAGCCTGGAGAAGGTCCTTCTGAGGCCAAGTAGATTAGGTTTATTTTCTTTTTCAAATGTAATAAGGCCAAGTGCCATTAGTGACTTATCTTATTTAGTGTTGTTTTAGATTCATCTATTTTTACATTAATGAGATGAGGCAATCATTGGCACTAAAATTCTCCAAATCTATCTGTCGCTAGGCCTACCTTGGTCACAACGAGGCTCCCAAATTAAGACGCGAATTTACATTCTCGCAATATGTGTTTAAATACTGCAAGCATTTTTTTAGAATCTTTACTAACTTGTTTACCTTTTGTTTTTCTTTAGTTTTTTATTATTATTCCCATCCCCTAAGGTTGGTTCGCACATACTGACATCATCAGCATATCACACCAGATCTAGAGGCCTTCCACCCCCTCCTCCCCCGAGTAATCCGAAAAGCAAAGGAAAAGCTAAGATGGATGACTTGAGTGGTATACGGAAAGAAAATGCTGAGAATGCAGAAACTTCAGATGGTCGGAGTACTCCAGCCCAGAATGACTTGGTTTTGTGATTGGAACAAAAGATACTGGAGTTACAAGGAGAACTTGAGCAGGTCCGCAACTTAGCAAACCTCTCCCTCACTCTGAACGTCCCAGACGTTAACCAACAAAATGCTCAAAATCCAGCGCCTCCTCAAAATACGCCAAACCGACGTCCATAAAATCCTCCCACACCCCATCAATATGCAGCTCCACCTAAAAACCCTAATCCTTTATCGATACCAACTCCTCCACGACACCATAATCAACCAACCCAGTACCCACAAACCACTACCTATCATACTCCCCAAAACACACCACAACCTATTCCCGATCCTCAAAACTCAACCAACGACCACCACTACACCCAAATCCCTGGTACTCACCAAAACAACCCCATATACGTGGAAACCCTACCTCACTCCACTCAACCAATCTCCTATACACCAGAATCCGCTGAGAAGGACCTGCTCATCAAGAACATGGTTGAGGAGCTCAAGAAGCTGACAAGTCGAGTTTAGGGTGTTGAAGGAGGCAAAGGGATAGAAGACCTAAACTACGAGGATTTGTGCATGCAACCAGATGTGGAACTGCCGAAGGGTTACAAACCTCCCAAGTTCGAAATGTTTGATGGAACAGGTGATCCCAAGGTTCATTTGAGAACTTATTGTGACAAGCTCGTGGGGGTCGGAAAGGATGAAAGGATTCGAATGAAGCTCTTCATGAGAAGTCTTATCGGAGATGCCCTGTCCTGGTACATAAGCCAGAACCCTAAGAAATGGGTCGATTGGGTGAGTATGTCATCAGACTTCATGGATCGATTCAGGTTCAATACGGAGAATGCACCGGATGTCTTCTATATCCAGAACCTAAAGAAGAAGCCAACTGAGACTTTCCGCGAGTATGCTACTAGGTGGAGGTCAGAAGCAGCCAAGGTCAGACCAGCATTAGACGAAGAACAGATGAACAAGTTCTTTGTTAGGGCACAGGACCCACAGTATTATGAAAGGCTAATGGTCATTGAGAATCACAAGTTCTCCGATATCATCAAACTCGGAGAAAGTATTGAAGATGGTATCAAAAGCGGGATGGTGATAAATTTCGAGGCACTGCAGGCCACGAACAAAACATTACAATCAGGGGTCATATCAAAGAAGAAAGAAGTAGGGGAAGTAATGGTGGCCCAAGGTCCGAAAACTCCACTCATATATCAAACACCTCCACCTACACACCAACCCTCACCTCCCAGATATTCCCAACCCGCCACCGCCTATCGCACTTATAACACCTAGCCAGCCTACTATCATTCACCTCCAACTCGTCCAAATTACCAGAAACCCCGACCTAACTTTGATTGCAAACCATCCAGAAAATACATTGCCATTGCTGAACGCATTGACCAGCTGTATGAAAGACTGAAGGCTGCTGGTTATATCACCCCTATTCCTGCTGTGGCAATGGAGAATTCATCTCAATGGGTCAACCCAAATAAAACCTGTGCATATCATTTCGGCATGAAGGGGCACACCATTGACGAGTGCCGGACATTGAAAGATAAGATCCAGATATTGATTGAAAACAAGGTCATACAGGCGAAGGAAGCTGCACCCAACGTTCGCAAAAATCCTCTTCCAAATCATAGGGGTGATGGGGTACATGTGATAGAGACGGATGAAGAATGGGATCCTGAGGGGTCAATCGGGCTTATTCGGGAAGGCGATGACTTTAAACCTGCAGTCACACTCACACCTATCATGGTACAGACATAGCCGTCAATCGAAGTCGAGGTAACTGCATCGGTTCCATTTGAGGTTGAGGTAGCACCACCTGCAGCCACACCTGTTCCATTTGAGGTAGAAGTGGCCACACCTTTCACAGTAACAATAGCAATCACACCTCCTTTCAAGTAACACCGTACCTTGGGACTACGTTGCTGAAGCCAGGCGAAAGGGAAAAGCAAAGATGGAAGAATCTGGGGCCGCACAGGGAATGACCCGAACTGGAAGGATCTATACACCCGAACATTTGGGAGGATCAAACTAGGAGACTGCTACTAAGCAACCTATTATTGAAACTGGGCCAGACGATCTCTAGAGGAAAGTATAGGCGAGGGAATACTCAGTCATCGATCATTTAAACAAGACTCCCGCCTAGATATGCATCCTGTCGCTATTACAAAATTCGGAAGCACATATGAGTGCTCTGATGAAGGTGTTAAATGAAGCTTATGTGCCCAACAATATCACCAATGGAGAAATGGCCAACATGGTAGGGCAAGTGCTGGAGAGTCATAAGATCACCTTCCACGAGGATGAACTACCGCCTGAAGGGTTAAGTCACAACATGGCACTGCATATCACGGTACAGTTTGAAGACAAGTTCATTGCCAGGGTCCTAATAGATGGGGGCTCGAGCCTCAACATTTGTCCATTAACTACTCTGAAAAGATTGGGCAAAGATTTCCATGAGATACAGGTAGGAAGTATGAACGTGAAAGCCTTTGATGGGTCGCAAAAGGCCACGATTGGGGAGATTAACCTTTACCTGCAGATGGGGCCAACTTGGTTCGATGTTGAGTTCCAAGTACTAGACATATCAGCTACATACAATCTTCTATTGGGTCGCCCTTGGATACATGCCGCTGGAGCTGTGGCTTCCACGCTGTACCAGGCCGTGAAATTCGAGTGGAACCACCAGGAGGTAATCATTCACGGAGATGGAAGTAATCCCATTTACACCAGTCAAACTATCCCGGTTCTCGAGAATAGAAGAAGGCTGGGTGGAGAAACTTATCACCACATTGAACATGTCAATGCAATTGAGAAGGACAAGTGGTAGAGTAACAAAATAGAAAGCATACTGGCATGGTCTGGATATGAACCCTACAAAGGACCTGGGAAGGAACTCCAGGGCATTACTAAACCGATACAGCTAAAACATCACGGCACAACTTTCGGGCTGGGGTACCCATATACCTGGCAGGAATATAATGAATGGTCGCCACCATGGCGTGGTCCTCATTACCCTCTCGAGAAACCAGTGCCACATCTGGGTCAGACTTTTCATCAGGCCGATAAAATATAGGGATCTGCAGAGGAAGAAGCTTTGGTTGGACTAAGAAACCTGTTCCCAGAGGACAAGGATATGAATTGCAGTGCGATAATTGAGGAGGAGGAGGAAGAAGGCCTCACCATTCGGACCGTGGAGAAGGGAGTTGTTCTCAAGAATTGGACTGCCACACCATCCCGGGCCCGCCGAGTTCCTGGGTAACTTGGCAATTAGCCTGATTTGTTTTATAGCCATGCTAGGCACTTAAGATATTTTCAGTAATTCTGTTTTAAAGACACATTTTTTTCGAAATAATTGCTCGAGTCATCGAGCCGTACTTGTTTTGAATATTTTCAAAATGTAATCAATGCACTGATATTTATTATTCATCATTATCTTTCATATTTTCCTACTACAACGTTATTATTACTTTTCCTGATGAACCGATGACCGTGACATGTAATGAGACAACGTAATAAAAGGATAGTGACTTAGAAGAAGAAGATGAAATACCTGAGAAAATTGTCAGAGAGGTTGAGGACTTTGAGAACAAACCTAAGTCCAACCTGGATGAAATCGAAGCAGTCAATTTGGGAGATTCCGAAACCGTCAAAGAGACTCGCATAAGCATTCACTTATCACCGTCAGAAAATGAAGAATATACTCGTTTCCTGAAAGAGTATGAGGACATTTTTGCATGGTCATATGACGACATGACCGGTCTGAGCACATCCATAGTGGCTCACAAGTTGCCTACCAATCCAATGTGTCCGCTAGTGAAGCAGAAACTCAGAAAGTTCAAGCCAGATATCAGCCTGAAAATCAAGTACCCAAACTGGTTAGCCAACATTGTACCAGTTCCGAAGAAAGATGGGAAAGTCAGGGTGTGTGTTGGCTATCGAGATTTAAATAGAGCAAGTCCCAAGGACGACTTCCCACTGCCAAACATACACATCCTGATCGACAATTGCGCCAAGCATGAACTCCAATCCTTTGTAGATTGCTTTGCGGGTTATCACCAGATCTGGATGGACGAAGAAGACGCAGAGAAAATAGCCTTCATCACACCGTGGGGAATGTACTGCTACAAAATGATGCCATTCGGCCTAAAGAACGCTGGGGCTACTTACATGAGAGCCATGACAACCATCTTCCATGATATGATGCACAAGGAAAATAGAAGTATATGTTGACGACGTCATCATCAAATCCAAGAGGGTCACAAATCACATAGCAGATTTGAGAAAGTTCTTCGACAAGCTAAGGAGGTACAATCTAAAATTGAACCCCGCAAAATGTGCATTCGGGGTTCCTGCAGGAAAGCTGTGGGGATTCATTGTCAACCGCCGAGGAATCGAGTTGGACCCATCCAAAGTTAAGGCTATCTAAGAGTTACCACCACCAAAGAGAAAAAAGGACGTGATGAGCTTCCTAGGATGCCTCAACTACATCAGCCGCTTCATAGCACAGTCCACGATAATATGTGAACCCATCTTCAAAATGTTGAGGAAAGATGCTGAAACCAGTTAGACCGAAGATTGTCAGAAGGCTTTTGACAAAATAAAGGAATACCTGTCCACACCACCAGTCCTAGTCCCGCCAGAACCTGGGAGACCTTTGCTACTCTATCTATCTGTATTAGATTGATAGGTTACAAGTACTTTGGGCATAAGTACTTTACTTTATGTTTTGATGATCTAACAAACTTATCATCCAGAACCAGATAAGGAACCTGTTACACATTTACAAGACCTTGAGATCACAAAGTTCCAGGTTGGGATCCAGCGTGGGATATAACTCAACTCTTCAGAGTGGAAGGAACAGCTAAGGGAACATGTCTCTATCAGTTCCTGAGGAGACTGTATGAAGTCAACTCTCCAGTTGGAAAGTTGCTGCCTGTAACTCTTTGCCTACCTTGCTTACATCATTGTAAGTGATGTAACACATGTATAAATACAATCAAGGAAGGTGAAACAACTTATTTCATGAGAGAACCAGATAAAGGACCTGAAGCATGCCTGGTACAATCATTCAAGTTAATCGACTCAAGATAATCTAGGCCAGTGTGCCTTTAGATTCACAAGAACCAGATTAGGGACCTGATCCCTTGGTGTTCCCCTGACAGATGTATGAGTCAACTATACAGCTGGAAAGCAACTGCAGGAAGTGACTGCCTGCAACTGTATATGCGATAGTGCAGCAGACAGTGCAGCAGTCACTTCCCATTGGGAAGAGGCATGTATTAACCAAGATTTGACATCACCATTATGAATTTACATCACCATGGTGATGTCTTCTGTAGAATAACAACCTGGTGCAAGGCACAAGACACTTGAACACTTGAAAAATCAGAAAAGAAAATATTCTCTCAAGTGCTAGCTACAACCTCTCTCAAGAACAAGGCTGCTGCAACCTCCAATTCCAGATCCAAAGATTGAAGATATCTTAAGTCCTTAGGTTTGTTGAGTCTATGTTATTTGTTCTTGATTTATAACTCCTACTTAGCTTAGTTAGAAGCATTGTGTAGGAAACCCTTTGTAAATCATAAACCCTTGTGTTTGTGTCTTGGCTAGAGTTAGTCGAGTTGTGAAGTCTTTGTAATAGAGTTACTACAAAGTGGCTT
Source organism: Nicotiana attenuata (assembly GCF_001879085.1). NCBI lineage: Eukaryota > Viridiplantae > Streptophyta > Magnoliopsida > Solanales > Solanaceae > Nicotiana > Nicotiana attenuata. The sequence goes on along the minus strand of NC_032000.1, from coordinate 37,124,167 downwards.
GCAATAATATTGTTACAAGTTAGTTGAGTTAAAGTCTTTGTAATAGAGTTATTACAAAGTGGCTTGTAATAGTGTTGTTACAAGTTAGTTGAGTTAAAGTCTTTGTAACTAGTGAGTGACAAAGTGGCTTGTGGTAAGTGTATCACAAGTTAGTTGAAGTCTTTGTAATAGAGTCATTACAAAGTGGCTTGTAATAGGGTGTTTAAAGTTAGTGAAGTTGAAAGCCTACAAGTTTAGGTCGTGGTTTTTCCCCTTGAGTTGGGATTTTTCCACGTAAAAATCCTCTGTGTTCTTTATTTACTGCCGAGCTACTGTGGGAACAATTAGAGAACTTGATTCCCTATACTGGTTTGTTTTACAGTCTGTTGCTTACAATGGGAACTGATAGAGAATCTGGTTCCCTATACAGTCTGTGGACGCTTAGTTTTTATCAATTGGTATCCGAGCAGGTTCTTTCTAAAAGGTTAACACCTAGAAAGGATCTACATGGCTGCTCCACCAAATTACGTGGAAGGACAATCAACGTACAGTCCACCAAGATTCAACGGCCAATACTACGGTTGGTGGAAAACAAGAATGCATGACTTCATTATGGCTGAGGACTCAGAGCTGTGGGATGTAATCTGTGATGGACCTTTTGTTCCCATGAAAACTGTTGGTGAGGGAACAGTTACAATCCCAAAAATAAGAAAGGAGAACAACGATGCTGATAGAAAGGCTATTGAGAAGAATTTTAGGACAAAGAAGATTCTTGTTTGTGGCATTGGACCAGATGCGTACAACCGCATCTCAGCTTGTCAGTCTGCTAAGGAGATTTGGGTAGCTCTTCAAACTGCCCATGAGGGAACTACTCAGGTTAAGCAGTCCAAAATTGATATGCTTACTACTGAGTATGAGCTTTTTAAGATGAAGGGGGATGAGTCTATTCAAGTTATGTACACACGTTTCACCTCCATTATCAATGAGCTTCACTCCCTTGGTGAAGTCATCCCAAAAAACAAGCTGGTTCGGAAAATACTTAGTGTCTTACCAGATTCTTGGGAAAGTAAAGTGAATGCTAGCACTGAAGCTAAGGATTTGCAGAAGCTGACCATTGATGAACTCATTGGAAATCTCAAAACTTATGAGATGAAGAGAAAGAAGGATCTTGAAAGAAGAGAGCCCAAGAAGGAGAAGAACCTGGTTCTCAAGGCTGCCAACAAAGACTCAAGTAGTGATGAATCCGACATGGAGTATCTCACTCGAAGATTCCAAAAGATGATTCGAAAAAATGGTGGGCTTCCAAAGAAAAGAAGTTCCAGCATGAATTTCAAAGGAAATGATTGCTGTCATAAGTGTGGAAAGCCTGGACACTTTTTTAAAGACTGTCCTCTTCATAAACAGGATCATTACAAAACCAACACTGATAAGGCAGCTAAGAGGAACCTGGTCCCTGACAGAAAATTCAAAAGAAGAGATGCTGCTGACAACATGGTGAAGCAAGCTTTGGCTGACTGGGGAGATTCCTCCAATGAATCTAAAGGTGAGGATGCCCAAGGAGATGCATCGATGATGGTTGTTGACAATGAATATGAGTCAATCTTTGCACTCATGGCTAAATCTGACGATGACGAGGACAAGGAGGAAGATGAGGTAAGTTTTCTTAATGTTCAAAGAAATTTAAGAACTTACTCGAAGAAAAAATTGATGTCCTTAGCAAATGTGTTGTTTGATGCCTATCATAGCCTCATTAATGAGAAAAATGCTTTAATAGAAGAAATTGGTGACATAGAACAAGCGAGGGATGATATGGTAGTTTCCATTGTAGATTTAAGGGAACAAGTGGAAGAAGTGACTAGAGAACATAACTTGTTAAAAAAACAAAAAAAAAATGGATGGACAACACTAAGGGTAAAGAAGTGGCTAGTAAGGCTCAACTTGAGCTTGAGAGTGAGCTTAAGAAAGTTAAAACAAGTCTTGTTGCTGAGCTTGAAAAGAATAGACAACTTCAGGAGGATTTAAAAGGGGTTAAAAATGATCTTGATAAGTCACTTAAATGGACCCGATCCTCTGATGTAATAACGTCTATGTACAGGAGTAATGGTGGAAACAGGCAAGGCATCGGGTTCCAAAAGGCTAAAACCTCCTATAATCCCCATAGCAATTATGTAATTGTGGCTGATAATAGATTGTTCACTCACTGTGCTCAAACTGGTCATTACAAGGACTCTTGTAAAGTTAAAATTCAGTCTTTGCAGAAAAACAAAGTATTTGTTGGAAAGAAGCGTACTGATGAGGAACCTGGTTCCCTGAAAAGAAAATATGTGCTGTCTGCATGGGCAAAAAGAAGTTTGATCCGCCCGTTCTATCATTATAAGGGACCCAAGCTGGCTTGGGTTCCTAAGTCTAATCATTGATTTAGTGTGCAGGCTGAAGTGAGAGGTAGCAGTCAAAAACAAAAATGGTACATGGATAGTGGCTGCTCTAAGCAGAAAATCAGAAGAATGAATGATGTCCTCTCACTCTAGGCCGTCCAAGGTGGGAGTGTGCCCTTTGGAAACGACAAGAAGGATATATTCTCGGTGTTGACAAAATTGACAAAACGCTCTCCCATGCAATTGAAAATGTGTACTATGTGAATGAATTGAAATGTAGCGTGTTGAGTGTGTCTCAACTCTGATAAGGAAAAATGAAGTGAAGTTCTTGTCCAAATACTGCATTGTCACCAATCTCAAAACTGAAGTGGTGTTGTTAGCCAAATGGTTCAAGAACATCTATGTTGCAGACCTTGATTCACTTAATGGTGGTGATCTAACATGCCTAAGTATCATTGATGATGGTGCTGAGTTATGGCGTAGATGACTGGAGCATGTGAGTTTTTATTTGCTGAGCAAGTTAGTTATGGAGGACCTGGTTCTTAGGATGAAGCAGTCAACACTTCCTACTACTTGATTAACAAGTGCATGGTCAGGTTCCTTCTCGAGAAGTCTCTTTATGAACTGCTCAATGGGAGAAAAGCCAAGTTGAATTACCCGAGAGCCTTTGTTCTCAACAATGGTGGCAAAAGGATCACATAACAAAGAAGATGAAGATGAAGAATTCACAAATGCTCCTGGTGAAGCTATAGATATTGCAAATGGAAAGACTGATTTGATGAGTCAAGTCAAGCAAAAGGATGAAGGAGATGCAGTAGAATCTCCAAATGGCACAGAGGGACTTGGTCCCTTTATCACCTCGACTTGAGCTGAACATAGGGTTGTTAATGCAGCATTAGGTGCTCCTGATGCAGAACAAAATAGTGGGAGTCATAATTCTGTTGATGTCAATGATGATTCACATATGGAAGAACCTGGTCCTTCAAATTCTGAAGTTCAAGTATTCAACTAGAAGCAAAAGAGTTCACATCCCTTCAAAATGTAATCACATCCTTAGACTCTGGCATTTAACCTAGTTCTAAGCACTTATGGAACGACACATTTTCTGGGGTCATACTTGATCTCATGGGGTACAAAGAAATAAACAGTGTGGCTCTTCCTACTGCTGAAGCTAAATACGTGGTTGCTGCTTCCTGTTGTGCTCGACTAGTACAGATCAAGCAACATCTTGAAGACTTTGGTGTATTTATAGCTTGAATCTGGTACAACACAGGAGGACAAAGCACATTGATGTCCGACAACACTTTTTAAGGGATAATGTTGAAAAGGTCCTGATTTTGTATGAAGTTCTGGAAGACGGAAGACCAGGTAGCAGACATCTTCACCAAAGCGCTGAGCAGGGAACATTTTGAAAGAAATCGTCTGGAGTTGGGGTTGATCAAGCTCAACTAAGGACCTGGTCCCTCGATGATTGTCTATGTTAAGAAGGAAAGGTACAATGCTAAAAAGTGTTTTTCGGCGACATCTAACTCAAATCTATACTGTTATAGGTATACACATATGGCAGTTTCAGGACAAAAACAAGTAAGAGTGACATTGCACTTCTAGAAGTCTTTGCTCAGATTTTCAAAAACTATCAAGGAACCTGGTTCCTGCGACTCAGGTTAGTGGTTTCTTCAATACTTATATGCCTTTCTAAGCTGCTGAAGTGTCATGTCATTAACTTATTCCCGCCTTTATCCTACATCTCTCCTGATTTTTGAAGTCCAAAATGTTAAACCTCTTCTGAACTGACCCATTGCCCCAAAAAACCACTTTTATATCTTACACCCAACCAAAGCCGATTCTTTTCTTCAAAACCAAAATCAACCTTGTCTCAAAAAAAATCCTTCTTTCCAAATATGGCAGAAGTGAACCCAACTCTCTCACTTTCTAAAATCCTAACTCCATCGGAATCAAAACCCCAAGAAGTCTTTGGTAGATTTTGATGGAAGTTTAACTGAAAGGGAACAGGTAGATCTAATATTCTACAGTGTGAGGCTGAAATTGTAGTTGGATTTGTGGAAGTCTTGAAGGATGGGGAAATCGGTAAATGTGAGAACTGAATGAGGGACCTGATACTTCAAGTAGGCTGAATGATGATGAAGTGGTGTGACCTGCTGATGTGGTGACTGTGGACGAGAGAATAAAGTGGAAAAATCTCTATTTGTGAGAAAGAATTAAAAAAAATGGAGAAAAGAAAGTTGGCTGAGAAAGATACAGCAGATGATAAAGGTGAATAGATTAAGAAGAAGAGGGAGGCATGGACGCTCTGGGAAAGAAAGGGTAGTGTGAGTGAGGAACTTGGTTCCTTACAGAAGCAAAAGGTTGAGTCATCAGGTTTGGAGAGGTAGAATACTCTGAAGTGTCAAAAGTGCTTTTAGGCAGAGTGTTGACTCTGATATTGCTGAAAAATGGAGGAACTTCTTGACATTGTTGAGTTTCAAAAATAGAATCACCTCTTTGTTCCTCAAAGTCCCCACGGTTATGAAGAAAAAGTACAAACTTCTATGTTTTATGTGATACTCTGATGCTATATGTGCATGGGACTGAGTTTGTTCTTGATGAGAAGAAGCTTGGGGAGATTCTTGGTGCTCTGGTTGATGGTTCAGCCTACTCAGATAGGTTGAGAACCGGGTCCTCGAAGACCCTCGGCAGAATAGAATGCTAAGTTGAAGGGTGAGAATGCAAGATTGAGGAAACAGGTGGAGGAACTGAGAGAGTAGATGATCAATGATCAAAGGAGAGTGAATGAACGAATGAACAAGCTCATCAAGTCCTTAGCCCCTTACTTTTCCTCCTGCCCAGTGATCCATGTCTTTCACTCCTTCCAAATTCCCTTGAATTCTTATCCTCTTTTGATTCCTATATTTGATGACATTGGTACTTTAGTTGTTTAAATTGTCATATTATGTATTGTTGACCCTACTGTGCTTTTATTATAATTACTCTACTATGGACAATCACTCTATTGTGTGCAATGACATTCACTTGTTGTTCTTGTTATTGTTTATTCTGTGTTGTCCAAGTGGCATGAGTTAATGTTGCTGAACTTCTTTTTGGCTGTGCTTCTTCTGTTATTCTTTTTGATAATGCCAAAAGGGGGAAGTTATATAGGTGTCAACATGGGGAGGAACATAATCGAATTGATATGTTGTGTTGTGCATGAAAGATAGCTCTGCTTCGCAGGGGGAACATTTCTGATGTTGATTAGAGGTCTGATCCGCAGGGAAACATGTGAGGAATCTGGTTCTCAAGTGTTATATTAATTTTGGGTTTGTCATCATCAAAAAGTGGGAAATTGATAAGTTATGGTATTTTGATTTTTGATGATTTGACAAACAGTCTTGAGGAACCAGTTGTAATCAGTTCCTTAGGTTTGGTTCTTAGGAGGAATATGGCTGATTCGTAGGGGGAACAGATCTGGTTCTCAGGGGTAATATCAATTCTAAGTTTGTCATCATCAAAAAGGGGGAAATTGATAGGTTACACGTACTTTGGGCATAAGTACTTTACTTTATGTTTTGATGATCTAACAAACTTACCATCCAGAACCAGATAAGGAACCTGTTACACATTTACAAGACCTTGAGATCACAAAGTTCCAGTTGGGATCCAGCATGGGATATAACTCAACTCTTCAGAGTGGAAGGAACAGCTGAGGGAACAGGTCTCTATCAGTTCCTGAGGAGACTGTATGAAGTCAACTTTCCAGTTGGAAAGTTGCTGCCTCCACATGCTACTGTACAGGAACATTGCAGCAGCCAACTTTCTGTGGAAGGCTCTTTACCTAGCTTGCTTACATCATTGTAAGTGATGTCACACATGTATAAATACAATCAAGGAAGGTGAAACAACTTACTTCATGAGAGAACCAGATAAAGGACCTGAAGCATGCCTGGTACAATCATTCAAGTTAATCGACTCAAGATAATCTGGGCCAGTGTGCCTTTAAATTCACAAGAACCAGATTAGGGACATGATCCCTTGGTGTTCCCATGACAGAAGTATGAGTCAACTATGCAGCTGGAAAGCAACTACAGAAAGTGACTGCCTGCAACTGTACACGCGACAGTGCAACAGTCACTTCCCATTGGGAAGAGGCATGTATTAACCAAGATTTAACATCACCATGGTGATGTCTTTTGTAGTATAACAACCTGGTGCAAGGCACAAGACTCTCCAACACTTGAAAAATCAGAAAAGAAAATATTCTCTCAAGTGCTTGCCACAACCTCTCTCAAGAACAAAGCTGCTGCAACTTCAAGGACCGGATCCAAGATTGAAGATATCTTAAGTCCTTAGGTTTGTTGAGTCTTTGTTATTTGTTCTTCATTTTTAACTCCTACTTAGCTTAGTTAGAAGCATTGTGTAGGAAACCCTTTCGTAAATCATAAACCCTTGTGTTTGTGTCTTGGCTAGAGTTAGTCAAGTTATGAAGTCTTTGTAGTAGAGTTATTACAAAGTGGCTTGTAATAGTGTTGTTACAAGTTAGTGATTGAAGTCTTTGTAACTAGTGAGTGACAAAGTGGCTTGTGGTGAGAGCATCACAAGTTAGTTAAAGTCTTTGTAACTAGGGAGTGACAAAGTGGCTTGTGGTAAGAGTACCACAAGTTAGTTGAGTTGAATTCTTTGTAATGGAGTCATTACAAAGTGGATTGTAATAGGTGTTTACAAGTTAGTGAAGTTGAAAGCCTACAAGTGTAGGTCGTGGTTTTTGTCCCCTTGAGTTGGGATTTTTCCACGTAAAAATCCTCTGTGTTCTTTATTTACTGCCGGACTACTGTGGGAACAATTAGAGAGCCTGATTCCCTATACCGGTTGGTTTTACAGTCTGTTGCTTACAGTGGGAACTGATAGAGAATCTAGTTCTCTATACAGTCTGGTGGACGCTTAGTTTCTAACAATTGGTATCAGAGGAGGTTCTTTCTAAAAGGTTAACACCTAGAAAGGATCTACATGGATGCTCCACCAAATTACGAAGAAGGACAATCAACGTACAGACCACCAAGATTCAACGGCCAATACTATGGCTGCTCTAACTTTTCCTTCTGATAATCACGTTAGAGTCACAAACTTATTTCTAGAAATGAGGATATGACTTTATGACCTATACTCTTTTGTCGCCTCAAGGCTTGCCTCCTCTCGTATTTTCCTTCACTTGACTATAGACTCTGTAATATTGTCATCTTTTTGATCTATTGTTGTCATCCATGTATCACATCTTACTCATAATGCTTATATCTCTCTTCCTGAATTGTAGATAATGTTCATCTCTACTAACTAGGTGCCTCGTACCTTTCTTCATCTTGCTTCTTTTACTTGTTGAAATTTATATCTATCTTCTGAATCTCTCATTGCCTTTCACCATAGGGGTGGATATATTTTGTTGCCTTAATGCTCCTTATCAAGAAGCTTACACGTCTTAGTACATACATGTTTTGCTAAAGACCTCACATTTATCCATCATAGGAATGATGCAAACTCGAATTCCTCTAACTCAACTCTTCCACAACTATATCTATTACCAACCATCTTTCTTGATGTAGGTATTGGTTTATTATGAATATAATAGAATTTAGGAATTTGAATTTCTACGACTGAGTTCTACCACACGATCTAGAGTAAGAAGAAAGAGTGACAATCCTAAATGCCCTGTAGCCTCTTGCTTATAAGTGTGGTGCACAACACACCCATAAAACAAGACTCTACCAAACACGGCTTGTAGACTCCCTAGGACAAAACTGCTATGATACCACTTTTGTCACGACCCAAACCTATGGGCCGCAATGGGCACCCGGTACCTTACTCAACTGAGTACCAACATAGATATCTTACTTATCACATCATCATAGGTAAGTGGGCTAGAAGGGGCGCCATGATATAACCAGAGTAAACATGAGGGAATACCCGAGATAGAATGACTCAACCTGATATAGAAACTCATACCTGTGACATACGGGCCTATAAGGCCAATGAGATCCATTATATACTTAAAAAATAGGCCGACAAGGCCATACAAGTATCTGTATATATGACATCTGTCTACAAGCCTCTAAGAGTACATACTTATCATAAAGGTCGGGACAGGGTCTCCATACTAATCAATACACGTCCAAATCAAACTGACCAAATAAACAACTCTGAAGCAAATGGAGTGCACCAACACCTTCCGCTGAGTTGATAGCCTACTCGGAGGACTCTCGACCTGTCTATTGGGACCTACGGGCATGAAATGCAGTGTCCCCAAGCAAAAGGGACGTCGGTACAAATAATGTACTGAGTATTTAAGGGATGAAAATCAGTAAATAATAGACATGAGAGAAACATGGAGTAAAAGACTCAACATGTAAGTCTGAATAACTCTGTGAATCATTAATATTATAATTCCATGCATATGCGTATAAATGTCATACCATGCATAGGTATATGCGTTCATAACATCATCAAGCCTCTGAGGGCATCCCATCATATCATCTCGGCCACTGTGGGCAAAATCATCAACGTATACCAGCTGATCAGGTGATGGTGCGTATATAATGCCGTAACCTTTTTTCATATATATATATATACATACATACATACGCGTATATAAAGCCATCTGGTCATGGGTCAATGTACATGTATAAATAAATGCAATGCATGAGAAGTACGTCAATAAAATCTTTCGGAATGTCATAAGACCATTATGCCTTTGATTAATATCCTGAAATAAACTTTTTCAACTTACGTATTTTCTGAGACCCGGACGACAGAACAATAGGACACATGGGAAATCAAGAACATATGAACCTCCAGTATTTCTATGAATAGAGTCATTTATGAAAGTTGTGCATTTGCTCGCTTCGTTTGTATCGTATGGATCATGCCAAAAGGAAAGAAGGGACGGCCTTAACATACCTGAGCCGGTTCTCTTAAAAATCCTTCCAACACACGTCAATTGCGACAACATGTAACGGCAGATCGAAATAGGGAGAAATCCGTATGATGTTCTTGAGAAGGATTGCCCAGTATTTCTATGAATAGAGTCATTTATGAAAGTTGTGCATTTGCTCGCTTCGTTTGTATCGTATGGATCATGCCAAAAGGAAAGAAGGGACGGCCTTAACATACCTGAGCCGGTTCTCTTAAAAATCCTTCCAACACACGTCAATTGCGACAACATGTAACGGCAGATCGAAATAGGGAGAAATCCGTATGATGTTCTTGAGAAGGATTGCACCGTACTCCCTTAGAATCGCAACTATCAAGCTTTATCGCATCATGAAGTTTCAAATGAATTACTTGAGTTCTATCTGTTACTTAGCAAGCTTTGCCTCAAACCTTAATAAAGTAAAGAGACTTGTGAGCTCAATCCGTATGAAAAATCCTAAGCAATCATGGTATGAAAAGCTCTTATCTTTTGAGGTTTCAATTGTCTTAGCAACATAAGCTTTTTGTCACTTAGAAGATGTATTAAAATCTCTTATTTTTGAGATTTGTGGTTATTAAGCTTATCCATGATCTTGATTTATTTAATTAGCTTAATTACTTAGTTAATATCCCTCTAAAAATCCATAATAACCTAATTATCCACATAACTAAGAATTATCTCAAATTACTTAAAATATTGCTCATTTTTAGCACACGTTATACACCTCACTATCATGGTCATGTGGTACCTTGTATGGCATTAGTCCATAATTACCGGGTATTATAGCTTGGACCGTATTTTATCCCAAATTGCCTAACTTCGACGGAATTCATTTTCTTCGATTTGCCTACCCTCTCTCCTTCATGAATTTACTCATCACTTATTTGAAATAGCATAATGCTTATAATTTCAAAATAATCTCATTCCCGAGCTTACGTCGATTAACTTACGACGAAAGTTTAACGTATGAAAATGCGGAATGTAACATCTCAATTCTGAGCTTATATCAATTTACTTATGGCGTACTTCCATGTACAAAAACATAGGGTATAACAATATGACCAACGTGATACCTGTCTGGCTCGATAGTTTCTCCTTCCACGATGATCTTTTGGTTCCACATATGTTGCGCCTTGAACTTGAATGGAATGACATCTCCCTTGAAGTCTGCTTTGTACTGGACCATGTTGGAAACCCGAGGCATGACTTGTTTCCTTACAGCTTGTCTCATTACCCTTATAGGAGCGTAAGGATGAATTCCTCGCAACCCAATCAGTACCAAATGAGTAGTCCCCCTTGACCTGATGGTGAACTCATTACTAGGAAACCATTCAAACATCCAATGTACCTGCTCGTATGTCAGATTGCTGAAGAAACGCACCCAACTTACATCATTTCCAGGCTGTGCAAACCTGTCTGGGACAAAACATCATTTTCTTTGGGTGATGTTTGGCTATGTAGTCATTCAGTGGCCTTCGCAGAAGCTCTTGACGGTGCTCTCCTCTATGAAAGTGTTCTAGCAGCCAGAATTGTAGCAATAGATTATAACCCTCAAAGTGTCCAAATCCCAATTCGCACCGATCTAGAGCGCGGTACATCTGCTAAGATCATAGGGATGATGGTATAAGTTTGTCCCTCGATGCCCTCTTTCAAGGTCCTGGAGACCATGGCTAAGCGAGTAAGAATCCTCGCTCATTTCATTGGAAATATCAACAACCCCAAGAAGCAGACGACGAACACAGAAACACACCGGTGGACACAACCCAAGGAAGTAATGGCGAGTTCATCATGGTGAAGACGATACGACTTGTTATGCCCATAACGCTCGTAAAGAAATTCAAAAGTGATGTATGATTTCTTTAGGCAGAGCAGTTCATCATTCTTCTTAAAACCCAACATTTTCAGAAAGCTGTAGGGAGTGCGATTCTCTAGTACCAATAATCCCAGACTATCCCATGGCAACTTGGCGAAGCCTCCTATATCTTCTAAGAGAGGAGTCATTTCTATATTGCCAAATCGAAAAACAACCCTTTTCTCATCCCAAAACATGGTATCAACCTCGATCGCCCTATTTGGTCGAATGTTTAGCAAGGATGGCAGATCACCAAGTACTCTCCTCACATGATTTTTGTCGCAAGGTGCAAGGTCTTTCCACCAGTCAAGTAGCAAAGGTGGGATGTTTTGGACCATAACGAACCTGGGGATTTCGTGTTTCATTTTCTGCAAACAAACAAAAGTTAGCCCTTTCCCCCTCCAAATTTGACTACTTACGCAATAATGATCAAAACGTTGGCACATTTTCTCCAAGTAACGCACATAATATGATAGTGTCCATTGGGATTGTGGAAATCCCGTCGAACTTTGGACAAGATTTATTTTAGCGGGTTGTTACGCTTTAGCCCGTACTAGGTCTAGCATGATGCATGTATATTTTAAATTGGAGTAGGGTTTCTAGAAGGGTCTAGACTGGTACTCCCAAGTGGACAACTTGAGAGGGAAAGGCACAGGATGGTCGATTGCACCACTGATCGACTAGTCTACCGCAAGTAGGCCTTTCTGATTTAAAAGGGTAATTTTCAGGAAAGCGCGGACACTCATAAAGCGCCGCTATGTTGATAATTAGCACAAATGGAGTATGATGTGGAGTATGCTTTATGTAAAAATAATTACACATTGACAAGTATTTGCACGATAAAATACATGAAAGCAGTAAACAAAATAGCAAAAGTAAACATGAAAAGAAGAGAGAAGAAAGACAAAAGAAAGAAGTCAATTTAGTTCATGAAAATGTGCGAGAACGTAATGAAGCAAGTAAGGAAGTAGGGATGGGAGAGTCATAATACAGCAGTATTAGACAAGATGAAAAGAGATGGAGAACGGTCATAGCAAACAAAGGAGAATAAGGGAATGGATGTGCATGTCATAGCAAATTTAAACAAATGTAGGTGAACGAGGGAAGGGATGTGCATTCAAAGCAAATTTAAATAGAGGTGAATAAGGAAAGAGATGTGCATGTCATAGCGAATTTAAACAAAGGTGAATAAGGAAAGGGATTGCATGTAATAGCAGTTTTAAAACAAATAAAGAAAAAATAAAGAAAGTATTCCACATAAGTCAAGTTCATTATGGTAAAAGCCTAAGTATCCCCAGCAGAGTCGCCATGCTGTCGTGTCCCGTTTTCTCGCGAAAGCAGATTTCGACTAGTCAACTATTTGCAAATAACTCTATCTGACTAGTCAACATCACCAAAGATCGGGTAAGCGCTTAAATTATTCCAAAGAGAAGGTGTTAGGCAATCTTCGAGATCCACAACTGTGGGTCCCGACCGAACTTTAGACTACGTAGATTATATAGTTAAGCTAGGTGTTTAAATAAATAGAAGGGGAGTTCAGAAGTCGTAGTGTCTTGTTAAAACATGTGAGGATCGATACAAGTCTTATGACTATGTAAGTACAAACCACGTTGAATTCTGTTAAGTAAGGATAACAAGCACATAATAAAGGGGGGGGGGTCCTAAGTTTTTTAGCCTAAAGATCACCCCATGCAACATAAACAATACTTCGCAACTCCCTTTAGGTAGGGGTTGCTCATATTATTCAGCGGGTACAAACTATCATCTCCTGCTACCCGATTACTATGTTGAAGTTCTTTACTTAAAAGGCATTCTAATTCATTTCTAAGTCGTACTCTATGCGTGCACTACCCATCCCATGCCTATGGTCCAGGAGGCTTTGGACCTATTGCTAGGTGGTTCTAGACTTTGCTTAGGTTGCTCAAGAAATGATAAAACTAAGCGACATTCAAAATAGATAGGACTCCATACAATAGCGACAAAAGGCTCAAGTTAACCTCCACACATAAGCATGAAAGCACGCGAACAGGTTTCTGGTTAGGCAGTAGGTGGAATTAGGACGTATTAGAATCGTTAAGTCCTATATGCATGATTTCTATGAGATTCCAGTATTATACGAGTATTGCTGCAGCGTGTGGGCAAATTAGATCAATATAAACCCTATAGGAATGATTTCTAATTGTTCTCATTATAAAATAATAAAAGCAATCTCATAATTCTGAATTACTAAAGCTGATTTCATAGATATGCGTCTTAAGTAGGTGACACTATCCTATAGGCAGGATTTCTAATGGTTGGCAGTTGAAATTGGCTTTATGATACTTTATCCCTATAGGCATGCTATCTAAGTGAAGTAGTACAAAAAAGTGCGAAGTAGTTGATTAATTAGTTAAGACCATATAGTCATGGTATCTAGGCAAGTAAAGGTAAACATGTTATCTAAGAGTGTTGTATAGTAGACATGGAAACAAACATAGCATATTTGACAAATGAAGTGAACTGTGTGCGTGGTTCCTATAGGTATACTTTCTATTCGTGTATAACACATGAAACATAATAGCATATATGGCATGTTGAACAAAATAGCAAATAGATCACGTAGATCCTATAGGCATGTTTTCTACCTTTAATGCAAGCATTAGAATGTACCCGATTCCTTAATTCACTAATTCCCCAATTTTTTAGTTCACAAATTACTACAGGCCCAAAATAAAAGAGCACAAGTTCAAACATTGCACACTAAAACGACTACAAGCCCAATAAACAAAACATGCCCAAACCAAACATGAGACGCATTTACTTGCACGGCCCAAAGGTCACACATGGACTCTACCAACCCAAAAGTTACAATTCATCCTCTTGACCAAACAAGTTAAAAACAAACTTAAAGCATTGCTTCATAAAGGCAGGATTATATGGCAACTAGTTGGATTCATGTAAATCATATTGATGTTTCAGAAGCAAGATAACAGAATTGATTGAGTCAAAACATAAAAAAAACTAGGGAAGTCAGTAGGACTCGTTTTCAACAAAGGAAAGTTTTACACAGGAGACAACATAAGTTCACACATGAGCAATTATTCACAAAAGAATGGGAGTGGCATGCTAAGCACAGTTAGACACTAAAAAACTTCATAGGCATATCTACTTAGGATAACCACATACAATGCCAAGTTTCAGAAATCAAGCATATGTCATGATTAGTCAAGGCTTTGGTTGAAGAAAACTTAACATAAGACATAGCAGAGTCATAGACAAGCACAAGTGGGGAATACGATAAAAGGTCTAACAAGAGAGCTTAGTAGAGTAGTATAGCATAATAGGTGCATGAGCAGGTACTAAGTTGAATGAGGCAACTTTAACATGCTGAGTGCCAGTTACAATACCAAAGTTCAGAAACCATATCAGAACTTATGATAGGTGAGAACATATTCGACTCTGGATCAACGGGACACTAGTTCTCAATCACATATAGGAGAAGGGGCTAGATATTGCATTTTTTCTAAAGGTCTTAGGCAAGGTTAAAGATCACTGGGTTGAACAAATAAGGAAGAACATGTTAAGTAGAAAGAAAGCATGTTTGGCTAATTAACAGGATCTATAGACAACTCTAGGAAAGCATTAAGTTATACATGGATGATTCAGCAAAAATTAGGACAAGTTTTGGGCTTGACTCGGCTCTTCACAAGAGTACAGAACAAGGAAGGAAGCTAAATTCAGGATAAGCAACAATAATAAACATTAAACATATACATTAGAGCAAACAGACTCAAGAAACAGGATAAGGACAAACAAATAGACAAATTCGATTATTAGAAAGCATAAAGCCTCAAGAAGAGTTTCAGAATATACAACATCATGTTGGTTTATAAAAATTCCAGAGACAGATGTGCAGAGCAAGAATTCAAACGGCAAGAAATGATATTGCAAGAGCCATAGATGCTTAGAAGTTACAGGTGAATGAACAACTAAATACGAAGAATAATTTCAGCAATACTCCAATGTCAACAGCAAAACGAGCAGTATAACCAAGAAATCTCAATGCGTCAGAGTCCCCAAGGGTTTCGAATGAACCCCGAGCAATGCTCACAATGAGAAAGGTTCGATAATTGAATTCTGGTGGCCTTGGCTTTCAACCGGACAAGAAATTAAGCCTTAGAGTAGTAAAGATAAGTAAGAATAAGAGAGTAGTAGAAATTTTTCGGTGATTAAGGTCTGTTTTAAGGGGAAATTGGGGAGGGGTTTATATAGTGTTCAAATTAAGATGAACAAACAAGGAAAACAATCAATTAAACCTAAATCACGAAAGTAAATATCGCATGCAATCTATAATAGAACCAGTAAAAGAAGAATTAGAATCCAAATCCTAGTTGGAATCGAACTCGGGGCAAATCGTTCACAAGCCCCAATCACGACGTAATCAACGGAGATACACCGTATACAAGAGAGATTTTTTTAGTGCATAGAACCACAATAGCACCCAGAACCGTAGAATCAGCCGGAGTTGTGAGAATCGGGCTTGCCATAAGTGCAATGGCAACGAAAGTTACCATAAATGAGTAATGGTAGCAAGAGAGGTAAGTAAAACCCGCTTATGGACGCGTATAAGAAAAGAATAAGAAATGATCTCCATGGTCGGCTAGGGTTTAGTGTGAGAGTGGAGATGAGTGAATGGAGAGGTTTCAGAGGCGGTTGTTTAGGTGGGAATGGGTTACGGTTTCAAGGTAAAGGGGTATAAGGAAAGGGTAGGGATTATTATTGGTCGTTGATCATATGAGATCAACGGCCGTGATTAAAGTGAAGTGGGGCGGGTCGAGTAAACGGATCCCGGCCGGGTTAAAATAAAGGGGTCGTTTGGTTTAGATCAGGGCAGCTTGGGATTGGGCTCACTCGTTTGGACCTTAATTGGTCCGAAAATAAAGCCTAATTTGGGCCAGATTTTAAAGTAAATTAAAGGGAAGTAATTTAAATAAAATCCAAAAATACTATTTATGCAACTTAATACTTTAAAATAATAGTTGAAGATTATAAAAATGTAAAAACTTATTTTGACCTTAAATAAAATGACAAATGCAATTTATTGTAAAATATAGGCTATTATTGCAAAATTATGTATTTGGCATAAAAGTGAAAATATAATTACATAAAGTGAAGTAGTATATTATAAACACATATGTGTATGCAAATAATAGAGTTGGATGATTAAATCATCACAAAATAATTTAAGGGGATAGTTAATAAATAATAAAGTAATTAAAATACAAGAAAATCGATTTTAAAGCTCTAAAATTATGGAAAATTATAGAAAATACTTGTATAATTTTTTTATATTAAATAATGATGCGAAAATGATAGTTTGAAAGTATATATACTATCTGAAAAAATATGAGGGCAAAATAGGGTATCAATATTGAGCTCATATCAACTATTTAGTTTGATACCTATTTGGGCTTGAGAAAGCCAAATTGGCAAAATCACTCTATGACTGAGAGGTTAAGTGAATAGAGTTGAGAGCTATAATATACCCCAATCAACAAAATAAGTGTTAACGTATAGGCGAACACCTAGGTTATGGTCACATCCCTAGGCTTTTTAACTATTTGGAAAAACAGCAAAAACAATATTTCGCTTTCTATTTTCTTCTCTTAGCTTATAATTGTTAGAGTAAAATTAGAATTAGAAATCAAAACCATTTATTTGGAAGTGCAATTTAGTTGTTCCATTTGCTTTCGACAAGTGTATGCCCCTAACACCCATAGTAGCTCACTGTGGAAATCGACCTCGACTCTTGTTGGGTACTATTCTTCCAACGATCGTTTTCACTCAATATTGAGTGTGGATCGGACGTGGATCAACATCCCACAAGAAATTTTCCAATTCTTTGGCACTTCTTGCACCACCATAAGCCTTTGGCTCCAGAATCCTCACCTTGGAGCGATCATCACTCCTAGGGGTAGTGTTTTATAATGCCCTTCAAAGTTGAACCACCTCCTCGCGTAGTTCTTCCTTTTCCTTGCGTACCAAGTCCATTTCTGTCGGCGTAGTCTCATGCCTCGCTGCATAATCTACCTCCAAACGTGCCATTCTCGCAAGAACAGAAGAATCAGCGCCTATTTCAAGAGCCTGCCCAACAAGTGCTTCCAACTGTTCCACCCTTTGGCGCAGTTCAGCATTTGTGCCACCAGCCATGTTCTCAAAAAGTACCACGAAATCTGCTATTGTTCATCTTGCCACCATCACAAACCTGCCGCGCTCTGATACCAGTTGTCACGGGGGCAATTTTGGTCAGCCTAAAGTCACACCCGTGCGGCAGTCAAGTTGCACACTTGACTCAGCCTTCCCAACACTTAGCCAAATTTTCAGCAAGTTTATATTTAAAATTATTTTAGGCAGCAAAGTAAAGAGAACACAATCAAATACGGGAAAATCCCAAACTTTGTATTAATTCGAAAACTTATAAAGAAAAGCCTCATTGACTATGATCACAAGTCGATCACAGCCCCACTCAGACAAAGAACATAAGTCGTTCTTTAGCCAATAATAAGACCTACCCAATTCCTAGCCTTAGTCCCTTTTGAAACACTTAAGAAACCCTTACGTTTCACTCTTGTTTCCCTTTTGAACTTCACATGAAATTCCCCAATGAAATCTAGCTAAATCCAAAGGCACCTATTTATAACATATAGGCAGTCTTTTGCACTTGACAGCACATTGACACTTGTTGCTTACTGTAACGACCCAACAGGTCGTTTTACTTTTTAGAACCCCCATTTCCCTAAATAAGACTTCCCGTACGTGCTATTACTGTTTTATGACTTGCAGGGATGGTTAGTTGAGGTTTGAAAGGGGGTTGAAATCGGAACACTTGGTTCCTTAAGTTGGCCTAAAAAGGCTAAGTTTCACTTCGGTCAATATTTTGACTAAATAACCTCGGAATAGGGATTTGATGGTCCTAATAGGTTCGTATGGTGACTTCGGACTTGTACGTAAGTTCCGATCGGGTTTTGGATGACCCGGGAGCGTTTCGGCGCCTAATATCAAAAGTTGGTTCTTGAAGGATTTTGAAGCTCTTTAAATTTGGTTTGGAGCGGGTTTTGGTGATATCGAGGTTTGAATGGAATTACGAGACCGGGAATAGTTCTGTATGGTGATTTAAGACTTGCACGCAAAATTTGGTGTCATCCCGAGTAGTCTAAGTATGATTCGGCGCATTCAGAGCAATTTGGAAAACTTGAAGTTCATATGTTGATTTAATTTGTTTTAGGGTGCGATTCTCAGTTCTGTTGATGATTTTTGAGTTTCGAGAGTTCGAGCAGGTCTGTATCATGTTTACAAACTTGTTGGTTCCTTTGGACGGGGTCCTGAGTGGCTCGGGTGAGTTTCGGACCCCTCGGAGCAAAGGGTGAAAAAATTGAAAATCCTAGTTCTAGTTTCCTTCTTCGCGAACGCAGAGGGAACCTCGCGTTCGCGTAGAGGGAATTGGGACTGGGGGAATTTTGTGCTATGCGTTCGCGATAGCTAGTCCGCGTTCGTGAAGGTCTGGGATCGATGACCTTCGCGTTCGCGTGAGGCGACTGGCGTTCGCGTAGAGGATCCTGGTTTGGGCTGGGCCGCTGAGTGTTCTTCGCGTTCGCGAAGCAACCCTCGCGTTCGTGAAGGGTAGGCCAAGCCAGCCTCCACGTTCGTGATGCCTTGGTCACGTTCACGATGTGTTGTCTCCAGGGGGACTGAGCTGTTTGCCTTCGCGAACGCGAGGCCCCTTCCGCATTCGCGATGAAGGAGGCAGCTGGGCAGTGAGTTTTAAAATCAGGACTTAGGCATTTTTGGGGTCATTTATTGCACTCTTGTGTGATTTGAGAGCTCTTAAGGAGGGGATTTTGACATAGCTTTGTGAGTTAAGTAATTTCTAACTAATGTGAGATTAATGCATAGATTATGGGTGGATTTTAACATGGAAATTCGTAGAAATCATGTGTTTAGATAAAAAACCTAGGTTTTGTAAAAATGGGATTTTACCACGAAAATGATTATGGAACTAGTGAAAATCATATATTTATGTTCCTAAGGTTATGGGTAACAACTTCCTTCAAAAATTTCCAGAATCCGGGCACGTGGACCCGGGGGTGGATTTTAGGAATCTTGCATTAAGAGTTGGGTAACCACTTTAATAGTTGGGATATAAACTTTTGAGCATAAATTGATTTATTTATATCATATTTGACTAGTTTCGAGTCGTTTGGCTTCAAATTTGGAGGTTTGAGCGTATTCATGAATTGGGAAGTAGGCTTTGAGACGAGGTAAGTCTCTTTTCTAACCTTGTAAGAGGGAATCAACCCCATAGGTGAACTTAAATCAATATGTACTTCTACTTGTGGGGGCTACGCACGCACGATGTGAGGAGAGTCCGTGTGTAGCTACTATTCATGCATATGTCCGGGTAGATTTAGGCCTACACCATGATTTGTTGATATCGTTGCTTGATTATGTTTACTAATTGTTGGAACTAAAGTGGAGGTTGAGAACTTCAATATTTTGAAGTTCCAAGTTGAATTTCTTATTTCTAAAAGGTATTGGGAAATATTGTGATAAATTGAGAACGCCTATGTTTAACCGCTTCGCAAATATACTCCGTGAGCGGGGTAAATTTCCACTACTATCATGGGAGCGGGTCGTTCGCCTCGGCAAGATTTATTGATATATTATATGGTTCGGGCCGTTCGACCCTCCGCAGTGCACAGTATATTATTATGTATATTTGGATCAGGCCGTACGTTCACGTCATAACTCATGCATAGAGATACCGAAATCCCTTTTTATACTTAATATTGTTTTACGAACTTGAAAGGTGAAAGGAATAGATGAGAGAAAGGACTTGAATTTTACTTGAAAGAAGAATTGCTTACTTACTTCTTGTTTGAGCTCTATTATTATCATTGTGTATTTCATGCTTAATCAGAACTACACTTTATTATGTTTTTTGGCCCATAGTAAGTGTCGAAGTCGACCCCTCATCACTACTTCGATGTTAGACTAGATACTTACTGGGTACATATTGTTTATGTACTCACGCTACACTTTTGTACTTAATTGTACAGGATCTGAGGCAGGTGCATCTGGTTACCGGTCCGGCATGCATATTTGATCCCAGCTTCGAGACTAAACGGTGAGTTGCCCTTCCAAGCCGTTCTTCAGCAACCAAAGTCTCCATTTTGTTATATTTTTCTGTCTATTACATTTCAGATAGTAGACTAGTATTCTTTTATATATTCTACTAGAATGCTCATACACTTGTGACACCAGGTCTTGGCACACACTAGTAGACTTATGAATTTGGATTTGTCTTCATGATTTCAATTTGCACTCTTTTGCTTCTGTTTAATTATTTTACATCTGCAAAGTTATAAATCTTTATAACAAATGAGTAAAAGTTATTCACTTAATAATCTTATTTAAATCGGGAAACCACTAGATTGAGTAGTGTTGGCTTGTCTGACAATGGTGTTGGGCGCCATCACGACTTTTAATGGAATTGGGTCGTGACAACATCGTATCAAAGCACTAGGTTCACGTAGGTCTCACAAGTTATGGGCAAACCTAGTAGAGTCTTGTGGATCGGTGCAGACACGTCCGTACTTATCTTTGAGAGGCTATAGGGTGTTAGGAAACTACTCTTCATTCATCTCCTATCGTGCAGTTGATGGTATACTAAGTTCCTTTCTTTTATTCTCTCATAGATGGTGAGGACGCGTACAGTGGACGTTCCAGACTCGGGAGGAGCTGCCTCCCCCGTTGCAAGAGGCCGAGGTAGAGGCTGGGGGAGGGCACCGTCCCGAGGTACGGGACGAGGGCATCCCAAAGCTGCCCCAGTAGCACCACCAGCGGATCCAGTGGAGGATCCCATCATCGAGGAGAAGGGCGAGGTGCACGCAGTATTGCCAGCCCCAATAGATTTCATGTCAGCACCGGGCTTTCAGAAGGTCATGGGCCGTATGGTTGCGGTTCATGGACACTATGACTCAGGCTGGTCTATTTCCAGCGGACTCAGCCACATCTCAGGCTGGGGGGAGAGCACAGACCCCTACTGCCCAGGCTCCGGGGCATGCGGCTGCCATATGTCAGAGCCCATGTGCACTACCCGTTGGCAGAGCCCAGCTAGTTGCAGCAGCTGCACCTGAGCCTAGACTAGCTACGGACGGCGAGTCGCAGAAGTTATTGGACAGATGGACTAGGCTACACCCTCATGTCTTCGGGGGTGAGCGGCATGAGGACCCCAGGACTTCATTGATCGGTGCAGGGACAGACTGCACAACATGAGGATATTGGAGTCCCATGGGGTGGATTTCACTACTTTCCAGCTGGATGGCAGGGCCCGTAGATGGTGGCAGTCTTATCTTCTTGGCAAACCAGTAGGTTCTCCTCCCATGACTTGGGACCAGTTTACACAGCTGTTTTTGGATAGGTATATTCCACCCTCCCGGAGGGAAGAATTGCGATGTTAGTTTGAGCAGCTCGAGCAGGGTCAGATGTCAGTGACCAATTATGAGGCGAGATTCTCTGAGTTGTCTCGCCATGCACTTATATACTTCCTACTGATGCAGAGAGAGTCTAGAGGTTTGTTGCGGGGTTGCACTCCGGTATTCGGGCTAGTATGGCCCGGGAGGTTGAGATGGGGACTTCTTATCAGCTAGTAGTGGAGATTGCTCGGAGGATTGAGGGCTTTCGCCAGAGGGGTAGAGAGCAGATGCAACAGGACAAGAGAACCCGTTTCTCCGAAGAGTTTAGAGGTTCCCCAGCTGGGGGTAGAGGTTAGTTCGGAAGGGGTCAGCCTAGCAGGCTCCCATATCCAGCACCACCACCACCTCCTCGGGGTGCTCCAGCGCGACCCTATTTTAGTGCTATGCCAGAGAGTTCTTACCGCCCACCAGCTCTTCAGGGTTCTACCAGTGGGTACTCGAGTCATCAGGGTTCTTCTAGTGCCTATTTTAGTGCCATGCCAGAGAGTTCATACCGCCCACCAGCCATCCAGGGTTATTCTAGTGGGTATTCAGGCTAGCAGGGTCAGACTTCGGGGCAACAGTCTATGGAATCGAGAGGTTGTTACGAGTGTGTTGATCCGGGTCACATGAAGAGATTTTTCCCCAGCCTTCGAGTCAAGGCAGTGAGCAGGGTCATCAGCTTATGATTACAGCACCATTCGTCCGATCACCTAGAGGCGGAGGGTAGGCGGGTAGGGGTCGTCCTAGAGGTGGAGGCCAGACAGGGGGAGTTCAGCCAGCTACTGTTTAGTCAGGCGGAGGCCAGCCAACCGATGCTCCAGCCAGGTTCTATGCCTTCCCAACTAGACCAGATGTAGTGGTCTTAGATGTCGTGATCATAGGTATTATTTCTATTTGCGGTAGGGATGCTTCAGTATTATTTGATCCAAGATCTACCTAATCATATGTGTCATCTCTGTTTGCTCACTTTCTGGATATTCCTTGTGAGTCCTTAGTTACTCTTGTCTATTGTTCACTCTTGTGGGCGATTCTATGGTTGTGGATCAGATTTATCGATCCTGTGTGGTCACATTCTATGGTTACAAGACTAGAGCGGACCTTTTGTTGCTTGATATGACTGACTTTAAGGTCATCCTGGGCATGGACCAGCTATCCCCATATCATGCCATCCTTGATTTCCATGCCAAGACTGTTACTTTAGCGATTCTAGAATTGCCGAGATTGGAGTGGAAGGGTTCATCTGTCAGTACATCTAGCTGGGTTATCTCTTTTCTGAAGGCTCGACACATGGTCGAGAAGGGTTGTTTGGCTTATTTAGCTTATTTTCGGGATACTACCACAGAGTCTCCGACGATTGATTCAGTGCTAGTAGTCCACAAATTTGTCGATGTGTTTCCTTCTAACCTTCTAGGCATGCCACCAGATCGTGACATTGATTTCTGTATTGACTTGGCTCTAGGTACCCAGCCTATATCTATCCCACCTTACCTTATGGCTCCGAAAGAGTTGAAGGAGTTGAAGGAGCAGCTTGAAGAGTTGCTAGCAAAGGGGTTCGTCAGGCCAAGTGTGTCCCCTTGGGGTGCACCAGTGTTATTTGTGAAGAAGAAAGATGGGACTATGCGGATGTGCATTGATTACCGTTAGTTGAACAAAGTCACCATTAAGAACAAGTACCTGTTGCCGCGTATTGATGATTTGTTTGACCAGTTGCAGGGTTCTAGAGTGTTCTCTAAGAACGACTTGAGGTCAGAGTACCATCATTTAAAGATTCGGGAATCGGATGTTCCGAAGACTGCTTTCTATACTAGATATGGCCATTATGAGTTTCTAGTGATGTCTTTCGGCTTGACTAATGCTCCAGCGGCGGTTATGGACTTGATGAACAGAGTGTTTAGGCCTTATATTGATTCGTTTTTCATTGTCTTCATTGATGACATCTTGACCCACTCACGTAGCATGGAGGAGCACGAGCAACATTTGAGAGTAGTGCTCCAGACCTTGGGGAACAGAATCTATATGCCAAGTTCTCCAAGTGTGAGTTTTGGTTAGATTCCGTAGCATTCTTGGGGCATGTTGTATCAGGCGAGGGTATTAAAGTGGATCTCAAGAAGATTGAAGCAGTTCAAAGTTGGCCTCGTCCTACTTCGGCGACCGAGATTAGGAGCTTCTTGGGGCTAGCCGGTTATTATCGCCAATTTGTGGAGGGATTCTCATCCATTGCAGCACCTTTGACTAGATTGACCCATAAGGGTGCTCCGTTCCATTGGACCGATGATTGTGAGGCGAGCTTTCAGAAGCTCGAGACAACTTTGACTATGGCACCGGTACTAGTGTTGGCTTATGGTTCGGGAATGTGTACAATTTATTGTGACGCTTCACTCATTGGTTTGGGTTGTGTACTGATGCAAGAGGGTCGAGTTATTCCATAGGCTTCACGTCAGCTAAAGATCCATGAGAAGAACTACCTAGTGCACGATCTAGAGTTAGCCACGATTGTTCATGCTCTTAAGATCTGGAGGCATTATCTTTATGAGGTGTCCTATGAGGTTTACACTAACCATCGTAGGTTTACACTGCCTCAAGCAAAGGGATCTCAATTTGAGGCAGCGCAGATGGCTTGAGTTACTGAAGGATTATGACATCACCATTCGTTATCATCCGGGCAAGGCGAATATAGTCGCGGATGCCTTGAGCAGGAAGGCAGAGAGTATGGGTAGCTTGGCATTCATTTCAGCAGAGGAGAGGACACTAGCATTGGACATTCAACCCTTGGCTAACAGACTTGTGAAGTTGGATATTTCAGAGCCCATCCGAGTTCTTGCATGCATCGTTGCCCAGTCTTCACTATTGGAGCAGATCAAGGCTCGAAAATTTGATGATCCACACTTGGCAGTTCTCAGAGAGACAGTACTACAGGGTGGTCCCAAGGAAGTTTCTATTGACGGGGATGGTGTTTTGCGACTCCAAGGTTGTCTATGTGTTCCTAATGTCGATGGCTTGAGGGAGAGGATTCTATAGGAGGCACACAGTTCTCGGTATTCCATTCATCCAGGTGTTACAAAGATGTATCATGACCTGAGACAACATTATTGGTGGCGGCAGATGAAGAAAGACATAACTGAGTATGTATCTAGGTGCCTATATTGCCAGCAGGTTGAGTATGAGCACCAGAGCCCAGGTGGCCTACTCCAGCAAATGAATATACCAGAGTGGAAATGGGAGCGCATTACTATGGACTTCGTAGTTGGGTTGCCACGGCTCTTGCGGAAGTCTGATACAGTTTGGGTCATTGTTGACAGGTTGACCAAGTCAACACACTTCATCCCAGTTGCAACAACTTATACTTCAGAGAGGTTGGCCCAAATTTATATTCGGGAGATAGTTCGTTTGCACGGTGTGCCAGTTTCAATTATATCAGATAGAGGCCCTCAGTTCACTTTGCATTTTTGGAGAGCCGTACAGAGTGAGTTGGGAACTCGTGTAGAGCTCAGCACTGCATTTCACGCACAGACCGACGGGCAGTCAGATCTTAGAGGACATGCTCAGAGCATGTGTGATTGACTTTAGGGGACAGTGGGATCAGTCTTGCCTTCAGCCGAGTTTGCTTACAACAACAGTTATTAGTCCAGCATCGAGATGCAGTTCAGATCTTGGAGGGCATGCTCAGAGCATGTGTGATTGACTTTGAGAGACAGTGGGATCAGTTCTTGCCTTTGGCCGAGTTTGCTTACAACAACAGTTATTAGTCCAGCATCGAGATGGCTCCATTTGAGGCTTTATATGGTCGGCGATGTCGTTCTCCCATCGGGTGGTTTGAGCCCGCGTGGCTAAGTAATATGGTACTGATTTAGTGAAGGATGCCTTAGAAAAGGTGAAGTTGATTCCGGAGCAACTTCGCACAGCACAGTCCAGACAGAAGAGTTACGCGGATCACAAGGCGCGTGACTTATCATTTATGGTGGGCGAAAAGGTTCTTTTGAAGGTCTCGCCGATGAAGGGGATTATGAGACTCGGAAAGAAGGGCAAGCTGAGCCCAAGGGTTATAGGCCCATTTGAGGTGCTAAGGCGAGTTGGGGAGGTTGCTTATGAGCTTGCCTTACCTCCCAGCCTATCAGGAGTTCATCTTGTTTTTCACGTGTCTATGCTCCGGAGGTGTCATGCCGACTTGTCACATGTGTTAGACTTCACCACTATTCAGCTAGATAAGAACCTGGGTTATGAGGAGGAGCCAGTTGCCATTGTTGCTAGACAGGATCGCCAGTTGAGATCCAAGAGGATTTCCGCGGTAAAGGTTCAGCGAAGGGGCCAACCAGTCGAGGAGGCGACCTGGGAGTCCGAGGAGGACATGCATAGCAGATATCCACACTTATTCAGCACTCCAGGTATGAATCTAAACCCGTTCGAGGATGAACGTATGTTTAAGAGGTGGAGAATGTAATGACCCGACCGGTCGTTTTGCTTTATAGAAGCCCATTCCCCTAAATAAGACTTCTCGTATGTGCAATTACTATTTTATGACTTGCGGGGATGCGTAGTTTGGGGTTTGGAAGGGTTCGGGTTGAAATCTGAACACTTGGTTCCTTAAGTTGGCCTAAGAAGGCTAAGTTTGACTTCGATCAATATTTTGAGTAAACAACCTCGGAATTGGGATTTGACGGTCCCAATAGGTTCGTATGGTGATTTCAGACTTGGGCATATGTTCAGATCGGGTTTTGGATGATCCGGGAGCGTTTCGGCGCCTAATATCAAAAGTTGGTTCTTGAAGGATTTTGAAGTTCTTAAAATTTGCTTTGGAGCGGGTTTTGGTGATATCAAGGTCCGAATGGAATTCCGAGATCGGGAATAGTTTCGTATGGTGATTTAAGACTTGCACGCAAAATTTGGTATCATTTTGAGTAGTCTAAGTATGATTCGGCCCATTCGGAGCAATTTGGAAAACTTGAAGTTCATATGTTGATTTAATTTGGTTTTAGGGTGCCATTCTTAGTTTCGTTGATGATTTTTGAATTCCGAGAGGTCGAGAAGGTCCGTATCATGTTTACAGACTTGTTGGTGCCTTTGGAGGGGGTCTCGAGTGGTTTGGGTGAGTTTTGAACCCCTCGGAGCAAAGTGTGACAAACCAAAAAATCCCAGTTCTAGTTTACTTCTTCGTGAACACGGAGGGAACCTTGCGTTCGCGTAGAAGGAATTGGGACTAGGGAGATTTTGTGCTATGCGTTCGCGATATCTAGTCCGCGTTCGCGAAGTTCTGGGACCGCTGACCTTCGCGTTCGCGTGAGGCGACTCGCGTTTGCGTAGAGGAGCCAGGGCTGGGCTGGGCCGCTGTTCGTGAAGCATCCCTCGCGTTCGCGAAGGGTAGGCCAATCCAGCCTCCGCGTTCGCGATGTCTTGGTCGCATTCGCGATGTGTTGTCTCCAGGGGGCCTGAGCCGTTTGCCTTCGCGAACGCGAGGCCCCTTCCGCATTCGCGATGAAGGAAGCAGCTGGGCAGTGAGTTTAAAAAATGGTACTTAGGCATTTTTGGGGTCAATTATTGCACTCATGGGCGATTGAGCTTAATACATAGATTATGTGTGGATTTTAACATGGAAATTTATAGAAATCATGGGTTTAAATGAAAAACCTAGGTTTTGATAAAAATGATATTTTACCACGAAAATGATTACTGAACTTAGTGAAAATCATATATTTATGTTTCTAAAGTTATGGGTAACAACTTCCTTCGAAAAATTCCGGAATCCGGGCACGTGGGCCTGGGGATGAACTTTAGGAATCGTGCATTTAGAGTTGGGTAACCACTTTAATAGTTGGGATATGAACTTTTGAGCGTAAATTGATTTATTTATATCATATTTGACTAGTTTCGATTCGTTTAACATCAAATTTGGAGGTTTGAGCGCATTCTTGAATTGGGAAGTTGGCTTTGAGACGAGGTAAGTCTCTTTTCTAACCTTGTAAGAGGGAATCAACCCCATAGGTGAACTTAAATCAATATATACTTCTACTTGTGGGAGCTACGCACACACGATGTGATGAGACTCCGTGCGTAGCTACTATTCATGCATATGTTCGGGTAGATTTAGGCCTACATCATATTTGTTGATATCGTTGCTTGATTATGTTTACTAATTGTTAGAACTAAAGTGGAGGTTGAGAACTTCAATATTTTAAAGTTCCAAGTTGAATTTCTTATTTCTAAAAGTTATTGGGAAATATTGTGATGAATTGAGAACGCTTATGTTTAACCGCTTCGCAAATATACTCGGCGAGCGGGATGAATTTCCACTACTCTCATGGGAGTGGGCCGTTTGCCTTGGTAGGATTTATTGATATATTATATGGTTCGGGCCGTTCGACCCTCATCACTGCACAGTATATTATTATGTATATTTGGATCGGGCCGTACGTCCTCGGCATACCTCGTGCGTAGAGATACCGATTTATAATGAATATTGTTTCACGAACTTGAAAGGTGAAAGGAATAGATGAGAGAAAGGACTTGACTTTTACTTGAAAGAAGAATTGCTTACTTACTTCTTGTTTGAGCTCTATTATTATCATTGTATATTTCATGCTTAATAAGAACTACACTTAATTATGTTTTTTGGCCCATAGTAAGTGTCGAAGTCGATCCCTCATCACTATTTCTTCGAGGTTAGACTAGATACTTACTGGGTACATATTATTTATGTACTCACGCTACACTTCTGTACTTAATTGTACAGGATCTGAGGCAGGTGTATCTGGGTACCAGTCCGGCCCGCATATTCAAACCCCGCTTCGAGACTACACGGTGAGCTACCCTTCCGAGCCGTTCTGCAACAGCCTAAGTCTCCCTTTTGTTATATTTTTCTGTCTATTACATTTCAGATAGTAGACTAGTATTCTTTTGTATATTCTACTAGAACGCTCATACACTTATGACACCAGGTCTTGGCACACACTGGTAGACTTATGATTTTGGATTTGTTTTCATGATTTCGATTTGCACTCGTTTGCTTCCATTTAATTGTTTTACATCTGCAAAGTTCTAAATCTTTTTAACAAAAAAGGAAAAGGTATTCACATAATAATATTATTTAATTCGGAAAACCACTAGATTGATTAGTGTTGGCTTGCCTAACAATGGTGTTGGGCGCCATCACGGCCTTTAATGGAATTGATCGTGATACCTACAGCTTTTGCCACTTGTCGGGCTAATGCTAAATTTGTTCCTAACTTGTAGTTGACATCCCCAAATACATAGGCCATGATATCCACGAAATGACAGTGGATACAAACATATATCAGACATGGGTACAAGTAGTTACAAAAAAGGTAGCCGCCAACTACTTTGGCATGTGCACTGCATGTGCGCTTTTGCTGGCCAGCTGCTGCATGCCCAAGGCTGGCATTGCGCCCAGCCTTGGCTCTTTTTACATTGCTCCGCACCAATGCCTTTCTCGGAACCTGCCGCCCATGACTTTGACGCACACGCCCGACGCCACTACAGCCGGCACATGTCTTGGCCGAGTTTCTGCCTTGTCCATGTCAACACTTGTTTCACCTGTGTCATTGCTTGTATTTTTCTTCACATAGCCTTTTCTTAGATATCTAAAGACTTTGCCATCATCCCGCACTGCTTTGCCTTAGCTTATCCCGCACTTGTCGCTGCCACAACCCAAAGTGTCCGCGTCTTGACTTTGGCGCGCATGCCATGCCATGCCGCCCCAACTTTTCCACACTGCCTTGTCAAGCCTTTGCCAAGCATTTCTTGCCTGCCCCAAGACCTTCGCCAATACTTGCCCACAACAACCCTCATGACAATGTCTTGCCCATTGCCCGCATGATCGTTTTGCCCGCACATAGGCTAATGGCAAGGCTTTCACGCCCAATCCTTGCCACAGCCGCGCCACGTCCGATGTCAAACAGCCAGGCCCCTACAAGTGGAAGTTAATTTTGACACTACCTTTGCAACACAACTAATATTTATGGTATACTAATATTATTAGTGATGCAAGTTCTTGTTCTGGCAGCTGGATACGTTTGATACAGCTCACACATACATGGAGCAATATATGGTGGCTGACACACTTGCCAAATATGGCCGCACCACGAAGTGCTCGACGGATAGTAAAGCCAGAGCGGGATGGCAAGAAAAGATTGAATGTTCCCCTTGGATTCGCCTGTTGAAGGGTAGCTTCGATCACCTTCTTTTGTTATCACAACACTGAAAATTTCATAGACTTAGGATCTTTTTGTTAGACATGTAGCTATGCCATTTGTTTCGAAATGAACTTTTGTACTAGCCCTTGACATGATGAGAATATTATGTAACATCCCCTTGAATTATCCTTTTACAATGACTCATATCCATGGGTTTCCCGTAGCTCATAAAGCCTTACGAGTTTACACAGTGTCTTTGCAGCTTACAATTTCTTGTATGACTACTCATTTAAGTTAACTAGTTTTAGGGTACGCGCTTTGTGCGTGTTTTCCGTGTCAATGAGTAAATATTTTTAAAAAATTATTTAAACAGTACTTAAACAATATCTTTGAGCTATAAAATAAAAATAAAATGTAGCTAAAAAATAAATGTTGATCCTATGTATTAAACTCAATAAATAATGAAATCCTGCCCCATGGAAGCCCTCAAAGTTTTATAAGAATATTTTATGAACATTGTAGTAGTTTTTCTGCCCTAATGCTGAAACAAACAAGTAAATGAAAATATTTCTATCACAATGATTTGTTAAAATATTAAATAATTATGTTATAAGTTTTTCAAATGATTAAGTTAAAATTATTTGACCTTATTTTCCAGTTATAGTGAATTATATATTTATGTTCTTATTGTTTTTCACACATTTCTCCTGCATTATTTCAAAAGTTGGGTTTTGAGTTTTTCATAGTACTTGTGTCACGACCCAAATCTCCCTTCTTAAGATGTCGTGACGGCACCTAGTCTCTACGACTAGGTAAGACTAACAATTTTCGAAAATAACAGAAATGGAAACAGAATTCAACAACTAGACTGCAGCAGATAACTATAAAATGATAAAATGCGCTCGGCATGTACAATAACCAACGCTCGGGAATAAACAATATTCCCAGAACCCGGTAGCCACAAATCACAAGATTATAGAAGAAAAATAAGTATCTCTATACCAGAGTCTAAGAAAGTACGGAAAAGAAGACACGATATGAGGGAATAAAGGGGGACTCTAAGGTCTACGGACGCGGCAGATACACCTTGAAGTCTCCGAAATCTCACTGCTCACTGATATCGAGGTTGATAGGAAGTACCTGGATCTGCACACAAAATATGTGCAGAAGAATAACATGAGTACACCACAACGGTACCTAGTAAGTGTCAAGCCTAACCTCGGTCGAGTAGTGACGAGGTCAAGTCGCCCTACTGGTATACAATAAATAAGACAGAAGAATATAGCAATGTAATAAGATACTGGAATTTAACAAGAGGAAACCACAGAAAATAGCAACACAACACATAGGGATAAACAGCAGGGGATCTCCTGAGATACCGTCTCGTAGTCCCAAAGTAAATATGCAAGGAGATCTACCGAGGTACCACCTCGTAGTCTCAAAAGTAAATGTGCAGGGGGATCTCTCGAAGTACCGCCTTGTAGTCCCAAAAGTAAATGTGCAGGGGGGCCTCCCGAGGTACCGCCTCGTAGTCCCAAAAGTAAACACACAGCTCGAAACCGATGAATACAACAATTAACATCAAGACTTCTATAGTTAAGACTGATACAGATCAAGAAAAATCAAGAAATCAACTAAGCATGCTGCACAGATTTCAAATAAACATTTAAGACACGTAGACATGCGATATTAGGCTAAAATAGGATAACTACACATGCTGGTATAACTCAATTAAGATGTAACAGGTTACTACTCAGTAAAAAACGGATTTTACAACAATTAGCTCGTGTAAGCACTCGTCACCTCGCGTACACGGCGCTCACATATAACAGAAGTATCACAACAGTACCAAATCCTAAGGGGATTTCCCCCACATAAGGTTAGGCAAGCCACTTACCTCGAACCAAGCTCAATCAATCAGTAAGAATGCCTTTTCCACGATTTTTCAACTCCGAATGACCCAAATCTACCCAAAAACAATTACATACCATAAATATAACTATAAGAAAGTAATCTAATTAATGAAATCAAGACTTTAACAAGAAATTAGAAAATCGCCCTAAAAAGTCGACCCAGGCCCACGTCTCGGAATCAGGTAAAAGTCATAAAATACGAACACGCATTCACTCACGACTTCACTCGTATCAATATTACTCCAATCCGATATCAATATCCCAATCAAAACTCAAAAATTTGGTTGAAGAACTTTCCAACTTTTTTCCCAAATTTATCAACCTAAATCCTTAATTAAATGATGAAATCAACTATAGATTAATGGAATATAACCATAAATGAGAAGAAACATTGCCCTATAGCTTCCTCTGAAAATCCTTCAAATTAACGCCCAAAACCGAGTTCTCAAAGTCCCAAAGTGAAAATGAGATCAAAACCTCGAAAATTAGCCTTTTCTGCCCAACGATCTCGCTTCTGTGAGGGAGCCACCGCATATGCGGTCCCGCACCTACGGAAAAACCCTCGCAGGTGCAGACTTTACTTAAGTCCACAATTTCGCTTCTGCGAGCAAGGGGCCGCACCTGCGCGTCCATTTCTGCGGATAATTTCCGCTTCTGTGATCCTCAAGTTCCCAGGCCTTCCGCTTCTGCGTTCCATCTTCCACAGAAGCGACTTCACTTTTGCGGTCGTAACCTCGCACCTGCGCCCCCAGGCCAAGATTCTCCAAACCGCACCTGCGTTCCTCCGCTCGCACGTGCGAGTCTGCACCTACGGTCAACCCCACCGCAAGTGCGCTTACACCAGAAGTTATAATGCTTCAGCAATTCTTCCAACTCCCAATTCGATCCGTTAGCCATTCGAAATCAACCCGAGCCCCCCGGAACCTCAACCAAAGATACCAACAAGTCCTAAAAAATCATACGAACATAGTCGAGCGTTAAAATCACGTCAAACAACGCTAAAAACACGAATCACACTCTAATTCAAACTCAATAAACTTTAAAACTTCAAACTTCCACAACCGCTGCCGAAACATATCATATCACGTCCGATTGGCCCCAAATTTTGCACAAAAGTCATTCAACATTACGGACCTACTCCAACTTTCAGAATCGGAATCCAACCCCGATATCAAAAAGTCCACTCCCGGTCAAACTTTCCAAAAATTCAACTTTCGCCATTTCAAGCCTAATTCAGCTACAAACCTCCAAATCACAATCCAGACACGCTCCTAAGCCCAAAATCACCCAATGGAGCTAATGGAACCGGCGAAACTCCATTCCGGAGTCATATTCACACAGTTCCAACTACAGTCATAATCCTAGAACTTAAGCTTCTGTTTTAGGGACTAAGTGTCCCAAATCACTCCGAAACCAAAAACAAAACATCCCAACAAGTCACATAAGCAGAAAAAGATACGGGAAAAGCAGTAAATAGGGGATCAGGGCTATTACTCTCAAAACGACCGGCCGGGTCATTACATCCTCTCCCTCTTATAACAATCGTTCGTCCTCGAACGAGTATAGAGACATACCTGAAGTGGTGAAAAGATGAGGATAATGGCTGCGCATATTATGATCGGTCTCCCATGTCGCCTCCTCGACCAGCTGACCCTCCATTAAACCTTCACTGAAGCAATACTCTTTGACCTCAACTTTCGAACCTGCCTGTCCAAAATAGCCACCGGCTCCTTAACATTAGATAGATCCTTGTCCAACTGTAGTGAGCTGAAATTCAACACATGAGACGGCTCGTCGTGATACTTCTGGAGCATAGAAACATGGACTACTGGATGATCTCCTTCTAGATTGGGAGTCAAGGCGAGCTCATAAGCAACCGCCCCAACTCACCGCAACACCTCGAATGGGCCAATAAACGTTGTCTTGCACTTCTTCCCGAACCTCATAACACCCTTCATGGGCGAAATCTGGAGCAAGACCCGCTCTCCAACCATGAATGCAATATCACGAACCTTCTGATCCACATAACTCTTCTGTCTGGACTAGGCTGTGCAAAGTCGATCCTGGATCACCTTACCCTTCTCCAAAGCATCCTGAACCAAGTTTGTACCCAATAACCTGGCCTCACCCGGCTCGAACCAAACCACTGGAGGCCGACATCGCCTACCGTACAAAGCCTCATACAGTGTTATCTGAGTGCTCGACTGATAACTGTTGTTGTAGGAAAACTCCGCAAGTGTCAAGAACCGATCCCAAGAACCTCCAAACTCCATCACACGCGCACAGCCATATCCTCTAGTATCTAAATAGTGTGCTCGAACTGGCCGTCCGTCTGAGGGTGAAATATTGTGCTCAACTCAACTCAAGTACCTAACTTATGATGTACAATCCTCTAGAATCGTTACGTAAACTGCGTACCCCGGTCAGAGATGATCGATACTGGTACGCCATGAAGCCTGAAATCTCGCGGATATAAACTCGAGCCAGCTGCTCGGAAGAATAAGTAGTCATCAATGGAATGAAATTAGATGACTTGGTCAGCCTATCCACAATCACCCAAATTACATCAAACTTCCGCTGAGTCTGTGGAAGCCCAACAACAAAATTCATAGTGATCCGCTCCCATTTCTACTCCGGAATCTCTAGCTTCTGAAGCAATCCACCTGGCCGTTGATGCTCATACTTCACCGGCTGACAATTTAGACACCGAGCTACATATTCCACTATGTCCTTCTTCATTCTCCTCCACCAATAATGTTGTCTCAAGTCCTGATACATCTTTGCGGCACCCGGATAAATGGAGTACCGCAAACTGTGAGCCTCCTAGAGAATCAACTCAAGCAATCCATCTACATTGGCACACACAGCCTGCCTTGCATCCTCAATGCACCATCATCTCCAATAGTGACCTCCTTGGCATCACTGTGCTGAACCGTGATCCCTAAGGACAAGCAGATGGGGGTCATCATACTGATGCTCCCTGATACGATCATAAAGAGAGGACTAAGAGACCAGATAATCCAAAACTCGACTCAGCTCAGAAATATCCAATCTAACAAACTGGTTGGCAAAGCCTAAACATCCAATGCCAATGGCCTCTCTATTGCTGGTAGATATGCTAAGCTCCCCAAACTCTTCGCCCTGCCACTCAAGGCATCAACCACCACATTGACCTTCCCAGGATGGTATATAATAGTGATATCATAATCCTTAAGCAGCTCTAACCACCTCTGTTGATGTAAGTTAAGATCCTTCTGTTTGAACAGATGCTGCAAACTTCGGTGATCAGTGTAGATATCACAAGGGACACCGAACAAATAGTGTCGCCAAATCTTCAAGGCATGAACAATAGATGCTAACTCAGGTCGTGGACAGGATAGTTCTTTTCATTCACCTTCAGCTATCTAGATGCGTAGGCAATCACCCTACCGTCCTGCATCAATATCGCACTGAGACTAATTCGCGACGCATCACAATATACAGTATAAGACCCCGAACCTGTGGGCAATACCAATACTGAGGCTATAGTCAAAGCTATCTTGAACTTTTGAAAGCCCTCCTCACACTCCTCTGTCTATCCGAACGGAGCACCCTTCTGGGTCAGCCTGGCCATAGGTGCTGCAATAGATGAGAAACCCTCAACAAATTGACGGTAATACCCTGCCAAACCAAGAAAACTCCAGATCTCCGTAGTTGAGGATGGTGTGGGCCAACTCTGCACTAATTCTACCTTCTTCGGATCCACCTTGATCCCCTCACTCGATACTACGTGACCCAAAAATGCCACGGGATCTAGCCAGAACTCACACTTTGAGAATTTTGCATATAACTTTTTTTGCTCTCAAGGTCTGAAGCACAGTCCTCAGGTGCTGCTCATGATCCTCCCAACTCGGGGAGTACACCAGAATTCGTCAATAAACACAATGACGAATGAGTCAAGATAGGGACGGAATATACTGTCCATCAAATGCATAAATGTTTCTGGGGCGTTGGTCAGCCCATATGACATCAGAAGGAACTCATTGTGACCATACCGAGTCCTGAAAGCAGTCTTCGGGATATCTTGCTCCGAAGCTTCAACTAATTATAGCCTGAACGCAAGTCAATCTTGGAAAACACTCTGGCGCCCTCTAACTAATCAAATAGGTCATTAGTACGAGGCAATGGATACATGTTCTTCACTGTAACTTTGTTCAACTAGAGATAATCAATGCACATACGCATAGAACCATCATTCTTCTTCACAAACAAGACTGGGGCACCCCAAGGTAACACACTGGCTGAATGAAGCCCTTATGAAGAAATTCCTATAACTGTTCCTTCAACTCAGGAGGGGCCATAAGATATGGAGGAATAGAGATGGGTTGAGTGTCCGTCATCAAATCAATACCAAAGTCGATATCTCTGTCGAGCGGCATGCTCGGAAGATCCGCTGGAAATACATCTGGATAATCCCTCACTACTGGGACTGACTCAACTGTAGGGGTATCAACACAAACATCTCTCACATAAGCTAGATACGTGTCACAGCCCTTCTCAACCATTCATTGAGCTTTAAGAAATGAAATAACTCTGTTGGGAGTATAATCTAAGGTACCTCTCCACTCTAACCGTGGTAAGCCTAGCATAGCCAGCATCACGGTATTGGCGTGACAATCAAGAATAGCATAATGGAGCGATAACAGTCCATGCCCAAGATAATATCTAAATCTACCATACTAAGTAATAATAAATCGGCTCTAGTCTCAAAATCACTATGAACAACCAAACACGACCGATACACACGGTCAACAACAATAGAATCCCCCACAAGTATAGACACATAAATAGGAGAACTCAAGGAATCACGAGATACGCCCAAATACAGAGCGAAATAAGATAACACATCGGAATAAGTAGAGCCTGGATCAAATAAAATTGACGCATCTCTATGACAGACCGAAACAATACCTGTAATGATAGAGTCGGAAGCAACTGCCTCGGCACTAGCAAGAAGAGCATAATATCTAGCCTGGCCTCCCCCTCTAGGGTGACCTCCACCTCGAGCTGGCTGAGCAGGTGGAGTGGTACATGGTGCTGTAACCATAGCTTGGGGACCGGACGCGGTGCCTAAGAAGTCTGTGGAGCTGCACCCCTCCTAAGTCTGAGGCAATCCCTCACCATATGACAAGTGTCACCACACTCAAAACAAGCTCTCGGAGGGCGTTGCTGCTGTGACTGGCTCGAGCCAGGTCGGATGGACTAACCGCTAAATGCACCCTGTGCAGGAGGTGCACTAGACACTGGCGGTGCATAATAAGGCTTCTGAGACCTAGGAGTAGCCGGAATACCACGGGCGGCTGGAAGTGCTGAATGAAAAGGGCGACTCACATAGCCCCTACCATGACGAACTATAGCTGGGACACGAGCACCACTATAAGTGCCAAACTCTCGAGACCTCTTGGCATCCCTCTACTCTCTCTCCCGAGCAAGCATATACCCTCCACTCTCCTGTCAATCCCCACAACCTGTTGGTATGCAATATCCATCTCCAACTCCCGGTCCATGCTAAGCCTAATACTGGGGTGGAGCCCCTCGATAAACCGACGAACCCTCTCTCAAACTGTAGCAACCAAGGCTGGTGCATACCTAGCCAGATCATTGAAACGAACCGCATACTCTAACACAGTCATAGAACCCTGGTGCAACTGATCAAACTCTGCGCGTCATGCATCTCTGAGACTCTAAGGAACATACTCCCTCAAGAAAATATCCTAGAACTGAGTCCATGTAAGTGAAGCTGCCTCAGTCGAACTACCCAAATCATAAGCACACCATCACTGATAGGCCACTCCTCTAAGCTCGAACATAGTGAAAGAAATCCCACTCGACTCCGTTACACCCATAGTACGGAGGATACGATGGCACCCCTCAAGAAAACCCTAGGAATCCTCTAACGCCAAGACACTAAAAGTAGGAGGGTGGTACTTCTTGTACCTCTTGAGCCTGAGCTGCTCCTCCTCAGAAACTGATGCCCTACCCTTGGGCCGAACTGGGGCTACCAGCTGTACTGGTATGAACTCTAGAACCTGGTCGACCTGAATACGCTACTCTGGGGTGCGAGCGGCAGGAGTCTATGCTCCTCCCCCGGCCTGAGGTGTGACAGGAGCAAGTGGAATCAACCCTGCCTGAGCTAGAGTATTGAACATGCTCAGGAACTGTGCAAGGGTCTCCTGAAGAGCTGGTGCAGTAACAGGCGTCTCAGGTGCCTGCGCTCTAACTGTAGCTACTGGTGGCTCCTCTACAGC
Organism: Nicotiana attenuata; assembly: GCF_001879085.1. NCBI lineage: Eukaryota > Viridiplantae > Streptophyta > Magnoliopsida > Solanales > Solanaceae > Nicotiana > Nicotiana attenuata. Next base: position 37,086,169 of record NC_032000.1, on the reverse strand, counting down.
AGCTCGTGCGGGTGCTCTGGCTGCACCACGTGGACGTCCTCGACCTCTACCCCGGCTTCGGCCTCTCGCGGCTCTAGCAGGTGGCGCGGGGCCTGGTAATCTGATCTGGTTGTATGTGTCCTCACCATCTGTGAGAGAATAGAAAACAGAAGCTTAGAAATCCGAAGTCAACAATTTCGCACGACAAGGAATCAAAAGAAGTTAAATTTTCCAAACAGTTCTGTATCCTCCCGAAGATAAGTACAAACGTCTCTGTACCGATCCGCGAGACTCTACAAAACCTGCTTGTGACTCGTAACACCTGTGAACCTAGAGCTCTGATACCAACTTATCACGACCCAAATCTCCCTCCGTAAGATGACGTGACGGCACCTAGTCTCTACGACTAGGTAAGCCTAATAATTTGCGGAAATAACAGAAATGAAAACAGAATTCAACAACTAGACTGCAACAGATAACTATATAATGATAAAATGCCGCTCGACATGTACAATAACCAATGCTCGGGTATAAACAATATTCCCAAAACCCGATAGTCATAAATCACAAGCTTATAGGAGAAAACTAAGTATCTCTACACACCAGAGTCTAAGAAAGTACGGAAAATAAGACAACATAGCGGGAAATAGAGGGGGACTCCGAGGTCTGCGGATGCGACAAATATACCTTGAAGTCTCCGAAATCTCACTGCTCACTGATATCGAGGCTGATAGAAAGAACCTGGATCTACACGCAAAACATGTGTAGAAGAGTAGCATGAGTACACCACAACGGTACCCAGTAAGTGCCAAGCCTAACCTCGGTAGAGTAGTGACGAGGTCAGGTTAGGGCCCTACTGGTATATAATAAATAAGGCAGAAGAATATAGCAATGTAATAAGATACTGGAATTTAACAAGAGGAAACCACAGAAAATAGCAACACAACACATAGGGATAAACAGCAGGAGATCTCCCGAGATACCGTCTCGTAGTCCCAAACTATCTCGAGGTACCGCCTCGTACTCTCAAAAGTAAATGTGCAGGGGGATCTCTCGAAGTACCGCCTCGTAGTCCCAAAAGTAAATGTGCAGGGGGAACTCCCGAGGTACCACCTCGTAGTCCCAAAAGTAAACACACAGCTCGAAACCGATGAATACAACAATTAACATCAAGACTTCTATAGTTAAGACTGATACAAATCAAGGAAAACAGGAAATCAACTAAGCATGTTGCACAGATTTCAAATAAATATTTAAGACACGTAGACATGTGATATTAGGCTAAAACAGAATAACTACACATGCCGGTATAACTCAATTAAGATGTGACAGGTTACTACTCAGTAAAAACCGGATTTTGCAATAATTAGCCCATGTACGCACTCGTCACCTCGCGTACACGGCGCGCACATATCACAGAAGTATCACAACAGTACCAAATCCTAAGGGGATTTCCCCCACACAAGGTTAGGCAAGCCATTTACCTCGAAACAGGCTCAATCAATCAGTAAGAAGGCCTTTTCCACGATTTTCCGACTTCGAATTTCCCAAATCTAGCAAAAAACAATTACATACTATAAATATAACTATAAGAAACTAATCTAACTAATGAAATCAAGACTTCAACAAGAAATTCAAAAATCGTCCCAAAATATCGACCCGGGCCCACGTCTCGGAATCGGGTACCTCACGAGTTCACTCGTATCAAAATTACTTCAATCTGATATCAATATCTCAATCAAAACTCAAATATTTGGTTGAAGAACTTTCCAACTTTTTCCCCAAATTTCTCAACCCAAATCCTTAACTAAATGATGAAATCAACTAGAGATTAATGGAATATAACCATGAATGAGTTAAGAAATATTACCCAATAGCTTTCTCTGAAAATCCTTCAAATTATCGCTCAAAACCGAGCTCTCAATGTCCCAAAGTGAAAATAAGATCAAACCCTCGAAAGTTAGCCTTTTCTGTCCAGCGATCTCCCTTCTGCGGGGAGCCACCGCAGGTGCGGACTTCACTTAAGTCCACAATTTCGATTCTGCAAGCAAGGGGCCGCACCTGCTTGCCCGCTTTTACGGATAATTTCCGCTTTTGCGATCCTCAAGTTCCGCCATCTGCTTCTGCGTTCCATCTTCTGCAGAAGCGACTCCGCTTCTGCGGTCATAACCTCACACCTGCATCCACAGGCCAAGCTTCTCCGAACCGCACCTGCGTTCCTCCGCTCGCACGTGCGAGTCCGCACCTGCGGTCAACCCCACCGCAGGTGCGATTACACCAGAAGCTGTAATGCTTCAACAATTCTTCCAACTACCAATTCGATCCGTTAACCATCCGAAATCAACCCGAGGCCCTCGGAACCTCAACCAAAGATACCAACAAGTCCTAAAATATCATACAAACTTAGTCGAGCCTTCGAATCACGTCAAACAACGCTAAAAACACGAATCACACTCCAATTCAAACTCTATAAACTTTGAAACTTCAAACTTCTACAACCGCTGCTGAAACATATCAAATCACGTCCGATTGACCTCAAATTTTGCACAAAAGTCATATTCCACATTACAGACCTACTCCAACTTTCGGAATCGGAATCCGACCCCGATATCAAAAAGTCCACTCCCGATCAAACTTCCCAAAAATTCAACTTTTGCCATTTCAAGCCTAATTGGGTACAGACCTCCAAATCACAATCCGGACATGCTCCTAAGTCCGAAATCACCCAACGGAGCTAACGGAACCGACGAAACTCCATTCCGGAGTCGTCTTCACATAGTTTCAACTACGGTCAAAATCCTAGAACTTAAGCTTCCGTTTTAGGGACTAAGTGTACCAAATCACTCCGAAAACAAAAACAAAATCTCCAGGCAAGTCATATAAGCAGAAAAAGATACGAAAAAAGTAGTAAATAGGGGATCGGGGCTATTACTCTCAAAATGACCGGTCGGGTCGTTACAACTTGTGATTTTTTAGATTGTCAGAATGGGTTAAAAGTTAGAGGTTGTCAAACATGGATACGCTTTAATGAGATAAGTATATTTTTAAACAAAAAAAATTATATAAATTGATGTATGTATAATTATTTAAATATTTAATTTGGGAGAAATATTGACATTGAGTGGAACTTTGAAATGTTTATCAAATTTTGATGTGCACGTACAATTAAAAGAAATTATAAACAAATTGTTTGACTTAATAGGATAAAATTAATTTATTTTGATGTCCTAATTATTAGGACTTCCTATGTAGTTGTTCAAATAAGGAAAACTTTAATAAGTAAAGCTTTAGTTGATTTTAAAATGCTAAATATTTTTAAAAAAATAATTAAATGGCTATTTTGTCCCCGATGATAACTCTAATTTAAAGGAGTAAAAAAGACGAAATATATTTCACTAAGGGGCTTTGTGCTTTTAATATAACTAGTTTCTCGACACGTGCGTTGCACGTGTATGCTGAGTCGCATAGTACATGATTTTATAAAATAATATTAATATTATTAAAATAATATTTTGAGTAAATAATTATACATGAAAAAATAAAGTGCAAGTTTTAGCGAATGATCAATGTGGATCGTCTGTGATTAATTTGTTGATGTTAAGATGATAGGATATCCTCTTGGCTTACAAAGATGAACTATTATAGTTTAATTAGAAACTTTTAATTTTTTGCTTATTTTGATTTTATGAGGTGCAAATGTGTAATGAAGTGTATCTCATCTAATAATACTTCCACTCATATATAATATTTCCTGGTGTATATTGGCTCTATCATGAGGTCGGTTCTTGTTACTCTATTATGACCTCTTATTGTGGATATTGGCTCCCTTTAAAAAGTGCAATATAAAGTTTGCCATATGATAAAACATGTTGTGGTAGATACAGTTCAACATTGAAGATTGTTTGGCCATGTGAATTATCTATCATCATGCAAAAATATAATGTACTTTTTGACGAATTTGAAAGGATATTCTTCATTTTTAGATGAAGTTGAATTCTCTAGATAATCACATACTTGATAGCAAATTACCGTTAAAGTTTATGTATGTTGATATTATTATCAAATTTATAGCTAATCCTTGTACCGTTACACACACATACATATATTCACACATGCATACACACACACACACACATATATATATATATGTGTGTGTGTGTATATATATATATATATGTATGTGTGTGTGTGTGCGGCGCGCAATAAAAGAATTGATGCTGACAAAGAAAAAAATAAAGATACACTTTGGTTTTCTATGGTATATCACAAGATTTGTACTTCATAGGAATCATTTTGCGAATAGTCTTATAACCCAGAGAAGCAATAACATGCATGCTTATACATGTGTTGCCAAGCTTCCCAATGCGGGAGTAGGACTCTCTCCGATACTTAAGAACACAATTATTTTGTTGTAATGTTACATTTCCTCAAGGGTTATCAAAATTAATATAGTATGCATATGAAAAGAAAAATAAAGATAATGATCCAGTAAGTGGTGCACGAAAGCACCAAACGCTCCCTTGAATTAAAGATGGAATAATGCAATTGTCTTCTCCCGCAAGGCAACAACTCTGACCGATTAGCATAACAATAAACAATGCAATGCAAATTAGGTAATTCAAACATATATATTATTACTGTTAACCTTTTAACATGTTATCTCTCATTCATTTAACTAAATATCAAATTGCGGATAAACCTTTCCTCAAATGGATCTTATTAGAAGAACCATAACCTTATCATAAATGATCGAATCATGTAAATATGTAAATTTACATTCATTGATACCTGTATAGGGTCAAATTTGACCGTCAGCGTCTCTACGCCAGTGAGTGTACGCCGACTAACGTAGTGGGTACGACTCGGACGTGGGGACAAAAGCGACATCATTTAGGACTCAGTGTCTTCACTAGGAAGACGTTACCTATTCTTGTAACTTTTTGATTATTTCGAGGAAGGTCTCTTATTATATAAGGGAGACCTTCACATTGTAAAGGGGGGATTCTGGAATAATACAACTCTCTCATTTTCTGACTTTCTCTCTCTATCTCTGCCTCAAACGAACATATTCTCTTGAGTTCATACTATCACTTTGCAATACTAGATCTACAACAATAACACCATCTTTACATCTCTAGGTCTATTATATTTGATTACGATTTACCCCTTTTCTTACTTTTGATTGTTTTCTAGCTTACAAAGTATATTATTAACTTTTGAGCCAAACAATTTGGCGCCGTCTGTGGGGATTTCGAGAATCAAAACCATAGTATCCACCTAGAGATCAACCAACTACCACTCTCTACACCACACAAAAACAGAGGATAGCCGAAAATAACACAAGATCGAAAGCTATATTGGGTGTCACTACCAATCTCTTTGGCCCTCTCAACGAGGCCTGTGACGATGGCATCCTGAATGAAACCCCAAGCATCACGCCAGGTGCGGAGATCTCACCTTCCCCATCCGAAGGTCTTGACGATCTTACACAAAGGAGCTTCCACATCTACAGCCACGGAAGCACCCTCAGCGGTCAAAGAGCTACTGGAAAGATGGCTAACAAGCGCTCTAAGTGGCTTGGTTGAAAGGCCACCGCAAAATAACATCGGATGTACACCAACGGTAGGTACCATTGCGGCAGTGGGTGAACCAGAAATTACACTGGTAAATAACAGACCCATCGAGACACAAACCAACGATGGCACGCTAACAGCCATCTTAAAGAAGATGGAAGAAATAGAAAATGAAAATGAGGCGCTCCGCGGTCAGACGAAGGAACATCAGGAGAGGGTCGACAAGATCCCCGGTGCTCCCAAGTTGCTACCAAAACGCGACGTAGGAAGGTTCGTCGAACAACCATACACCGAAGAAGCTGCTCCTCACTCCACCCCAAAAACCTTCAAAATGCCACCATACTTGAGGGTATATGACGGAACCACCGATCCCCAGGATCATCTGATCCACTACGTCACTGCTGTGAAAGGCAACGACCTATCAAAAGAACAGGTACCGTCGGTACTACTGAAGAAGTTTGGCGAGACGTTGACAGGAGGGGCCTTAACATGGTACTCTCAGCTACCGGCTAAAGCAATATCAACGTTCGAGGAAATGGCAGATAAATTCGTCACAGCCCATGCAGGCGCGAAGAAAGCAGAAGCCAGGGTCAACGACATCTTCGCCATCAGGCAAAACGCAGGAGAGGGACTCAGGGACTTCCTGGCAAGGTTTAACAGGGTAAGGATGAGCCTACCAAACGTATCGGAAGGTATGGCAGTCGCCGCTTTCCAGAACGGGCTAAGCAGGGATGGTTCGAGGGCAACCAAGAAGTTGCTGAGCCGCCTCATGAAATATCCCCCTACCACATGGGAGGAAATCCACAATGCCTATTGCGCTGAGGTACGAGCGGACGAGGATGATCTTAATGGGCCGACCCAACGGCTAACAGCGATACACTCAGAATCGAGGAGAGAGTGACGGAACGAAGGACGACGAGAACAACTCCCCCGCTCCAACAGAGATCGACATCACCCATACACCAGATCCTCCCACCCGCCACCAAGGCATACAGACGCGCTACAGCGACACGTCGCCCCACTCCGAAACGAAAGAGGTACGCCCCATTTATTATCCGCCCATAACTTTTGTGTGTCTCCTTCAGAAATAGTGTACGCACTGGAGAAGCTGGGCACCAAAGTGCAGTGGCCGTAGAAGATGAAATCAGACCCCGCCACAAGGAAATCAAACGTCCTATGTGAGTTCCATCAAGAACGGGGGCACAAAACCGAAGACTGCATAGGCCTACGGCAAGAGGTGGTCAGGATGCTGAACCAGGGATACCTGAGGGAATTACTCAGTGACAAAGGGAAAATCAACTTTGCACGCGGACGGGAACAACCCCATGGGCCGCCGAAGCCGCCCTCCCCAGCACGCACGATAAACATGATCGTCGGAGGCGGCGACGACTTGGAGATCAATCACATCATGTTCACCACCACGCACAAACTAAAGCGGACCATCGCCCATGAACGGTATGACGACTTCGAAGATAGTATCACCTTCGATAAGTCTGATGCTGACGGTTTGTCTTTCCCTCATTACGATGCTTTAGTTATCACTTTACGTATCGCTGATACAGATGTTAAAAGAATCATGATTGACGACGGAAGTGGCGCCTGTATTATCCACCCGAGGGTCCTCGTACAAATTGGACTCGAAGATAGGGCAATATCGCGCTGCATAACACTAACCGGTTTTAACAATGCAGTGGAACGGACGTCCGGAGAAATAGCACTGCCCATCTTAGCGGGAGGAATCACGCTGGAAACAACTTTCCACGTGATGAACCAAGAAACGGCGTGCAACGTCATCATAGGACGCCCGTGGATACACGCCATGCGAGCGGTCCCTTCAAGCCTTTACCAAGTGATCAAATTCCCTACCCCATGGGGAGTATTTAGTATTCGAGGCGAGCCACGCACCGCACAAGAATGCTACAAAATAGCCCAAGACTGCGCCCACACCCAACAGCTAAAGGGGGCGAGCGTGGAGGCATAGCAATTAGCCGTGTCGGGGACTAAGGTCAACCCGACAACGGACGCCATCAAAGACCCCGACGTCGTGGAGGCCTGTAAAGCGACGGTCAAAGATCTCGACCCAGTCCAGTTGGACGAAACCAATCTTACGAAGAAAGCCTATATCGGGCACGGCCTCGCCAACCGAAGTAAGTATCGTGAATTCTTAACTAACCATGCAGATTTGTTCGCCTTTTCCCATTCAGATATGCCGGGAATCCCGCGAGACATCGCCACCCATAAGCTAAATGTCGATCCACTACATCCGCCCGTGCGACAGATGAGGAGAAAATTCAACGCCGCTATCAAAGAAGCGGTCAGTGAGGAAGTAGACAAGTTACTAGCCAACGGCTCCATCAGAGAATCAAAGTACCCCCAGTGGGTTGCCAATGTCGTCATGGTCAAAAAGAAAAGCGGGAAGTGGAGAATGTGTGTGGATTTCACTGATCTGAACAAAGCATGCCCAAAGGATTCATTCCCACTACCCCACATCGACCAACTGATCGACGCCACTGCAGGACACGAACTACTGAGCTTCCTAGACGCCTACTCCGGCTACAATCAAATCATGATGGCCGAGGAGGACCAAGAGAAGACAACTTTCATCACCCACCAAGGCACTTACTGCTACAAGGTAATGCCCTTCGGGCTCAAAAATGCAGGGGCTACGTACCAGAGACTGGTCACCAAAATGTTCAAAGAGCAGCTCGTTAAGACTATGGAAGTCTATATCGACGACATGCTGGTAAAGTCGACAAGAAAAGAGGACCACATCGACCATCTGAAAGAAGCCTTCGAGATATTGAGAAGGTACGGGATGAAACTGAACCCCGAGAAATGCGCCTTCGGCGTGGCATCAGGAAAATTCTTAGGGTTTCTCGTATCACAACGAGGTATCGAAGTCAATCCAGATCAGATCAAGGCGATAGACGCAATACCCGAGATACTGAACAGCAAAAAGCAGGTGCAAAAGCTGACGGGGCGAATAGCCGCCTTGTCTAGGTTCATCTCACGATCCTCCGACAGATGCCATAAGTTTTTCAATGTGCTGAGAAAGGACAATGGGTTATAGTGGAATGAGGAATGCGTCGAGGCCTTAAGAAAATTGAAAGCGTACCTATCTTCGCCGCCACTGCTAGCCAAAGCAAATCCAGGCGAGCCACTGCTGGTATATTTGGCCGTATCCGAGGTCGCCGTCAGCGCAGTCCTAGTTCGTGAAAATGAAGGTACGTAATCTCCTATTTACTATATTAGCAAAACCTTAGTGGACGCCGAAACACGGTATCCACACCTTGAAAAATTAGCGTTGGCATTGGTCGTAGCTTCACGGAAGCTCCAACCCTATTTCCAATGCCACCCCATAAAAGTAGTAACAACCTTCCCCTTGAGAAGTATCCTGCACAAGCCTGAGTTATCAGGCAGACTCGCCAGATGGGCCATAGAACTCAGTGAGCACGATATCTCATATCATCCAAGGAACGCCATCAAGTCGCAGGTACTTGCCGACTTCATAGCCGACTTCATAGCCGACATCACCGCAGAGATACTACCAGAGGCGGAATTGGAGGCACGTCGTGCCCCCTCCAATGCCGACCTATGGACTCTTTACACTGATGACGCCGCTAACGCCTCGGGATCNTACCTATAGAAAGTAAGAAACGTAAACTTAGTAGTAAGTAAAGTACTGTATATATATATATATATATATATATATATATACATGTTACGAAACTTAGCTCAAAGTAATAATAAAAAACCAGAAGATAGACAACAATGTAGAGAGAAAGAGAGGAGAGAATCTATTTCTTCCACGTATTCAAGTGTATACAATGTGATGTCAAAGCCCTCTATTTATAGGATGACATTAAGGTATACAAAGGGATATCATAAACATGGTATTAACTATTGAGATCATGGGAAAAGATCATGGGGAGGTTATGGAGGTGTGGGAGTTACAACTATAATGGTGAGAAGTAGTGAGAGTTATCTACATAATGGAGAAGAGTAGTGGGAGTAACTTCTTTAGGAGTTATAGACATCCACTACAAAATAATATTTCATAACACTCCCCCTTGGATGTCTATAGATAATGTGCCTCGTTAAAACCTTACTAAGAAAAAACCCTATGGGAGAAAATTTTAGTGAAGGAAAAAGAGTACACATATCTTGTGATACGCATTATTTGCTGCCTCATTAAAAACCTTGCCAGAAAACCTAGTGGGATAAAATCTTAGCTAAGGGAAAAGAGTACAGCGCGTATTTGCCTCCCCCTGATGAAAACATCACTTTATTCTTCGGAGACGACGAATTCCAAGCTTGTATAACAACTTCTCTAATATTGAGATCCGCAATGTCTTGTGAAGAAGTTTGTCAAATTATCACTTGAACAAATTTGTTGAAGAACTTTGGTGAATGTGCTTTATTTTGTCTCCTTCGATAGTCCTTCTTTCAATTGATATAAGCAAACAACAATATCTTCAGTATTATTGGAATCTTCTCTTCAAAGAAAAGTCACACATCTTGTGAAATGATAATATGACAATTCCTCACAAACAAATAGATTTTTTGAAGAAAGGACTTCAATAAATGCTTGCATTTGCATAAACAACAAAACCTTGACAATATTTGTTAGAATAAACAAATCTATATCAAGGATTTCTTTTGCAATATAATACTGATCATATTTCAATATCTCCATATAGCCTTTATACTTTCAGCTGTTGGGACTATTCGTCCAACTTCATATTTTTCAGGTGAAGTCAATTTCATTGCATATTTTTTATTTGGCCAATCATTTAGCTGTCCAAATTCCATGACAGATTTGAGCTCAAGATCCTCGTCAATATTAATAATATTGAGCGCTACATTATATTAACAACATCATCGACGATCATTTTACATCGGTTCCATCATCACACAATAAAGACATAACTTATCGAGATCTCATTATTTTTAGGTACCTGAGCCTCTCCCATTAGGTCTTATAAAGTGTTATGTCATGGTGCTCTTATAAAACACCTGCCTCCTTATTATGACCATTTTAAACATTTGCTCCTCTCCTTCTTCAAGGAGTTTTATCTTTGGAACCGATTAGTCTATTACACTTCGTGCATTTCATAGACTATGTCCATCATGAACTTTATTCTATTTGGAGCATTAACAGCTGAAATATGACATTTAGCTTTGGATCAGCAAATGCGTCTGGCAATATTTTGGAAATGAATTATCACTTGAACTTCAAGTTCATATTTTCTTGTACGAGGATCTAGGTATACTCATAATAATTCATTCCATGTATTATTATTTTTTTCAGCTGCTCATTTCTCCCCCTCTAATGTTGGGATCACCAACACAATTTCCAACTTTCTTTGGGAACCCATCTTTATGCATTGTGGTGGGATAATTATATCATATCGCACATCCATATTTCTATATAGAAATTATTTGGTTCCTGACCCTGAACCAATTGTGATAGGGAGAATTTATCATAACTTGTTGGCTAGATGCGTACAAGTGCTATTGTATATTAAATAATATACCTCATACCAAATTTCGATTTGGGAGTTTTATTCTCATAATCAATGGTTTAGCTATAATTGGAGGCATACAATTTCTGCTAAACCAACTTGGATTTAAACCAGCATTATCAAGATAAATTACCATAATATATATTCTGGAACTGTGCTCTAATAATTTGAGCAAACAACCTTGCAAAAATCAAAGTGCAAATTGATAACAAACGCACATGTGAGCATACAATAGATGCATCTATTAAAATCATATAATAGTAAACGATCCACATGGCAGGTGATTGGGCCCATACATATATATCACCTTTTATTCGTTCCAGATATCAAGGGATTCAATCCCAACCTTAACTGGTATATCATGAGAAAAAAAAACATCACAAGAGAATTCTTAAAGAATCTTCTATTTCTTTAATATATGCCAATGTGAATTCTCAATCAATTTTCACATCATAATTGAATCGGGATGGTCAACCGGTCATGCCAACTAATATTTGTTTCAATAAACCTCTAGTTTACTTATGGCATGTGATTATATCATCATGCTTATACATCTGTAGTACAAATAGAAGAAAAGTCGGGCAACCTTTCATATTTACCCGGTATGTTATAGTAATACGAAGATAATCAATCTTCCTTTCATTTATAGTCTCAATATGCCAACCACTTTGGTTAATACATTTGAAACTCAAAAAGTTTCTTTTGAGACTTACTACAATATGAATGTCATGAACAATTTTATTCATCAGGGTAGTAACAAATTAGCTCTTCCGGAGCTCGTAATTAATTTTGTACTACAAGATCTTTTGTCACACCATCCATATGGTGAATGTCTCCTTCACGGAGAAAATCATATCATAATAATTGTCATGGTCAAAATCATCATAAGCAAAATCATTTCTTGCTTTACTTTTGCCTTTAATAACTTTTTATAAGGCATGTCAAATTATTTTTGGCGTACCACATGTACGCGACCAATGACATATTCATGTAATCACATATTGTTACATTTACTTTCAGGAATGAATCTGCATTCTCAATGCACAAGTCACATTCTCTTCAAAGAATGGAGTATAATTATCACGGCGTGCTTTATAAATTTTTCATACAAATTTGATGGTAAATATTTCCTTCACCTATTGAAGGATTACTTCGAGAACCCTTATTGTTCTCATTTTTTACAATTACCATAATGATGACTATTATTATTTGATCAATGGCACGCCCATGTTCATTGGTCAACCACTTGTCTTCATTTACTTATTATGCATTGCTACCACATTCGCTTCAAGAATGGTGCAAATNTTTAAATATTTAGAAGGGCATTTCTGTAATTCAACTTTTAACTTATGGGCTTCCCACTTTTAATATAGTATAGATATAGATATAGAATAGATATAATGTGTGTTTTCTTGTGGACCGAAAAAGAAAATTTTCCTAAGAAACTCATTTTATAAAATATATTTGACTAGAAGGTTTTAAGTTTATGTGATTCATTAATCTATATACTTAGATGTTGTAGACTGTACTTCATGACGTTTCTTATTATAGATTTTGATTCTTAATTATATTTTTAAATATGTATTAGTAGTAATTCGATAGGGGTGGTATAAAGTCAAATTAAGCTGGTCTTTTCCTTTGACTCTAAGCAATAGAGATACGTTTTCGGATTTTATAATTCCACTGTAAATGTTAAATGTAAGATAAAAGTTATGATTGAATTAGGTTTTGAATTATGTCTTGTGAGGGCATTGAAAGATAGAAATGGGGAAAAAAAGGCAAAATTTCATCGATGTTAATTCAAGTGAAAATTTATTGTACAAAAGTCAATATTTTATTGTGTGTTACTTAAAAATCATCTAAATAGAGGTTCATTGCACTCTAATTTTTGTGACTTAAAAATATTCAACTAAAGCTCGATTAACTCAAATAAAATAGACCAAATTTTATATTTTGCATTCAGTACCAGTACCTGGTGTGCCATGTTAATAGATGGTAACTCAACTTATTATTAAACACTTAGGGTCGTGTCGTTAAGTATAATGGTAGGATACATCAGGATATTTTATGGGATAAATTATGTTACAAAACTTAGCTCAAAATAACAATATATAACAATAAAATAGACAACAATGTAGAGAAAAAGAGAGGAGAGATTCTTATTTCTTCCAAGTGTTTCAAGTGTGTACAATGTGATGCCCAAACCCTCTATTTATAGGATGATATAGGTAATACAAAGGGATGCCATGAACATGGTATTAACTATTGAGAACATGGGAGAAGATCATGGAGGTGTGGGAGTTACATCCATAATGGTAAGAAGTAGTGGGAGGTTAATGGAGAAGAGTAGCGGGTGTTACTCCCTTAGGAGTTATGGACATCCACCATAATTAAGTATTTCATAACACTCCCACTTGGATGTCCAAAGATAATGTGCCTCGTTAAAACCTTACTAAGAAAAAACCCTGTGGGAAAAAATCTTAGTGAAGGAAAAAGAGTATACATATCTTGTAATACGCATTACTTGCTACCTCATTAAAAACCTTGCCAGGAAAACCCAGTGGGACAAAACCTTAGCTAAGGAAAAAAGAGTACAGCGCATATATGCCTCCCCCTGATGAAAACATCACTTTATCTCTCGGAGACGACAAATTCCAAGCTTGTATAACTTCTCTAATCTTGAGATCAGCAATGCATTGATGAATTATTCCGCCAAATTATCACTTGAACGAATTTCTTGAACATCTATTTCATCATTATCTTGAAGAACGTCTTTGCAAAGAAACTTTGGCTAAATGTGCTTTGTCTTCTTCAATATATCGTTCGTTCAATTGAGTTATGCAAGCAGCATCGTCTTCAATATTATTGGAATCGTCTCTTCAAAGAAAAGTCACACGTCCTCACATGGAAATAGATTGTTTGAACAACGAACTATGCCCTGCATTTGTATAACCAACAAAACCTTGACAATATTTGTTAGAATAAACAAATCAATATCAAGGATTCCTTTTGTAGTATAATACTAATCATATTTCAATATCTCCATATAGCCTTTATACTTTCAGCTGTTGGGACTATCCGTTCAACTTCATATTTTTCAGATGAAGTCAATTTTCATTGCATATTTTTTATTTGGCCAATCATTTATCTGTCCAAATTTCATGACAGATTTGAGCTCAAGATCCTCGTCAATATTAATAACATTGAGCGCTACATTATATTAACAACATCGTCGACGATCATTTTACATCGGTTCCATCATCAATCAATAAAGACATAACTTATCGAGATCTCATTATTTTCAGGTACCTGAGCCTCTCCCATGAAGTCTTATAAAGTGTTATGTCATGGTGCTCTTATAAAACACCTGCCTCCTTATTATGACCATCTTGAACATTTGCTCCTCTCCTTCTTCAAGGAGTTTTATCTTTGGAACCGATTAGTCTATTACACTTCATGCGTGTCATAGACTATGTCCATCATGGACTTTATTCTATTTGGAGCATTAACAGCTGAAATATGACATTTAGCTTTCGGTTAGCAAATGCGTCTGGCAATATTTTGGAAATGAATTTATCACTTGAACTTAAAGTTCACATTTTCTTGTACGAGGATCTAGGTATATTCATAATAATTCATTCCATGTATTACTTTTTTCAGCTGCTCATTTTTTCCCCCCTAATGTTGGGATCACCAACACAATTCCCAACTTTCTTTGGGAATCATCTTTATGCATTGTGGTGGGATAATTATATCATATCGCATATCCATATTTCTATATAGAAATTATTTGGTTCCTGACCCTGAACCAATTGTGATAGGGAGAATTTATCATAACTTGTTGGCTAGATGCGTACAAGTGCTATTGTATATTAAATAATATACCTCATACCAAATTTCGATTTGGGAGTTTTATTCTCATAATCAATGGTTTAGCTTAATTGGAGGCATATAATTTCTGCTAAACCAACTTTGATTTAAACCGGCATTATCAAAATAAATTATCATAATTTATATTCTGGAACTGTGCTCTAATAACTTGAGCAAGCAACCTTGCAACTAGATGCATTTACTAACCTTCCACGGGTTACTAAATCGCATATTCCAGCTGTAAATGCTCCAATTCAAGTTGATAACCAACGCACATGTGACCATACAATAGATGCATCTATTAAAATCATATAATAGTAAACGGTCCACATGGCAGGTGACTGGGCCCATATATATCATCTTTTATTCGTTCCAGATTTTAAGGGATTCAATCCCAACCTTGACTGGTATATCATGAGAATAAGCAATACAAGAGAATTCTTGAAGAATCTTCTATTTCTTCAATATATACCAATGTGAATTCTCAATTAATTTTCGCATCATAATTGAACCGGGATGGCCAACCAGTCGTGCCAACTAATATTTGTTTCAGTAAATATTTAATTTACTATGGCATGTGATTCCATCACCATGCTTATACATTTGTAGTACAAATAGAAGAAAAATCGGGTAACCTTTCATATTTACCCGGTATGATTATAGTAATATGAAGATATTCAATCTTCCTTTCATTTATACTCTCAATACGCCAACCACTTTGGCTAATATATTTGAAACTCAAAAAGTTCCTTTTTGAGACTTACTACCACCAATGCCATGAATAATTTTATTTATTCGGGTAGTAACAAATTCGCTCTTTCGGAGCTCTCAATAATTTTTGTACTACAAGATCTTTTATACCACCATTCAAGTGGTGAATTTTTCCTCCTCAGAAAAAATTATCTTATCATTGTCACATTAAAAAATATTATAGACAAGACTCATTTCTTGCTTTACTTTTGCCTTTAATAACTTTTTATAAGGCATGACAAAATATCTTTGGCGTACCACATGTACGCGACCAATGACATATTTATGTAACCACATTGTAATATTCAATATCTTTATCTCTCTCAAACCTCCCTTAAAGGTGAGTTGTGGTATTTATCCGATCTTGCATAAGCACATTCTTATGCATAATTTGAATCACATATATATTTTCACATTCACTTTCAAGAATGAGTTTGCATTTACAATGCAAATCACAAGTCAATTTTTCTTCAAGTGGACTATAATCATATGGGCATGCTTATTATTTTCATACCACATTGATGGCAAACATCACCTTCACATTTTGAAGGAATATTTGAGAACCCTTATTATTCTCATTTTTACAATTACCATAATGATGACTATTATTATTGTCTTTGGCACGCCCATGTTCATTGGTCAACCACTTGTCTTCATTTAGACTTATTATGCACTGCTACCACATTCACTTCAAGAATGGTGCAAATCAAGTGGGACATGCTTCGTGCTTTTTCATAAAAAATATGTTATTTTTCTTTAGTCATCATTATATTATCAATATGGCGTATTTGGGACTAAAACCCAATACCTTACCCATATAAAAGCATGCTAGGCCAAATAAGTTTGGACTCAAATCCAACTCTTATCACCATAGTGCATCAGGACTTGAACCCGATGTCTTACCCTTATTGTGCGCTGGGACAAATAAAACGAATTAAGTGGTGCACAAATATGATATAAAGCTATCATAGTAACTTGACAAAATTCGTTAATTAGATAGTACCAAAATATGTCTAAATCGCCGGTATATCCAGTTAGTATGTTATACGTCATAAAATTATACAAGTCAATTAGCATGACTTAAAATGTACTAAATGCATCTAGCAACGATACTGATTAATATGAATACACTTATTACACTAAGGTCTTTATCATGCAATTTCAGTAACAATTTAGCTATGTGATTTGACATGCTACATAACTAGTATTGTAAAATAATACTTATAACCTATTGAAAGATTATATTTGGTCATCTATTTGACCCAGTAGAAGTGAAAGTCCACAAAAACATAAATTTGAAGAAAAGAAATCATACTATGAGAAACGACATCGACAACGTCATTGACAAAAGAAGCCTCAGTGTTAGAGATACAAACCTTAGTTAATGGCTCAACCATTTTATAACTCTTTACTTACTGTATTAATCACCATAAGGTGTGTTAGCTTCGTATTTTTTCTAGGAATGAAATTGGAATTTATCGCTTGAATCAGAATAACTGATTCTTCATCCGTTGATGCTATGTCCACATCTGAAATTTCTGCATGTCCATGGTCACTTAAAGAACTGAAACAGATGAAGTCAAAATCAATAGCCTTTCCAAACATGTGCTTGCTATATTTGGAAGTCGTTCGGCACATAAACCAATGGCAGCAACAACATCTGCAGCAAACCTTCTGTATGGATCTTTAATATAATCCTGGAACTCGTCCGCTTCGTGTTCATATTTTGTGAGCAATTCGTGCTGATAACGTGTTACAAAACTTAGCTCAAAATAACAATATAAAACAATAAAATAGACAACAATGTAGAGAGAAAGAGAGGAGAGATTCTTATTTCTTCCAAGTGTTTCAAGTGTGTACAATGTGATGCCCAAACCCTCTATTTATAGGATGATATAGGTAATACAAAGGGATGCCATGAACATGGTATTAACTATTGAGAACATGGGAGAAGATCATGGAGGTGTGGGAGTTACATCCATAATGGTAAAAAGTAGTGGGAGGTTAATGGAGAAGAGTAATGGGTGTTACTCCCTTAGGAGTTATGGACATCCACCATAATTAAATATTTCATAACAATTCTACCTTTTTTATAGAATAGCTGATCCCATTATCTTAGTATAAAATTTCATTTCGGGATTAGATAATATTTATAACCAACCATGGGATATATACAATTCTAAATTTTATCATTTATACCATATGATGCCTTATATAAGAAGCTCTAACTTCATATGACCCCTTATCATTTATTATCCTTAATCGTAGCGGTGGCAAAATGGATAAAAAATATTAATAATTATCCACCCATATTATCCATTAAAAAATGAGTTGGATAATAAACTTTTAAAAACGGGTTGAATATGAATAAGAACCATATGATCCATTTAGAAAATGGATAACTAAAGGGTTTAACTTTTACATTTATAAAACCTCAAATTGGAGGTTTCTCAAGTTTGGGAGACTAAGTAGGCGTTTGGACATGAATTCCAAAAAACAAATTCAATTTTGGAATTTCACCAAAATTTGAATTGAAGATGAAGTTGTGTTTGGTTATCATTTTTACAACATATTTGGATGTCTTTTTTTTTAAAACCATGAAACATGATTTAATCCCCACAACTTGTAAAAAATATCAAAACCACCCCAATTTGATTATCCTACTTGAAATAAACAATCAAAATGCTATTATTTAACTGTGATCATATTCTGCTTTACTGCAATACATAGAAGATGCAAAATCAATATCACATTTTCTAATTCTACTAACACACAGAGAAGATGCAAAAGCAAGCATAGCCACATATTTCTCATAACCATATAATCAAACTTCCAGTAGGCAGAGTTCAAGTATAAACTAGGACTGATGTTCCACCATCAGTCGTCAAAGACCAAAGATGTATCTGCCAAAAATGAAAAAAAATTATGGGGTCATTTTATAAATTTAAAAAATATAGGGTAAATTTGTAAAACTAAAAACTAGCAAATTCTCATTTTCAAGTGAAAAAGAAAAAATTGGAAAGAATGGGGTTACCAAATATTGTTTTCAAAAACAAATTTGAAAAAAAGGTAAAATTTTGTATGTCCATTTGGAGGTGTTGGGAGGCTGCCTTTGCACATTTCACTCCTTTTGGGATGATTGTTTTTTATGAGGAATGGGGTAATTTGGATCGTGGTTTGGACCATATGGACATATGGGTAATGAAGGAATATGGAGTTAAGGACTGGTGGACTAAGATTATGTGAATTGAACGGCCAGATAAGGATATTGGACGTCTTATTCTAACAATGGAAACACAAAGATCGTTGATACTCAATTTGGCATATTACACGGCTTTCTACACTTCAATAGTTATGTCTATTTGGGTTCAGCTCGGTTGACACAAGTTACCTGAAGAAGAAACAGTTCAGTCAAGATAAAGGAGGACAAAGGAAAACCTTAAGAAAGAGGTTAATTATTTGTGGCTATGTTTTATCCCTCTTTCTTTTAGTAATTTGGCACTTATTATGACTTTTACAATTAGAGCTTTAGGAGCAGTTCCCTGTTGTTCACATTTAGGTGAAGTAGCTATATGACTTTCTTTAGTATATTGTGGATGTTTGTTTAGTTTTCTTTTCACTTCTCTTTTTCTTAACATTCATGCAATTTAGGGAGATACTTTGTGCATTTCCTATACTCTTTTCTTTCATGGCTAAATGTCTGTTTTATCTTTTATTTATCAGAGGGGATGATTTCCTTTCAAAGGGATTCAAGCTGAAGCTTTGAGCTATATGTAACGTGAAGATTTTGACGGGCAAGGTATCTTCTGTTTTTTGCTATATAAAGAATCACTTGGTACTAATGATCACAGAGGCTCTATGTAATGTAATTACTTCTGCACTTCTCTTATGAAATTGTCTCGGTCAATTTCCGGTTAGTAGTCGTTGCTCTTGATGATGTAAGTTACTTTGTTATGTGATTTTGTGTCACGCCTCAAACCTTGGAGGAGCGCGGGTGTCACGACCCGGATTTCCCACCCCCGGGAGTCGTGATGGCGCCTACTAGTGAAAGCTAGGCAAGCCAATCAACTGAATTATTTACCTCGTTTCCATTTTTAAATCCGTTAACAGTTATAAACCAACAATTAATAATCAACAAAATTTAATAAGCGGAAGATTTGGATTCCAAGTTTATAATACTGCTAATGTCATTCCATAACAAATATACCCAAGACTGGTGTCACAACTTCACAGACTGCCTAAGATTATTACAAATAAAGGTCTGAAAGAAATAATACAACACTGTCTCTGGAAATACAAGAAGGAAACAGGAAAAATAGATAGAAGGAGACGCCAAGGCTTGCGGATGCCTGCAGGACTACCTTGGGTCGCCTGATGAACAAGAAGCAGCAATCTCACTGCGGTCCGAAATCTACAGCACTGGGATCTGCACAAAAAAGTGCAGAGCGTAATATCAGCACAACCGACCCCATATGCTGGTAAATGCCTAGCCTAACCTCGGCGAAGTAGTGACGAGGCTAGGACCAGACTACCAAAATAAACCTGTGCAGTTAAATCATATACAGCGGAACAATACAAGCAGAAATGTACATTTAAGGATGGGAGAGGGAAACATGCTGCGGGGACATCGAATAATAACAGAAGAACAACGAATAAATATAAAGATCACCGCAGTTCAATTGAAGATAGGAAGGGGGATCATGTTTCGGGGTACAACAAGTATCAACAGAAATCCAACAATTAAATGTAGAGAAACCATAACTCAGTTATCAATAAAAAAAATAATCAGGAAATCAAAGACAAGTGCACGGCATCACCCTTCGTGCTTTAACACTCTCTCACCAAAATAATGCACGGTATCACCCTTCGTGCTTTAACACTCTCTCACCAAAACAATGCACGGCATCACCCTTCGTGCTTTACACTCTTCCTCACCCAAGCAACAATCACAAATCAATTTGGGAAAGGGAATCAATAACATCACAATAAAATCAGGTCAACGGGAAATCAGTAAGTAAGCGTAAAGAACACCATAACTCAATTACCAGTAAAATCAGGAAAATCAAGGACAAGTGCACGGCATCACCCTTCGTGCTTTTACTCCCGTCCTCACCATGAAAATCAGTATAATTGGCACGGCATCACCTTTCGTGCTTTTACCTCACATAATCACTCATATAAAGGCACGGAATGGTACATCGTGCGGCACGGCATCACCCTTCGTGCTTTACACTCTGCCTCACAAAATCATACACGGCATCACCCTTCGTACTTTAACACTCTCTCATGAAAACAGTGCACGGCATCACCTTTTGTGCTTTACACTCTTCCTCACCCAAACAACAAACACAAACAATAAGGGCAAGGAAATGAATGAATCATAATAAAATCCCGGCAAGGGAATAACATCAAAACAACAACATCCCGGCAAGGTAATAATATTAAAACAACAACATCCCGGCAAGGGAGCAATATCAAAACAACCACATCCCGGCAAGGGAGCAATATCAAAACAACAACGTCCCGGCAAGGGAGCAATACCATAATCCTCTTCTGATTTTCACATTTACCTCACAACTTGGTTCACAATTTGAGCCAATGCTCTATAAAGTTCAATTACAATTTATACTTCCACAAATCACTTTACAACTTGAGCCAACGCTCTTCAATATACAAACACCAATATTCTTTCCACAATCTTGCTTGACAATAGCAATAACCACATTAAACATGAACAATACAAACGGAGTCACGTTAATCACAATATAAGACTCACGGGCATGCTTGACACCAACGTGTAGAAACTCGTCACCATGCCTATACGTCATACTCAACAAATAACACATAGCATATAAGATACAACTCCTAATCCCTCAAGCTAAGGTTAGACCAAACACTTACCTCGAACTTCCACGTCCAACTCAAGCCTCAAACACCGCTTTTCCTTTTGAATTTGGCTCTAAATCAATTGTATCTAGACATAATCGACTTAATAACATCAATAAACGCTAAACAATTCGATTCCAAGGCTTAATTATAGAGTTCCTATCATTATTCCCAAAAAGTCAAAATTCGGCCCTGGGCCCGCTTGGTCAAAACACGAGGTTCGGACCAAAACCGGATCACCCATTCATCCACGAGCCCGAATATGTAATTAGTTTCTAAATCTGACCTCAAAAAGAGGTCTACATTCTATTTATACAAAAAGCCCTAACTCTACCCAAATCCCTAATTTTCTACCCTTAAGAACATGAATTAGGCCTATAAATCTAATGGGTGTTAATGGAAATTGAAGAAAATGAGTCTAAGATTACATACCTATGAATTTGTGGTGAAGTTCTCTTTCAGAAATCGCCCAATTTGGAGTTTGGAAGAAAAAGTTATGAGTTTTGGGTTAAATTCCGTATGTGTTTTGTTACTGTTTAAATGACTGGGCAAAATTGGTCTATGCGATCGCGAACAAGGGTATGCGATCGCATAGGGTAAAGGGGATTGGGCATTGCGATCGTGGAGCAGGGATTGCGTTCGCATAAAGGAAAAATAGTGACTCCCAGAATTAACTCTATGCTATTGCGGACCTATCTATGCAATCGCATAAAACAAATGATGACTCCCAGAATTAACTTTATGCTATCGCGGACCTATCTATGCAATCGCGTAGAACAAATGATGACTCCCAGAATTAACTTTATGCTATTGCGGACCTATCTATGCAATCGCATAGAACAAATGATGACTCCCAGAATTAACTCTATGCTATCGCGGACCTATCTATGCAATCGCATAGAACAAATGATGACCCCCAAAATTTACTCTACGCTATCGCGGAAGAAGCTGTGCGATCGCATAGCACAAAATAGGGACCCCTGAAATTACACTATGCGATCGCGAACATTCCTATGCGATCGCATAGTACAAAAGAACTGGAAACCAGCAAACAGCAGAAAACCAGATTTTCTAAGTCCAAAACACTCCGATGCATATTCGAAACTCACCCGAGCCCTCAGGGCTTCCAACCAAACATGTACACCACCTCAAAAATACCCTACGGACTTATTCGTGCGATCAAATCGCCAAAATAACATCAATAACTACGAATTTAGCATCAAAATCATGAAATCACTTAAGAACGTCAAATTTTCCAATTTTCTCAAATACGGTCCGATTCACGTCATTTCAAGTCCGTTTCTTACCAAATTTCACAGGCTCGACTTAAACCACATATAAGACCTATACCGGGCTCCAGAACCAGAATACGGGCCGATACCATCAAATTTTAAACACATTTCATTTTCAAAAACTCATCTATTTTTCAGAAAATAATTTTCTTTAAAAATTCATTTTTCGGGCTAGGGACCTCGGAATTCGATTCCGGGCATACGCCCAAGTCCCATATTTTCTTACGAACCTCGCGGGATCATCGTGATACGGATCCGGGTCCGTTTGTTCAAAATGTTAACCAAAGTCAACTTAAATTCATTTTAAAGGCAAAATTCATTATTTTTCACAAATTTTCATATAATGGCTTTTTGGCTACACGCCCGGACTGTGCACGCAAATTGAGATGAGGTAATAGGAGGTTTTTAGGCCTCGGAAATGCTGAATTTGTTTCTAAAATAAGTGATGACTTTTTGGGTCATCACATCCTCCACCTCTAAAACAATTGTTCGTCCTCGAATGGACATAAGAAGGAAGTACCTGAGTCGGGGAAAAGATGGGGATAAAGGCTCTGCATATCGGACTCGGACTCCCAGGTCGATGCCTCAGCAGGCTGACCTCTCCACTGAACACGAACAGAAGGAAAACTCTTTGATCTCAACTGATGAACCTGCTGGTCTAGAATAGCTACCGGCTCCTCCTCGTAGGACAAGTCCTTGTCTAACTGAACAGTGCTGAAGTCTAACACGTGGGATGGATCGCCGTGATACTTCCGAAGCATAGACACGTGAAACACTGGGTGTACGGCTGACAAGCTCGGCGGCAACGCAAGTCTGTAAGCCACCTCTCCCACTCGATCGAGAATCTCAAACGGGCCAATGAACCTAGGGATAAGCTTGCCCTTCTTTCCAAATCTCATTACGCCCTTCATAGGCGACACCCGAAGCAATATCCGCTCACCGACCATGAATGCCAAATCACAAACCTTACGGTCGGCATAACTCTTTTGCCTGGACTGAGCTGTACGAAGCCTATCCTGAATGATCTTGACCTTGTCCAAGGCATCCTGTACTAGATCCGTACCCAACAATCGAGCCTCTCCCGGCTCAAATCATCCAACCTGCGACCGACACCGCCTACCATATAAAGCTTCATAAGGAGCCATCTGAATACTCGACTGGTAGCTGTTATTGTAGGCAAACTCTGCTAAAGGCAAGAACTGATCCCACGAGCCTCCAAAGTGAATAACACAAGCTCGGAGCATATCCTCCAAAATCAAAATAGTCCGCTCGGACTAACCGTCCGTCTGAGGATGAAACGATATGCTCAACTCAACCCGTGTGCCCAACTCTCGCTGAACTGCTCTCCATAAATGTGAGGTAAAATGCGTACCTCGGTCCGAGATGATAGACACGGGCACACCATGAAGACGAACAATCTCCCGGATATAGATCTCAGCTAACTTCTCAGAAGAATAGGAGACTGCCATAGGAATGAAATGTGCTGACTTGGTCAGCCTATCAACAATAACCCACATTGCATCGAACTTCCTCTAAGTCCGTGGGAGTCCAACAACAAAGTCCATAGTAATACGCTCCCACTTCCACTCAGGAATCTCAATCTTCTGGAACAGACCACCAGGTCTCTGATGCTCGTACTTAACCTGCTGACAATTCAAACACTGAGCCACATATACAACAATGTCCTTCTTCATTCTCCTCCACCAATAATGCTGCCGCAAATCCTGATACATCTTGGCGGCGCCCGAATGAATAGAGTACCGGGAACTATGGGCCTCCTCTAAAATCAACTCCCGGAGCCCATCCACATTAGGCACACAAACTCGACCCTGCAATCTCAAAACTCCATCATCTCCTAAGGTAACCTGTGCGCCATCCAACAAATCTAAGATATATTATGCCGAGCCTCGTACTCGCGCGTATGTCCCCGCCGGAGAACCCACCTCCTAGCTAGAGGGAGCAATGGAGGTGGTACATTCGGATCTAATGGTGGTGGAGGTGGCTCAAACTGCAGGAATCGCTCCCAGGCCCAAACCTAACATAAAAGTTGACGTAAAATTTAAGATATATTTTTACTAGGTATGTTAAAATGAATAGAGTATTCGAATATGTTGTCACCTGTAGTAGTAGCAAAAATCCAGCAACGTCACGCTGGGTGCCCATGCTCACCCGGCACATCTGCCTGTACAAGTAGCCGAGAACAGCAGCACCCCAGCTGTACTGGGATAAATCATCCAGCAGCTCAAGATGATGAAGAAATCTCAAGCTGACTGGGTTCCCCGAAGTGTTCGGGAACAAGACCCCTCCTAACATAAGGAGTAGCAGCAACCTCGTATACCGGTCAATATGATAATCCGGTATATCACCATCGATGTCAGGATGCAATGCCTCCAACCACTGTCGAATAGTCGTCAACGGTAAACAACTGGTCCCAATAAGTACATTCTCATCCTCTGCCCGGAAAGTAGTGAGCCACTTCAGCATGTCCAGGTACTGCACACGTGTCAACTCTCTCATGCCAAGCAGCAGAGCAACGGGGTGTCCATCAATGGGCAGCCCATATAAAACATCCACGTCCTGCAGTGTAATGGTGGCCTCGCCAATGGGCAGGTGGAATGTGTGGGTCTCCGGTCGCCACCTCTCTATCAGGGCCGTGACCAAAGACCAATCGAGCTGCAGCCGCCCGATCTCCAAAATCCTGTAGAAACCCATCTCCCGCAAGCGTGTGACTACACGGGGATGGAGAACTCTGTCATGCAGAAAGTCCCACATGTCGTCCACTCTCCTAACGTGGAGAGTCTGGGTCAGTAACTCTCCCTCCCATATGTGGGCGGACCTATGATCGCCCTGTAACGATAGTAGCTCATCGCTGGAAGGTCCTGGATGAATAAGTGGCACCTTTATGTCGTCTACTGTAAATTAAATAACATTAATTACATGTTAGTTTTATAATTTGATATGTTTGTTTGTAAATTAAATAATTAATTTTTATAATTATACGATATTTAATTATTATGTATTCACATAAGGGTTCCAGGCTCGATATTTGAGGTCCAGTACCACCAAGATATCCTAAATTCTTCTATGTGTTAGTTTTATTATTTTACATGTTAGTTTTATAAATTTTATATGTTTGTTTGTAAATTAAATAATTAATTTTTATAATTATACAATATTTAATTATTAAATATTTATATATAGGTTCCAGGCTCGATATTTGTCGGCCCAGTAGCACCAAGATATCCTGAATTCTTGTATGTGTTAGTTTTATTATAATTTTATATGTTAGTTTGTAAATTAAATAATTAATTTTTATAATTAAATATTCACATATGGGTTCCAGGCTCGATATTTGCGGCCCAGTAGCACCAAGATATCCTGAATTCTTGTATGTGCTAGTTTTATTATAATTTTACATGTTAGTTTGTAAATTAAATAATTTATTTTTATAATTAAATATTCAATTATGGGTTCCAGGCTCGATATTTGCGGCCAAGTAGCACCATTATATCTTGAATTCTTGTATGTGTTACTTTTATTATTTTACATGTTAGTTTTATAATTTATATGTTTGTTTGTGAATTAAATAATTTATTTCTATAATTATACAATATTTACTCATTAAATATTCATATATGGGTTTCAGTATTTGCGGCCTAGTGGCACCAATTATATGTTGACTCTAATTGGATAGAGTTTGTGTTTGATCTATCAGTTATTTTGACGTATTTTTGAGTATAAGAGATACTTAAACTACAGGGAAACTACTTAAAAGGCACTACATTTTACTACGCTAAAAGGCACTACATTTTACTACACTAAAAGGCACTACATTTTACTACCCTAAAAGGGCACTATATTACTAGTCTTTAAGCAAATAAATAATATAAACCAGATAAAAAACAACCAAAATATTTAATCACAAAACATTCACGAAAATACATATACAACTGTAAAAAAACTTATCAACTTTTTTTTTTACCAAATAATAATGATTTCTCAATTTTTACATATTTTTTAGCACACTAATATCTAAGTCCGGATAAAAATGACATACTAGTTTAATCACAAAAAAAAAATACAAAACAACATACAACACATGTAAAAGAACTAATATGCATTTTTATACGAGTTTCGACAAAAATTAAATCGGAATACCTCGATTTTTGTTTTTTAGAATGTTGAAGAATTGAAAATTTGACTCAGAAACGAGCAACCACAACGAGAGAAGACCTTAGCTAGGATGTGGGACCAATACTATCTTCTTTTTACGGGATGGGTGGGATCCACACGAGCTTTTTTGATCATTAACGGAGGGGGGGGGGACCGCTGTAATTTTTTAAAATTTGGGGGAAGGGATTCCGTTTTGGGCGTGGTGGAAGGGAAGGGGACAGTATTTGAAGAAGCAAAACGCGGTTCATTAAGGCGTTTTACATAAAGCATCTTTTTGAACCGCGTTTTAGGTAAACGTCTTATCAGCTTCTATATAAAATGCGGTATTAAAAGGCGTTTTATATAAAACACAGTATTAACCCACGTTTTATCTTAACGTCCCAAACGTACGTTAAGGTAAAACGTCGTTCATTACTGCGTTTTATATATTTTGATAACTAAGTTTTTTTTCCACCTAATTAAGTATTTTGAGTCCAAAAAGTCTACATTTCGGTTCCAGACTCCTATAATTATTGGCCACTTCCACTCCTGTCCCTTCATCCATTTGATGTCTCTATCAAAGATCTGTCTTGTCAAAAACTTGATCATAACCCCCCTTTCACTTCTTTCTTTTGGCTGTTCTTTTTACCCTTTTTCCTATCACTTTTTCTTGTTCCACATTATAATATATAGTCATTAACCTTTTTATTAATAAAGAATAATAGGAGGCAGAGGCAGACCTGCATTGATGGCGGAGAAATCATCGAAACCCGTTAGCTTCGTTAAAAATCGTGTATATATCTCTTATATAATTTATTGTGTCCCTCAAATACAAAAGTTGAATGGCTGACACTGGTTAGCATGGATTATTGTGAGACGAGGCATACAGTTAATTAAACAAAGCGTTTCAGGAGAGATGAATGATAGTTTAGACATAAAACTCTTCCCTACGAGTAGAGCCGTTAAAATGGGCTTGGTTCGTGAGGCTAGCCCAACCCAACCCGCTACTTGGGTAGGGTTGGTTAGGATTTTTTTAGCCCATCTAAAAGTGAGGCTTATAATCCCGGCCCAAGTCAGCCAGCTGGCCCTTGAGGCTTGACCGAAGCTGGGCCTGGGCCGGCCCATGGGCAAAAATTAATTAAATTTAAATTTGAATATTTAATATTTAAAAAAATAAAAACTAAAAAATTATTAACTATAATCCTCATTCCTTAGCCTTAAATTGCTCATTCACCTGTCTATATCAACTAGAATTTAGATTTGTGATATGCATGTAGTACGACAAGATTAGTTTTTCTTTTTCTTAATTAACAACGAAATAGGAAAATTTTAAGTGGCCAATAATAACTTTTTTTCAAAAGAAAATATTACTTTAAGTAGCCAATGATTAATTTGGTTACTTTAATATATTATTAATAATTGAATTGCTCTTCAGTTTAGAAAAAGATCAAGTTTTAATACCCAAAGAAAATTGACAACACTAGCAAATTTCATGAATTTTAATTTTTTTATGGATTATAATGATAAAATCAGCAATGATGTTGAAATAAATTAAAAAACCGCAACATATAAACTTATTGAATCAATCCCTGAACATGGGGAAAGTGAAAGAAAAGTATTAAAAAAATATTCATGTAACATTAAAAAAGAAGAGTCAGAGATATAGAATTTGCATTTCAATTACGAGATTCCTTGTCAAATATCAAGATTCTTGTACGCTCTAAACAAACAGAAGTCGTTCATATAATTAAAAGACTATGTCACGAATAAAAATTTAAAGATACCAAGAAAAAAATTCTAAAAAAAAATTGAAGGGTCAGCCCGCCCTAGCCCGCGGCCCTCTTAAGGCTGGGTTGAGCTGAAAATTTTAAGGCCCATTTAGGTGGAGGGCCACCTCGCCCTAGCCCGCTAAATTGAAAAGCCCGTAAGGCTTAGGCTAGGTTGAGATGGGTTGACCTGTTTTGACAGCTCTCCCTGCGAGATCCGCAAAATGTTTAAAAGTCAAATAACATAGATCATTGACATAGTTAAAAAAAATCTCCAACCAAAAAAAAAAAAATCGAGATAACCATTAAAACGCACGTGTGCGGATACAACTTTAGTAAAAAGAAAAGAAAAATAAAAGGGTATTCGTCTAATCAATTTAGGTTGATCCCATAATTGGTCAAATATAACAATATCCGCATAGACCAAATATATGTACCAAGAGAACTCAAAAGATAACAACAAAGTGACTCATCTCTTTCCCAATGCCCGCAACTTCATCACTTAAATTCATTGCATTCCAACTTGAAAAGAAAGGTCATCTTGACCCGTGGGCTTCCTGAAAGTGACTTCCACCTAATCTAATACACAAATTTCATAAAATTACCCACTATTTCACGCACATAAAGTTACTCCCTATTTTTTCGCTTCCATTTACTTATCACGTTTCATTTTTTTATAATAAATTTTTTAAAAGAAAAATTGAATTAGATTATTTAAAAGTTATACAAAAAATAGTACTTATAATTTATAATTTTTTTTAATATCAATATGATAATAAAATACATATTAAAATATTTATTAAAGTTAATGTAATTTGACTCTAGAGAAATGAAACGTGACAATTAAGGGAACGAAGTGAGTATTTCACACAAAATCCCTGATACACATCGATAGTGATTACTTATTCATGCATCAAGGAAAGGTGCTGTATATTGGACAATGAATTAACTTGTCCTTTCACATTCTACACCACTCCAAAGTCCAAACCAAATGCACCCTCAATTCTCTGAACTCCAATTTTGTTTATTCACACCTAATATTTACTTCAAAATACGTTAACTTTCTTGCTTAAACGATAAATAATGGTAATAATATATATTCATTAATTATAATTAAGTAATTGAAATTATGAAAGTGTATCTAAAAATGCATATTATTATTAGTTTAATATACATACCTTGTTGAATTTCTTTTCACTTTCTTGTAGTCATCCACTTAGAGAAAAAAGGGGCGATCATAAATGTTTTCCATTGTAATAAATCGATCGTTTTTATTTTTATATGATACATTGTAAATTTGAAGATATTAGTATATTCTATACAGATTAATAATTAATAATTGAAATTTGAAAATTGAATAGTGTAATATATTTTACTGAATGCTTAAAAAAAAAAAAA
>NC_032000.1:36985508-37055958 GCF_001879085.1 Nicotiana attenuata | reverse complement strand
GGGAGGGGGAGGAAAGGGGTGGGGTAGTATTATATTCTTGTTCACAATTAAAGCTGTAGTAGTAATATAACGTCGTCCCCGCCCCAGCAAAATCTTCCTCTCTCTTCCAGCTACAGTCTAAAGGATCAATTGATCTTTGAAATTAGAAAGTAGAGGCAGGGTTGCAGACTTTTGGAAGGAAAATAGAACAATCATTTGAGGTATTCTTCTTCCTCACAAAATATATAAAGGAGTAGTAATATTTTCTCTCCTCTCTCTCCTGCTGAAATTTTTGTTTTTCTTCTTTCATCTCTTAAGTCATTGAAAAGATTTGTGCTTTTGCCTCAAGTTTGGATTTTTCTGTTTCTGAATTTGTTGTATATAGTAGTTTTAAATGTATTATAATCAACTGATAAATACTATAATATATGAAAATTAGACTCATGGCATATTCAGTCTTTTACCACTAGATAGTTTGGTGAGTTACAAGATTCTTCGTACCAACATAAGTAACCTAATTGTTTTTGTGTTTTCAGGTTTCTTACATGAAAATTAATGATTTAGATCTGGGAAAGTATGTTAATTTTTCTTGGATTTTCGCGGGAAATAATTTGTACTATTTTCTCTGCTAACCTTTTCTGGAGATAATTTCGCTTTCTCTGTCATATATGTGCATAAATCTATGCTTCTTTTTGAACAATGGTTTCCTATCACAGATAATCTTAGTTGAACTGCAGCTGTCTTTTGATATTCACATGTCTACAGTTTTCTGTGTCATTCAGTTCTGGAACTTTTTTAAAAAGTTATTTTCTTAATTTCCCTTGTAAATATATTTGCAGGAGGGAATTAGCTGCTAATTCTGTCATCTTAAAAGTTGGCACCTGGCCTACTTTTTTGAGGAGTGTTGTTCTTGTTCAAGATGATGATGTTTGAGGAAATGGGGTTCTGTGGGGATCTTGATTTCTTCCCTGCTCTGCTGAAGGAAGTGGAAGTGGCTGCTCCACTCACTGAGCCGGAGCCGGAGCCGGCGATGGATGACGATTACAGTGATGAGGATATTGATGTGGATGAGCTAGAGAAGAGAGTGTGGAGGGACAAGATGAAGCTGAAAAGGATGAAAGAAATGAATCAGGGAAAGGTAGATATTGATTCTGCGAAACGACGCCAGTCGCAGGAGCAGGCGAGGAGGAAGAAGATGTCAAGGGCACAGGACGGGATCTTGAAGTACATGTTGAAAATGATGGAAGTTTGTAAAGCTCAGGGTTTTGTTTATGGTATCATCCCGGAAAAAGGCAAGCCGGTCGGAGGGGCATCTGATAATCTTAGAAAATGGTGGAAAGATAAAGTGAGGTTCGACCGAAATGGTCCTGCGGCCATAGCCAAATACCAATCTGATCATGCCATCCCAGGGATGAACGAGGGATCTAATCCAGTTGGTCCTACGCCTCACACCTTGCAGGAGCTTCAAGATACCACCCTTGGTTCGTTATTGTCAGCTCTGATGCAGCACTGTGATCCTCCTCAGAGAAGATTCCCATTGGAGAAAGGTGTTTCGCCCCCGTGGTGGCCTACAGGAGAGGAGGATTGGTGGCCTCAATTGGGTTTGCAGAAGGAACAAGGTCCTCCGCCTTATAAGAAGCCTCATGATCTGAAGAAAGCGTGGAAGGTTGGTGTCCTCACAGCTGTAATCAAGCACATGTTCCCCGATATTGCTAAGATCCGTAAGCTTGTAAGGCAGTCAAAGTGCTTGCAGGATAAGATGACAGCCAAAGAAAGTGCAACTTGGCTTGCCATCATCAATCAGGAGGAAGTTTTGGCTCGAGCACTCTATCCTGATCACTGTCTGCCCTTGTCCTCAGCTGGTGCTAGTGGAACTTTCATGTTGAATGACAGCAGTGAGTATGACGTTGAAGGTGCTCAAGATGAACCCAGCTTTGATGTTCATGAGCAAAAACCAAACCATCTCAGCTTGTTGAATGTTGGTCTCGAGAGATTCAAGGAGACGCGGCCTCTGCAGCAACAATCTCATCCAAACAAGGATGAAATGATCACAAGCTTAGACGTCACGCGGAAGAGGAAGCAATCGGATGAACAGAATGTTGCAACGGATCAAAAGATCTATACATGCGAGTTTCTTCAATGTCCTTACAGTGAACTTCGCCATGGTTTTCAGGACAGATCTGCCAGAGACAATCATCAATTAGCTTGTCCTTTCAGAAAAACTTCCCAATTGGGAGTCTCAAACTTTCACGTGAACGAGGTCAAGCCAACTGTCTTCCCTCAACAATATGTCCAGTCAAAGTCAGCTGCTCTGCCTGTCAATCTCGGACCAGGTCCACCTTCCTTTGATCTATTTGGAGTAGGAGTTTCTGAAGATGGGCAAAGGATGATTGATGAGCTTATGTCATTCTATGACAGTAATATACAAGGAAACAAAAGCCAAAATACGGGAAATGTTGCACTGACCAAAGAGCAGCCTCATCAACAACCTCGTCTGAACCAGGACAATTACCTACACAGCCAAGGGATGATGGAAGGGAATACCTTCAAAGACACAAATATTTCTGCAAACCATCCTATACTCCCACAAGGCAATCTAGCTGATCAGTGCAAGGTTCTAAATTCATCATTCAATACAGGTTCTAATGACAACTTCAATTTCATGTTTGGATCTCCGTTCAACTTACAGTCCACCAATTTTACTGGAAATCTACCTGGCTTCGGATGTGATAACACACTGAAGCAAGATATTCCCATTTGGTACTAGCCAAGAGATTGGTGAGACGTATATAATCAGCTGGAACTTCATAGTTATAGCTTGTTCCCTGAGAGGCAAGATCCAGATATAATTTGTATGCGTTATAAGGTAGATTTTTAGTCGCTTATAGATCTTTTAGTTATGGTATTTCTAGATACCATGTTGAAAGCTAGGCATGGTGTAATGAAGGAGGAGGAAGAGATACCCTCAAATATTAGCTATGCTGCTTATAGAATGTTTAGATATAATTAAAAATAAGTTAGCCTATTTTGTTATCTGTGTACAATTTTGGTTGAACTCACGCTGCAGTAATTTTGATATCTTTATTTAAGTCTCTTTGTTGGCTGCATTTTGATGTTGATCAAAAGGTTGTTGCATCTTTCAGCATAGGCGGTATCAGTATAGACTGTTGAATTCTTTAAGCAGGTGAAGGTCGATCTCCTCGTTCAGTACACTACTCAAGGTCGTTTGAGATTTCTTCCTCCTTTTGAAGTCAAAATAGCATAGTTGTTGATGTTGCTGAAGTTGTATAATGAGAAGTTCCTTTCTATGATCTTTAGCCTCACATTGAAGAGGTGCCCATATTGTTTCTGCTTTATCCTCTGCTTCCAATTCTGTTTTTATGTAAAAGCATTGCTTTTATGAAATCAACTGTTTGATTTGCTATGCAATAGCAATATAACTTTTTTATTTAGTATATGGTTTGCTTTGGTCAAGTTTCTCCAGGCTTGTGGATATGCTTGTTTTAAGTTCATTCCTATGGGGCTTAGTTATCTTGCTCATATTTGAACATAGTGGTGTAGGCTAGCAGTCAATAAATTAGGTGAATATGATGGGAAATCGAAGTTCAAATCACAGTAGAGACAAAAAACGCCAAGTAACTTTTTCCTATTTGTCCAAGTCTAGTGCGAGATAGCAGGTGCCTAGTGGAATAGTCGAGATGCGCGTAAGTTAGTCTAACTATGATAATTATGGAAGAAAAATAAGAATTAACAGATACCCCACCTTTAGGTAAAGTACACAATTAGCCTATTCTCCCCTTCTCCACCTCCCTCTCCCAAGAAAAATGGAACAAGAAAGTAAATTGAAGGAATGAAAAAGTAATAAGGCAGGGATGATGTGAATGAGCAGATCACAATTATGTTTATTAGTACTTATTAATTTCTAATTTAAGAAGCTATGTAGTGTTGGCTGGTTCCTTCACATTCAATTTTCTTTTGATTGATTCTACTTTACTGAACTCTGTTTTCCTTGTAAGAAAATCGAAAGATACGAAGCTTAAACAGCAAATATATCATGCCAAAACTAATCAGGAGAGTAGTTTTAATATTTATGAGTAATTCCTAACCTTTTTCCCCCCTCGAAGTTATTAGGTTTACTTAAGATTTCCGTCAACAAAACAATAATTGACGATAAAGTCTTTGTTCAAATTTTTTTTGATAACCGTGGTGTTCGGGCCAGCTTGCGCGCACCTCGACTAATTGCACAGAATACCTATCACCCTCTACTAGCAGGTACCCGGTAATTCTATCCACTACGACTTCGGCAGATGGAAAGAAACAATCATGGAGAGCCACAAGATAGTTTTTTTTTTTTTTGGTTTACTACACCTCCGTATATACATGCATTTGGACATTTTCTTTCCTATATCAACAGATCCAATACAAAAACTAGAAGATGCACTTCCATTTATACAGGTCAAACAGAGAAGATAAATAAATAAAGAAAAACTTATTAAACAGGTGATACTCAAAGGCAAATACAATGTACATACAACTATGCATTAAGAACTGTCCCAAAAACACTAGACAACTTTTGTTGATAGGCTAACTGGCTTATCCCATTTTCTTATTAGGAAAAACGAATTTTCAATTTGTTTATTCTCAAACAGTTTGATGAAATCGGAACAGTTGTAACATAATGACCTGACACAGAATTGTTTTTATATCTTCTACGTGGCAAACAATGACTATCTAACACCTGTTTAGCATAAACAAGTGCTGTTTGTTTTGCTGTTATATGCCGAATCTCGATTAACTACACAGTTCAGTTAACTAGTTTATCTTTCACTGTCCTAAAAATGCATGTTATTCTATTGGACAAGATTCAGCATATAATAGCAAATCACTAGTGATTGCTTAAGGTAGATAAGTGAGTTCGAACCGTGGAAGTAGCCATTAATGTTGTATTAGGGTATGTTGTCTATATTACACCCCTTAAGGTGCGATACTTCCCTAAACCCTCGGAATACTTTGTGCAACGGGCAACTCTTTCTATTGGACAAGATTCGTATGAGAAACAACAAGTTAAAACGAAACATAAAGAGCCAAAGTATGAATTAATATAATTGCGAACGGTAACTCAAACTATCAACTAATGTTATGGGATGGATGAAACTCATTAATTTTCTCTTCAATAGCGTCATAGTAATAGGGTGGAATGAATAAGATCTCCACATCTAAACGAAAATCTCGAGTTTGAACCATAAAAATGAAGAAATTCTTGATAGAAATGCTTTTTTCTTTAACGGACCTTGCAGAATAAGAACCTAAATTAATCCAGCCAATAAGTATCATATACAAAAACAAAAAGCTCAAATACTTGGCAGAAATAATGTGCACACATGCAGGACAGGAAAGCTCAGAGAATGCCTATTTTTTTTGGTAAGGAATTTTTTTAATTTACAAACAAAAAGATATGTACAGCACAAGTCGAAAACGACACAAGAGTTTGGACATCATGCCCCACACTCTTGCAAACATCTCCCATTTGATTTGTAAGTTTATCGTTTACGTTATTTAATTTAATTTTATACGATATATCTCTAATGTTGTAGTTATGAAAGTTTCTTCAAAACCAGCAGACTCTGAAGAAAATTAAGTTTAAAAAGAGTAAATTATACATCTACACACGAAAAGGGCCCAACCGGGTTCAAACCGGTGACCTCTTGATCTGCAGTCAAATACTCTACCACTGAGCTATGGACCCTTTGATGCGAGAATTATCCTTTTAGCTTTTTATATATTTATTTTATACTATATTAAAATCACGAAGAGTCGAAAACCCTTACAACCCAGAATCGGTGACCTATATTTGAAACGGAAAGAGATCTGATTGCTGCGTAATTCTCTCTTTCACTACAATTCAAAAACAACGCAGAGCTTCAGAAGCTTCAACAACGCAATACAAATTGTAGAATTCAAAATTGTTCTTCATCGTCCTCAGTACTCAAATTGTCGAACCTATATCTGTTCTTCATCTTTTTTCTCTCAACTACACGAAATCATGTCAAAAATCCCAATAATGCTAAAATTGAATAGGAATTGGGATAACTATGGCAGATTTAGAGATTTTGAAGTTGATGCCATTGTGGTAGATGAGAATGCAGGTTTGTGTAGTTCGAAAATGCTTAGAATTTTAGTTTTATGATATTATCTACAAATTTACTACATATATCTACAATTTGACTACAAGTTCTTTATTTGGTGCAGGAAAAAAATATTTTAATACACAATGTCTCCAGATTGTAGATAAATTGTAGGCAAATTGTAGTTTACTTGTAGTTTGAGTTAATTTATAGATAAATTGTAGATAAAATGTAGATATATTGTAGATACTATATTTTTAATATTGTAAATTTTTTTTCTTTGTGTTTGTTCTGAAAATGTAGGTGAGGGCTTCAACAGATCATATACATACTGTGTTGGATGGTGTGAAGCGGTACATTGTGTGTCTAGAAAACAGGAAATGTAGTTGTGGCCAATTCCAACTTGAAGAACTTCCATGTGTAAATTATTTCCAGATTGTAGTTATAATGTAGGTTAAACGTAGTTAATTTGTAGTTTTTGTAAAATTTTGTAGACAATTTGCAGATTAATTGTGGATAACACATTTCTACGATTGGAGTATTTATTTCTTAATTTTTGTTGTGTAATTTATATTCAACTTACAGTTATATACAAATAATACATAGAACTTGGAGGTAAACATCTAAAAATTATGACAAAAAGCTACAAAATTTATATACAATAACTACATTGAGTCTTCACACAATGTAGATAGTTTGAAGATTATTGGCGAGGGAGATTTACGTCAAGGATTAAGGCGAGAGAGATGCAAGCAGAAAATTGGCGAGGGGGAGGGAAACACCCAAATCAAAAGATGGGATATCAGCTAATGTAGATTTTGAAGGTTTTTTTTGGGAGTGTTGATGTTTTTCATGATTTGGGAGAAAGATTACTTCAACTTGAATCAGATGGAACTTCAAATTGGGATTTTGTGAAATTAAATGGAGAAAAAATTGTAGAATCGTGGGTCTGTAGAGGACAACTGATGGTAAACGTGAGGTAGTGAAGGTAAAACGTGGGGGTGGGGGGGGGGGGAGGAGAGAGAG
The DNA here is from genome assembly GCF_001879085.1 of Nicotiana attenuata. Taxonomy (NCBI): domain Eukaryota; kingdom Viridiplantae; phylum Streptophyta; class Magnoliopsida; order Solanales; family Solanaceae; genus Nicotiana; species Nicotiana attenuata. The sequence continues at coordinate 37,048,828 of NC_032000.1, read as the reverse complement.
GCGGGTAAAGGTAAATGTGAGAATATATGCTCCTAAATTAACGCCTAATATAAATGAAGCATTAATTATACCCCTAATTTGAATTATGGTATATAAATGGTAATTTGGTATGCTGAAATGTAATTAACACAAACCTTAAACATTAAGGGTAATAAGGTTTCATATATGGTATAGGAAGGTAAAAATCTCATTCGACAATTATAAATGCTATGAGTAGTCTATGTGAGATTGGTCCACTGACCCTTAATTTTATTCTTCGATCAATAACTTGCTTAGAATAAATATTACTATAGATTGTAAAATATAATTAAAATAAATAATTACAAAAATATTTAATAAAATCAAAGAGAAAGAGAAAAGGAAAAGTTATTGACAAAAACCATTTATCAGCGCTTCGACAAACATAAAGTGCAAAAGTTCAAATATTAATCAGTTAAAAATAGATTTTTTTTGGATAAAAATATAATTATAATTGAATATTTAAAATATGGTGTAGGCATATAAATTATAATTAAATCCATAAAATAATTTAGATTATATTTTAAAATTCAAGATATATTGATCCAAATAAATATTATGGGCTAATATAATTGAATTAATTATATAAGTCCAATATATATATGGATTAAATAAATAAGTCTCAATCCATTGGGCTAGCCCATTTAATTGGGCTAAAGTGATGAGCCCACTTCATTAAGCCCAAGATGTCATCTTCCTAGAGGCGCAGTTTAGTGCCACGTGTCAAATGACGTGGCACGCCAAGTCAAACAAAAGAGCCAATAGGATTGTGCCACGTGTGAAAATGACAAGGCATGCCAAGTCAAAATAAAGGGCCAATGAAATCGCGCCACATGTGCAAGTGACTTGTTTTGGCCAATCAAATGCGGCCTTGTCACTCTTCAATCTGATTGGTCGGAAAGAGTTTGTTCTTATCATAACTCTTCCCTCCCACAACTATAAATAGGGGTCTTCATAACCCAGAAAAGACACCAGAAGTTATAACAAGAAGCAAGAGGGAGCTCATAGATCAAATGTTGCAGATTTCTCTAAAAGCTACAAGCATTTAAGTTTCTAAGGATTAAAAGATCATGGCGAAGATTCAAGAACAACTTGCAAGCCCTTGGGTTAAAAATACGTCAAGATCAATATCAGGCCTCAAGCACTTGGATTAAAATAAAATAAAATTCAAGATTAAGCTCAAAAGCTCTTTTATTTACCGTTGAAGAGTAAAATCAGAGGATACATAGTGATTGTAACACTCAAATATTTGAAATAAAATACTATGCTTGTTGCAATATTTTTCGGTCTTGATTTTATTTTCTCGATGCAATTTATTATCTACATATGATATGAGCTAATATTAAGAATTTGAGTCCTAGAAAATTAAATTATTTATTTTGATATTTAAAAAAATAATTTAATAATTGAATGAACTAATTAGAATAAAAATCCAATTTTATTCTTTTTCAAATTCATCATATACAAATTATTTCCCATAAAAAGATATCGTCGTGGAAAGAAATAAAAAATAAAACAAAATCAGTTATAGCATTAAGAATCAAATTGGTCAAAATGCAAACTTGAAGAAATAAGGATGAAATAATGAAAGACAAAATATATTAAAAATTGGGTGAGATATAATATAACATATTTGTATCTCATATTATAAGATATGTACAATTATACAATAATATATAATTAACTTAACTAATCCATCACCTCTACATATTTAAAAGATATTGAATTCAACTACTGTGTCAATATGATAATATTTACATCCATCATTTAAATAAATACTGTATTTATTTTAACGTCAATGTATGTAATTTTAATTGACAGACGCTATATATACGTGCTAATACTAGTTATATTAAAGAGAAAAAGAAGAGGGAAAACTGACTTTATAATCGTTTTGGGTGAAAAGTTTTCCTTTTGGTATAGTGTGATTTGCTTGTTAGCATGTAATATGTGCAATTTTACTATTGTTAAGTCTTTGGGACAATAATTGACCAGTTGCCATTGCCACTTCTCCTTACTCCAAGCGTCCCTCCACATCCATTGGTTGTCTCCATCAACCACTTGATAATAACCCCCTTTTACACTTTCTAACTTTTCCTTTCTTGTTCTTTCACCTTTTTTTTTTTCTACTAACAAAAACAGAAGATAAAAAAGGTCTATGAAATAAGGAGTTGAGCGAGGATTCAGAGATTGATTAAAGAATTTGTCCAAAGTTAGAGCCCGTTTGGCTTAGCTGATTTAGAGTAGCTGATAAGCATAGGTGCTGAAAAGCACTTTTAAGTGCTGAAGCTGATTTAAAAAATAAGCAGTTACGTGTTTGGATAAAAGTGCTGAAATTAATAATAAGCAGCTAAAAAATTGATGTATACAAAGAGTTTTGTTTTAAAAAGAAGTATTTTAGGGATAGAATAGTAAATATTTTGGTCAAATCCAAAAGTGCTTATAAGCTGAAATTTGATAAGTTGGGGGAGACCAACTTATGGCTTTTGGCTTATTTTTAGCTTATAAGCACTTAACTTATAAGCACTTTTAATTTTACCAAACGCGTAGATAAGCCAAAAAGTATTTATAAGCTAGTTTGACCAGCTTATAAGCTTAGCCAAACACCCTCTTAGTCTTGTCATGAGCCGTGTCTTTATTGGAATCAATTTCTCTACCCATTAAAAGTAGGAATAGGTAGGGTTGTTTAAAACTGAACTGTGATCGGTAATTGAAACACAAAAATAGCTTATTGGGTCATTGGTATTGAGTTATTCGGGTAATAGTTAGTAAACGGATTGAAATTTTATAATTAACGGCTTAACGATTTGGGGGCGAATGTAAGGCCCCGTAAAATTTTTACTCAAAAACCCGAAATCTCGTAGTGTCAAGTTAAGAATATGTGATTAGAAATTTATAAAATTCTTCGCGGCGAGCTTGCGAGCCACGGTTCGGACCTTTTGGATTGATCTGTGCATTAAAAAGTTAAGGAAAAATATTTTTCAGAAGAGTGCGTTTCTGCGGCCCATTATGCGGCCGCATAATAGCAATGCGGGCCGCATAACTGCCGCAAAGCGAGGCAAAATATTGGCTAATTTTGAGGACAACTATGTGGCCAATTATGCGATCGCATAATCGATATGCGGGTCACATAGTCGTCGCATAACCTCCTTGGAATTTTTGCGAAGGACAGTTCTGCGGTGCATTATGCGACCGCAGAACAGGTATGCGGACCGCATTTTGGTCGCATACCCGGGCAGAATGTTCAAGTCTTGAGGGCCATTTTTGCGGTCCCTTTTGCGGGCCACATATCTGTTATATGCAACCGCAGATTGAGTCGGGGCTCCTATTTTCTAACTTTTAAAACCCGACCCCGTTCCGGTAAAAATACCCCAGTAGACCCTTTTGTGCTATTTCTACTACATTTAGAGTGAGAGAAAGAGTTCTAGAGGGAGGAAGTGATCCTCACCAAGTCTCTACCCCAAATCTTTGAAGATTATCAAGTAAAGTTACTAAGCCTTTATCCTAAGAGGTAAGAACTTGTGCCTAACCTTTGATTTCGAAATTCCTACTAAAATGAGTAACTAACAAGTGGGTTCATGGGTATAAGGATTGATTATCTTGCATGCATGAATGATAAAAGGGTATCGGGAGATTGTGAGCTAAAAATGTAATAAATGGGGTGTAGAATGATAGAATCTCTCACAAAAAGGTCCTAAAATCACAATGCACATTTAGTTCTTGATAATATGCCCAAATGAGCTAGAATCTTGATTATCCCTCTAATTTTTGGTTCAACTTGTAATTCTCATAAAATAGATCGAAGTTGCTAGGAGTTCCGGAATTATTGTAAGAATTTAAGGAAAGCTCTATTGAGGTATGTATGACTAAAACTCCCTCTTCTTAGAAATTGAGCTCCTTTGGTGTCCATACAAATATTGTAAGTCCGAAATTTGATTGAAAGGTGTGTCTCTATGTGTTCAATATGCTATTCTTCGTAATTTAAGGATGTGTGAAGAATGTGAACCATGTGCTAAAATGCCTAGATTTCAAGTCAAGTTTAAATTGAGATTGTTATGCCAAACTATGTGAAATCCTCTCTATGCTTACAACTTGAATTGCTCTTGTATGTGCCTATTATCTTAAATCGCAAGGTTAATGTTGAAAGTGAAAATGATGTGAAATGTAGGGGAAAAGAGTTTGAGTTATGAAACGTGGCCTAGTGCCAAGTATGATGTGATATTGTGGCCCCAAGTGCCGATGAACGGATATATGTGAAATAAAAATTGAAATGAGATGATTGATGAAAAAGAAAAATGTCTTGGTAAGACGGCCTAGCCGATTGGGCCGTGATCGGACGCCATGCCGCACACATGGTGGTATTGTGCTGATATTGAAACCGGAAGGTGGGAATGGAATTGTGATTGAGGTACATGTCTCAAATGAGGCAACCTAGCCGATCGGGTCGTGATCGGACTCCGCGCAAGAAAGCGGTGGTATTGAGAATGAGGAAGCAACAGTAATAAATGTCCCAACCTAAAGCTATGGAAATTATGCGAAAGCTATGTGATCCCTTTTATTTGATGATGTGGTGATTGTCTAATGCTTTTGTTGATACTTATGATTTCTTTATTCTTGTACATTAGTTCTTTCTAATGAGATGGTGTTTAGTTATACATACCAGTACTATTCCATGGTACTAACATCCCTTTTGCCGGGGGCGCTACATCTTTGAATGGATGTAGGTGGTTCCATAGCAGACAGTGCCAACCGTAGGTAGCGGAGCATCCTCCTCTCAGCAATCTTGCTGAGCCCCTTTTCTTCCGGGGGTTATGCAATATATCTTTTGTTATAAATTACCACTTGTGAGGTATAGCCGGAGCCTTGTTGCCGGCATTATCATAACTGTCTTTTGTATCTTTAGAGGCTCTGTAGACGTTTGTGTGGGTTATGTACGGGTGTTGGATGGTCAATGAACTGTGTTGTAATTCTACACTCTTGTTCCTTTAAGCTGTAACTGTATGAAATTTTGGAGACTTAACTATGGTTTAAGGGTTGTAATATAAAATGAACTAGCAATGTCATATGTACGATCTTTCCTACTATCTAATTAAATGAAAGCATGGTTTCTTGATCATAATGAGTTGGGTAGAGAGTGAGGTTGGGGCGTAACAGCGAATTACTCAATTTTCTTATCGGATAAACCGTTAACCCATTAAAATTTTTTATATTTACACTTTTACCTCTATATATAAAGTAATATTTGATGTATGGTTGGATTTGATGGTAAGTAATAGATGTAGACCTTGATGTATGATTGGATTTGTGTGATTTTCCTTTAAAATCATGCTGGAGAGTAAACCTTGGATATCACAAAAGCAGATGATTATTCTTCTTAATCATGCTACCGATATCATCAATTTGTGGCAATAGAGTGGTGGTGATTTAGCCTAAGCCTTCATAAAACAAGATCTGTATATATTGTGCTGCCATTGTACGTCATCATTTTGTTTGCTATCATGATCTGGTAAGTAATAGATGTAGAAGTGCATATGCTTAAGCGACAATCTTGAACTATGTGATCAACAAAAATGTTGATCATCATTGCCATCTAAAAGAAAAAAGAGACTTATTTTACAAGAATTATCTGTTGAGATTGAGAAGCCTATCTCTCTCTCTCTCTCTAAATGAAATTGTTATTAGCAGCATTGTTAAAACCAACTGGATTATATAAATGCTCGACTAGAGAGAGGCGAGCATCGAGCAGATATGATGCTTTACTCCAAATTTTCCCTTATCTCTAATTCTCAACTTCTTTTTTATTGTCTATTTGATTCAGCCGATAAACCGTCCGATAATCACTAATTCAATATAAATTCGCCCGATGTCTTATTGGATGGCTAGCGGATTATTACATTTATAAACCGATAACCGATAAGTCAAACCATTAACGTACATATCTGTCTGATCCACCCGATAAGCACCACTAGGGGCAGGTCAGTATACACCACGCCCTCCTCATACCTCACTTATTGAACCACACAGTATGTTATTATTGTTGTCCAAAGCTAGTCTTGTGTACAATTGTACGGTTAAAAGAATTTGACTTTAGTAAATCTCAATATGTTTAGATGTTACAAAAGTTAAGATCTCACAATTTAAAATCGCAATAACACCGATTAAAATGGGTTCATGGTCTATGCTAAGTTAACCAATTGAATTTTCTCTTCCTCTATCAACTTTGTGAAGAAAAGAAAATTAATAACCTTTAAACACAATAAATTAGAAAATTTTAATTTCTTATAATATGTTCTACCTATGCATTTGGTTCTTTCCAACTCAAAGCAAAACATCCCCTTTTCACCTAAAGGATGTCCTAACCTAAGTTAAGTTTTCTTAATGACATTCCTAATTTACACTCAATCTCTTGCCTTCAATGCTCTTTTCTCTTTCTAACCTACACTCCATATATTAAAAAAAAATGTAAGGTTATTTGTTTGATAAATTTTGGTTGATCTTCTAATTGGTCAAATGTAACTATCGCAAGAAACAAATATCCAAAGAACTTAAAAGGATAGGACACCCTAAGGTAATTACCAACTCATAAATTCAACTAAAATAAGAAAATAACAAGTAACACATTCCTTTCCCAATCCCCACAACATTTTACTTAAAATTCATTGCATTCCCACTTGAAAGAAAAGGCCATTGACCCATAGAGGTTCCCAAGAAAAATTCCCCTCCTTAAAATACACAAAATTGTCATACTCCTTCCGGTCCACAATAAGTGACTAATTTGCTTTGAGCGTATCCATTAAGGAAAATACTAAATTCTAAACGACAATAGTTAGTGTGACTAAACTACCCTTCATTAAATGTTGCACCATTGTTATAGTAGCACTTACTACCCTTCATTAAATGTTGCACCATTGTTATAGTAGCATTTACTTCTCTTTTCAAATGTGAGGAGTAAATGACTTTATAGGGATACATACATAACGTTACTTTTGAAAAAACAAATTGAATTTTTTCTTGATTATATAAATGGACAATTATTTTGGACCAAAATAAAAAAGCAAACTGGTCACTTATTGTGAACCGGAGAGAATTTACTCATTATCTCACATACAAAAGCATATACTGTCCTGTACTAGACTTTTTCTGAAATTTACATGCTTTCTTCTAACCTTCGTAAATAGTTATCTACATTATTTTACACTAATTATTCAGGCAATTTAATCATTAGAATTCTACAATAAAGTGAAAATAATGTATACTCTCTCCGGTTTTATATTAATTGTTGTGGTTACTAACTATATCTGGTCCAAAATAGTAGTCATTTTAAAAAATCAAAGTATAATTAATCACTTTTTTACCATTTTGCGCTTAGTATTAGATATTCCTGAAAGTAAAAACATAAACTACGTCACATAGAAAACTTAAAAGTGAAAAGTATTAAATATAAGGTTATAGTAGTTAAAACGAATAGTGACGACATAGCATAGAAGACTTATAAGTGAAAAGTAAATACGGGTATAGTACTAAAAAAAAGAAACACGACAACTAAATTAAACGGGAGAGAGTACTATCATTTTATTATTATTAAGTAAAAACTATTAGTAACACAAAAAGCATATTTTATTAATTTTCTTGTTGCAAACATCAGATACGAGTAACTTTATTTCTCCTTCCCACCTTATAACTTCTCTTTTTCCATTCGTACCACACTTCAAGCTACATTCACACTAAAAACGCTAAATCTCCCTGTGAGAATGCACCGGAGAAAAAATTAGTATTACTTAACTAAAGTGTTGTACAATCCTATTTATATACAGTGATTACATAATAATAGGTATCTACTTCCTGATGTGGGACATCATACATCACTAACTACTTAACACTCACCCTCAAGCCGGTGCATATAAATCATATGTACCGGGCTTGTTACAGATGTAACTAATACGAGAACCAGTAAGTGACTTAGTGAAAATAATTGCTAGCTGATCATTTGACTTTACAAACTTTGTAACAATATCTCCCGAGAGTATCTTTTATCTGACAAAGTGACAGTCGATCTCAATGTGTTTAGTCCTCTCATGGAACACCGGATTTGACGCAATATGAAGAGCAGCTTGATTATCACACACCAGTTCCATCTTGCTGATTTCTCCGAACTTCAACTCCTTGAGCAACTGCTTGACCCAAACTAGCTCACACGTTGACATAGCCATGGCCCGATAATCGACTTCGGCGCTAGATCGAGCAACTACATTTTGTTTCTTGCTCTTCCAAGAGACCAAATTACCTCCTATTAAAACACAATATTCAGACGTAGAACGTCTATCAGAAGGTGATCTTGCCCAATCAGCATCTGTGTACCCAACAATCTGCTCGTGGCCTCGATCCTCGAATAGTAACCCTTTGCTTGGAGCTGACTTTATATACCGAAGAATGCGGACAACTGCATCCCAGTGACTCTCACAGGGAGAATCCATAGACTGACTTACAACACTCATCGGAAAAGAGGTCTAGTCACTGTGAGGTAATTCAATTTGCCAACCAACCTCCTATATCTCGTAGGATCTCTAAGAGGCTCCCCCCTGTCCAGGCAGGAGCTTAGCATTCGGATCCATATGAGTGTCAACAGGTCTGTAGCCCATCATTTCAGTCTCCTCAAGAATGTCTAAGGCATACTTCCATTGTGAAATAACAATACCTGAGCTAGACTGAGCGACCTCAATACCTAGAAAATACTTCAATCTACCCAGATCCTTAGTCTGGAAGTGCTGAAAGAGATTCTGCTTCAGATTAGTAATACCATCTTGATCATTGCCAGTAATAACAATATCATCAACATAAACCACCAGATAAATACACATATTAGGAGCAGAATACCGATAAAACACAGAGTGATCAGCTTCACTACGAGTCATGCCGAACTCCTGAATAACTGTGCTGAACTTACCAAACCAAGCTCGAGGGGGCTGCTTCAAACCATATAGTGACCTGCGAAATCGACATACAAGACCATTAGACTCCCCTTGAGCAATAAAACCAGGTGGTTCCTCTATATAAACTTATTCCTTAAGATCGCCGTGGAGAAAAGCATTCTTAACGTCTAAGTGATAAAGAGGCCAATGACGTACAATAGCCATGGACAATAAAAGACGAACCAATGCTACTTTAGCCACGGGAGAGAAAGTGTCACTATAATCAAGCCCGAAAAACTGAGGGTATTTGCAACAAGACGAGAGCCTTAAGCCGATCAACCTGGCCATCCTGGCTGACTTTGATCGCATAAACCCAACGACAACCAACAATAAAGTTGCCTGAAGTAGGAGGAACAAGCTCCCAAGTGCCACTCGCATGTAAAACAGACATCTCCTCAATCATAGCATGTCGCCATCCTAGATGAGATAGTGCCTCACCTTTAGACTTAGGGATAGAAACAGTGGACAAAGATGATATAGAAGTATAATGAGGCGATGACATACGATGATAACTTAAATCGAAATAATAGGGATTAGGATTAAGTGTGGATCGTACACCTTTTCGGAGTGCAATTGGTTGACTAAGAGGAGACAAGTCCACAGTAGGTGCAGAATCTGATGCAGGACATGAATCACCTGGGCCTGATGCTGGACGTGGACGACGATGATAAGTCAAGAGTGGTGGAGCTGCAGAAGGTTGAACTGGACTAGGTGGTGGAACTGGAGCTATAGGTGGTGGAGCTGCAACTGGAGCTGTAGGTGGTGGAGCTGGAGTTGTAGAAGAAGATGAATGGGAGATAGTGACTGAATCTCCAAATATAAAACTGGTAGTACCTCAGAAATATCTAAGTGATTACCTGGACCTGTGAAGTATGATTGGGTTTCAAAGAAGGTAACATCAGCGGACATAAGGTACCGCTGGAGGTTAGGAGAATAGCATCGATACCCCTTTTGCGTTCTCGAGTAACCCAGAAATACACACTTAAGAGCACGAGGAGCTAACTTATCTTTTCCTGGAGTAAGGTTATGAACAAAACATGTGCTTCCAAAGACACGAGGTGGAAGAGAGAACAAAGGTAAGTGGGGAAACAGGACAGAGAATAGAACATGATTCTGGATAGCTGAAGATGGCATACGATTAATAAGATAGCAAGATTTAAGAACTGCATCTCCCAAAAAATGCAACGGAACATGAGATTGTATGAGTAGGGTACTAGTAGTTTCAATAAGATGTATATTCTTTCTTTCAGCAACCCCATTTTGTTGAGATATGTACGAACAAAATGTTTGATGAATAATTCCAAAAGAGTTCATAAACTGCTGAAATGGGGAAGATAAATACTTTAGGGCATTATCACTACGAAATGTGCGGATAACAACCCCAAATTAATTTTGAATTTCAGCGTGGAAGGTCTGAAAAATAGAAAATAACTCAAACCGATTTTTCATCAAAAATATCCAAGTGCACCTGGAATAATCATCAATGAAACTGACAAAGTAGCGGAATCCAAGGTAGAACTGACCCGACTAGGACCCCAAACATCTGAATGGACTAAAGTGAAATGTGACTCTGCTCGATTATCAAGACGCCGAGGGAAATGGGACCGGATATGCTTACCGAGCTGACATGAAACACACTCTAGAGTGGACAAGTGAGATAAACCAGGTACCATTTTCTGAAGTTTTAACAAACTGGGATGTCCCAACCATTTATGTAATAAATTTGGTCAATCGGTAACAAGACAAGTTATTGAAGGAAGACAAGATGTGAGTCCATGTGATTTTGCAAGGATAAGGTAATAAAGTCCATCTGATTCACATCCGGTACCAATAATACGCCCCGTACTGCATTCCTGTATAAAAACAAGGTCATCAAGATATAAAACATCGCATTTAAGTGATTTGGCTAAGCGACTAACGGCTATGAGATTAAAAGGACTATTGGGAACACAAAGAACTGAATCTAAAGGTAAGGAAGGAAGTGGGCTTGCTTGACCTATTGCAGTTGCCATGGTTTGAGACCCATTCGTCATTGTGACTGTTAGAAAAGACTGAGAATACGAAATACTAGTGAAAAGAGATTTGTTACCAGAAATATGATCAGATGCACCTGAATCAATGAGCCAAGACTCAGAGGTTGAAGATTGGGAGACACAACTCACGCTACTATCTTTTTGCACAACGGAAGCTATCCCTGAAGATATCTGTTTACATGCTTTGTACTGAAGGAACTCAATATCATCCGGTAGAGAAATCATCCAACCATTCATACTATTGGATCCCATTTCGCTACAATTTATTTCTCAAAATCTTGACTAAAAGTAGTAGGGTTAACTTGGAATAGTGGAAATCAGTAACTCCTGCGGGAAAACGGAAGAAATAGCTGGAAAACACTGTTCACAGCAGAAAACAAAACACTATTTCATGCCGAAAACACTGTTCACGCTGGAAAAACACTGTGGCTAGCCGAAAAATTCCAAAGTTGTCGGAATTTATCAAGAATAGCACTGGTCGACTCGGAATTGATGTGCGAGTAAGCTTCCTAGAAAAAAGTTCGTCGGAATCTGGCTGTAAGGGGTCTCACACGCCCGATGCGTGCACAGATCTTGCCGGAAATTATAGAGTCAGCCCGATGCGTGAGGGCGCGTGGGTGTGATTTTTCCGGTGGGATTTTCTGGGTTTGGTCGCGGGACTACGGCGGACCTTGTGGTGGTGTTGGTTTGTTCACAACACTGATAAATAGTGACTTTGACGCAAACATTCACTTAGGTCACCAGAAAATTGCACGGTGACTGAGTTCTTTCTTCCCGGATGTCGCTGGAATGACGCACAACGAACTTTTTTCACCAAAGCTCTGATACCATGTGAGAATGCACGGGATAAAATATTATTACTTAATTAAAGTGTTGTAAACCCTATTTATATACAGTGATTACATAATAATAGGTATCTACTTCCCGATGTGGGACAATATACATCACTAACTACTTAACAATCCCAACCCCACAAACATGAAAAATCGGATTACACTAGGTACATGCATATAAAACAAGATATTTAACTCTAGGAGAAACATTAATCCTAAACTCGAGTAGAATAAAATTAAATTAAGTTAGGTATATATTAATCATTATTTCTTGATGATAATACCTTTATTTGAATTTTAATAATTTTAATTATTGAAGTTGATAATATACATCACATCCTTTGGGATGCGACATTTCTCTAGATCCTACATGAATATAAGATGCTTTACGCACTATGCTACCATTTTTTGAGGCGGTGAGATATCGTATTCTTTAGAACAATAGCTCACTTTATTTACTTTACATATTTTCTTATAAATTTAGCTAACACTATACGAAAGCGAATTTTAGTCTATTAACCCATATTTGATAAACAAAATTAGATAAAAAAGAAGAAGAAATTACACTCTATGTCACTTGGCCCACTATCCTAACAAAATACGGCCCATATTTTTCCTTCTTACCCGGTATGGCCCAGTTCTATACTGTTGAAATTTTTTTTTCACTGATTAGCCCTCGCCGCCCACACTCTTTTTCAGACTTTCTCCCCACCCCACTTTCTCTTTCATTTTCAATCTCTTGCTCTTTCTCTGTCTCTTTCTCTCTCTCTAGCAAAATAGTCGAATTCTTCTTCAGATTTCCTTGCTCCGTTCATTATCTTCCTCTTCCACAAAATAATTTTGTTGAACAATCCACACCGGATCTATCTTTTGTAGTCTTTTTCTTTTCTTTGAACTGGAGTTAGCAGCCAGTGGTTTGGGATGTTTTTCAGCTTCACTTGAGTCCAACCAACTGAGAGGATTGCGATTATAGACGGGCCAGTTGGGGATGGTGACAAGGGCAGTAAAGACAACACCACCAGCATATGTTAACAGCATAGTCTGAAACGATCCCAACGCATAGCCTTTCTTCTTCTTCTTCTTCTTCTCACTTTAAATAACTTCTGAAGGGAGGAAGAATGATGTATATGTTGTATATACATATATATACTTTGTATAATCATGTATAACCATGTATTTGTGGGTATTCTCATAGTTATACAGAATTATACATGATTATACACAATTATACAAGATTATATATAATTATACATGATTATATTTGTGTGTATAACAATGTATATAAGGTGTTTAATAATGTAAATTTTTATTTTTTCCAGTGAAATAAGAATTTCCCTTGCAAAACTTTAAATTTTACAAAAAAAAATATAAAAATAAAATTATAGACTCTAAGGATGAATATATTTTTTACTATACAGAGGGAAGTAAAAAATAAATAAGAATGAAAATGGAAAAAGGGTAAAGATAAAAATGAAAGAAAAAAGTGAAATCTGATTTAGGCGTGACTTTGGGTGTAGTTGATGAAGTTGTAGGTGAGGCGCTGAAATTATTTATGGGCTACCGCATGAAAACTGTATTTATGGGTTAGGCGGCTTTGGAACGTAAGATTGTGTTCCTCGCATTCACTCGTCCTCATAATTCTCAACATCTGCCTCTTCTCTTAAGAACACAAAGTAATTAAAATATTTATTTACATACTCTGTTTACACTATAATTAATAGCTAAAAAATGACTCTAAATGTAGCTTATATATATAGCCCAAGAAGAAGAAAAAAAAGGAAAAAGAAAAAAAAAAAAAAACAGAGCAGCAAAAGAAATCAAAGGAAAAGCTTATTGGCTTGGCTTTTAGAAAAGAGCCGACACTTTTCATCTCCCAATACATTTCCACCGTCAAAATAGTACTATCACATTCACATCTCCATTATTAAAATTGTACTCATTAGTCATTACTATTACACACAAATCTCGCTTGTTTATTCTGAATATTTTTAAATACTATAGCGAGGTACTGTGTTATAGAGAATATATGATTATAACGTAATATAAAAATTTATTCCGGAAAAATTTATCTTATAGTGAAGTGTTGTCACGAGGGGTAATAGAGAGCCCCTCTCCCTCTTTCTTTTATCTACAGTCGAAAGGGTCAATTATTCTCTTAGCAGAAGAAAAGTTGAACAGACTCTTGTAAGAAAAAAAATTCTTCTTTTTTTCCTTTTATAGAACTATTTCCTGAAAATATTTGCTTTAATACCTTGTGTGGTCAAGTTAGATCTTTACTGGGTTTTGATGTTAGTTTCATTTGATGTTTAGCTTTTCTTCTCAAATTGTGTTTGACTTTGGTTTTTGGGCATTCACAGATAAATTGATCTTTGAAATTATGGATGTAGTTTCTTTGTTGTGTATATATGTGGCCGTGAGTACTGATGTATAGATTTGAGCTGTTGCTTCACGGTTGGATTTTTCTGTGTTTTTCTATTCTGAATTTGTTGAAAATAGTTTGTTCTATAATCAACTGATAAAGGAAAATTAGTCCTATGGTCTCATCAGTCTTCTATTACTACATAGTTAGGTACGTTACAGGATTTTTATTACGAACACCCTCTTTCTTTTTTTTGATTACATGAATATTTGGTATTTTAGATCTGGGAAAATATGTCAATATTCTTGGATTTTCGCGGGAGATAGTTTGTACAGTTTTTTCTGTTGAGTTTCCGAGAAAATGGGAATTGCAGAGTGCTTATATTGTTTGGAGATAATCTTGGCTTTATCTCATATGAACAAAACTATGCTTCTTTTTTGTGTCATCTAAATATGGGATCAATCAACTTTTTGTTTGTCTTTTCTGTTTGATTTCAGTTGTGGAAATGATTAGTGAGATTTTCTTATGTTCCTTGTTTATGTTTTTGCAGGAGGGAAGATCATGTAATTTGATTGATTTCAATAGATTCTGCGCTGAATATCGGAAAAGCATAGGATAATTAAGGATTTTGGGTATAATCTGGTTAATCTTGTTTGGATTTTGTGGAAGTTGCAAGTAGCTTCACTTTTCTGAGGGATTGTTCTTCCTGTCAAGATGATGATGTTTGAGGAAATGGGGTTCTGTGGCGATCTTGATTTCTTTCCTGCTCCGCTAAAGGATGTTGAAGTGGCTGCTCCACACACTGAGCCAGAGCCGGAGCCGGTGGTGGATGATGATTATACTGATGAGGAGATTGATGTGGATGAGCTGGAGAGGAGAATGTGGAGGGACAAGATGAAGCTGAAAAGGCTGAAGGAAATGACTAAAAGTAAGGAAGGTGTTGATCCTGCAAAACATCGTCAGTCGCAGGAGCAGGCGAGGAGGAAGAAGATGTCGAGGGCACAGGACGGGATCTTGAAGTACATGTTGAAAATGATGGAAGTATGTAAAGCTCAGGGCTTTGTTTATGGGATCATTCCGGAAAAAGGCAAACCGGTTGGTGGGGCATCTGATAATCTTAGGGAGTGGTGGAAGGATAAAGTGAGGTTCGATCGAAATGGCCCTGCTGCCATAGCCAAATACCAAGCTGATCATGCCATCCCAGGGATGCACGAGGGATCTAATCCAGTGGGTCCTACCCCTCACACCTTGCAAGAGCTGCAAGATACCACACTCGGTTCGTTATTGTCAGCTCTGATGCAGCACTGTGATCCTCCTCAGAGAAGATTCCCACTGGAGAAAGGTGTTTCACCCCCATGGTGGCCCACTGGTCAGGAGGATTGGTGGCCTCAGTTGGGTTTGCAGAAGGAACAAGGTCCTCCGCCTTATAAGAAGCCTCATGATCTGAAAAAGGCGTGGAAGGTTGGTGTCCTCACAGCGGTGATCAAGCACATGTTCCCCGATATTGCTAAAATTCGTAAGCTGGTAAGGCAGTCAAAGTGCTTGCAGGATAAGATGACAGCCAAAGAAAGTGCGACTTGGCTTGCCATCATCAGTCAGGAGGAAGCTTTGGCTCGAGAACTCTATCCTGATCGCTGTCCACCTTTGTCCTCAGCTGGTACTAGTGGAACATTCATTCTGGATGACAGCAGTGAATATGACGTTGAAGGTGCTCAAGATGAGCCTAACTTTGATGTTCATGAGCAAAAACCAAACCATCTCAGCTTGTTGAATATTAGTGTTGAGAGATTCAAGGAGACGCTGCCTTTGCAGCAACAATCTCATCCAAACAAGGATGAATTCATCACCAACTTAGATTTCACTCGGAAGAGGAAGCAAGCGAATGAACTGACTGTTATGATGGATCAAAAGATCTATACATGCGAGTTTCAACAATGTCCTCACAGTGAACTTCGCAATGGTTTTCAGGACAGATCTGCCAGAGATAATCATCAATTTGCTTGCCCTTTCAGAAATTCTTCCCAGTTTGGAGTTTCAAACTTTAACTTTAATGAAGTCAAGCCAGTTGTCTTCCCACAACAATATGTGCAACCAAAGTCGGCATCTCTGCTTGTTAATCGAGGACCACCTACCTTCGATCTATCTGGTGTAGGAGTTCCTGAAGATGGACAAAGGATGATAAATGAGCTTATGTCATTCTATGATAGTAATATACAGGGAAACAAAAGCCAAAATACGGGGAACATTGCACTGACCAAAGAGCAGCCGAATCAACAATCTCGTGACAATTACCTACACACCCAAGGAATAATGGAGGAAAACATCTTCAAAGATGCTAATATTTCTACAAGTCATTCTATGCTGCCACAGGGTTCACCTTTCAGTGCAGGCCCTAATGACAACTTTCATTTCATGTTTGGGTCTCCGTTCAACTTGCAGTCTGCCAACTACACTGGCAGTTTACCTGGCATTGGATACGGTACCACACCGAAGCAAGATCTTCCAACTTGGTACTAGCCAGGAGATTGTTGACATGTATATCAAGTAGTCAGCTTTGGCTTCATAGACATAGCTTTTCCCTAAGAGGGAAAATCCCATGTAATTGGTCTGCTTTTTCGGGTGCATTTTTAATCGCCTATAGCTCTCTTAGTAACGGTGTTTCAAGTTTTACCATGTTTTGTAGAGGTTGAAAAACTAGGCATGGTTTAACAAACACCCTCAAATATTTGCCATGCTTCTTGTAGTACATGTAGATATCTTTAGTAAATAAGTTACTGTTTCATCATGGCCAGTTTTATCAGTTTAAACTGTTGAATATATTGGCTGGTTAAGGTCTTACTTGTTTAGGACTGTTCTCAAGATTGTTTGAGAGGTCTACCCTTTTTAGTCTTGTAGCATGGTTGTTAATCCCCATACCAGTAGCATTAGTAGTTAGCCTAGTATTTGGTTATTGGTAATCCTTATTACTACATGTTTTCCTATTATCTTACTGCATGTTTTCTTTATCTTGCTGTTGTTATTGCTGGTTGTTACTACTTTCTTTTTTTTCTTTCCTTGAGCCGGAGGTTTATTGGAAACAATTTCTTTACCCTCAAGGTAGGGGTAAGGTCTGCGTACACACTACCCTCCCCAGACCCCACTCGTGGGATTATACTGGATTTATAGTTGTTGTTGTGCAGGGTTGTTAATGTTGACAAAGTTATGTAAAGAGGTTTTTTCTTCTATGATCATTAGCTTTTTAGTGATAGAGGTACCCCATGTTTTTTTTGCATTATCCTCTTTTTGAAGGCTGTTACAAGGAAAAGTGCTGGTTTGATGAAATTTAACAGTGTGATTTGCTGTGCAATATCAGCACATTTTTCTTTTCTTTTTTTGTAATGGAGTATTCGAAGAATGGCCGGGAATTGTCTCCCTAAAAAGAAGAGTCTTCGTTTGAAAAAATATAGCTTTCAATTATATATAATGGTTTGCTTTTGACAATCTCTCATGTCTTGTTGATAAGCGATGTATTTATGAAAAATTACAAAAAGTTGAATTCTAAATCTCAAAAGTAAAATGAGTTTATCAGTAAAAACATAAAAAAGTTGAATTCATCAAATATCAAGTATAAATTCGTCTTTATTGAGAAGAACTTTGAGTACATACCTTCACCTCCACCCGCCAAACAAAAGAATAATACGTAAATGATGGAGTAGTAATTAAAAAAAAAATTAATACCTCCACCCTTCCCTCACCCTCCAACCACATCCAAGAAAAATAAATAAATTAATAAAGTAAAGAAAATTGAACCAATAAGACAAAGATGATGTGAAGAGAGTAGACATGGCAATTATTATCACTACTTTGTTTTTAACTTAAGAAGAAAAACATCGTTGGCTGGTCTCCATCACATTCAATATTCTTGTGATTGACTCTACTGTTCACTGAATTCGTTTCCTTTAAAGATTCGAAGGATTTGAAACTTTAAAGAGCAAGAATAGCATATAGATAAGATAATCAAGATACTACCTTAATTTGACTAATTCCTGGTCTTTTTCTCTCTTGAAGTCATTAGGTTTGCTTAATATTTTCATCAACAACAATTGTAGTTGACTATGTTTGTTTAAATATTAATCCCAAACAATATTGAAAATCAAAGCTGAAATAGGAAATCATTTGACTTAGAATCCTAAAAGCTGTCACTCTTAATAATTATCGTGAATCTCATTTTTCAAAAGTCAAAGTAGGGGAAATTTTTATTATGCATAATTTAATTTGGTACAAAGAAAAGGACCAAACTTCAAAAAGATAACCTGAAACTTAATCAACGAGTAAAGTGAAGTTTGAGTTAATTTAAAAGTACATGATATGTAACAATTCAACAAGGTGGATGTCTAGGTCCAAATTTGACGACCACGACTATTACTGAGTACGACAAGGAACAGGGTCGTCATGGTGTAGTGTCCCATGGCCGTTATAAAAGGCAGCGACCAAAAAGGTTAGCGAATGCACGACGTCTGCAGTAGTGTAAGCATAGCGGGAGATAATAGGAATATACTTTTCGAATATTCTTTATGTTGTACCATTTTAGGGTTTATGTTGTCCCTTATAAATAGAGGGGGAACACTTTGTAAAAGGGGGATCGAAAAGTGAATGCAAAAGATAACCCTGTTCATTGATTATAGATTTAGAGCTCAGCATCTTTGTCCGATATTAAGAAGGATTCTGCCATCATCTAAAGATTATCTTTTATCTAGATCAATCGCATTCATTACGATTGATTCCTACATTTAAGTCTTCACATTTATGAGCATTTATTCAATCATTGTGTCATTTATCTTGCTTACTCCTTCCGTCATTTGATCTAGGTTTTATTGTGCTTGACTAAGATTGACCTCATCATCATTATCAATTATTTTAATCAAAAAGGTTTTGACATCTTTTGGTCAAACAATTTGGCACCGTCTGTGGGGATTTCTTCAGTTTAGATTGCAGTTTCATCTAGATCATAGAAAGGGATAGTCACCTCTTCCTAGCTTTGCACAAACTAATAATGGCAGGGAAAGGAGATGCAAGGCTAAAAGCAATAGTAAGTGTCACAATCAATATCCTGAACACCATCAACGAAGATAGCAGGGAAGATAACGAAAACGGGACACCAAACACCACACCCAAGGGAAACGCTTC
This sequence comes from Nicotiana attenuata, assembly GCF_001879085.1. Classification (NCBI taxonomy): domain Eukaryota; kingdom Viridiplantae; phylum Streptophyta; class Magnoliopsida; order Solanales; family Solanaceae; genus Nicotiana; species Nicotiana attenuata. Next base: position 37,029,450 of record NC_032000.1, on the reverse strand, counting down.
ACCTCCCCCGCACGAAAGCGTAACTGCTTCGCGCGAGAAGGAAGCCTCCACGTCCACAACAGGAGAGGCACCACCGGCAGTGAGAAGATTACTGGAAGAATGGCTAACAAGTACTCTGAACAACATGCTCGATAAACCCTCCCAAAAGGATAACAGAGATGTCGCACATGTAGATGTCACGACGATCGCTGATGAGCGAGATGTCCCCGGTACGGGTAACACTCAAATTGCCGTTGACGCAGGTAATGACACGCTTGCCGCCGTTTTAAAAAAAATGGAGGAGATGGAAAATGAGAATAAGGCGCTCCGTGACCAGATGAAGGAACACCAAGAAAGGGTTGACAAAATACCAGGCGCCCCAAAGTTGTTTCCAAAACGGGATGTTGGTCGATTCATCGAGTAACCATACAATGAAGAAGCGACCCCCTACGCCATTCCAAAGACATTCAAAATGCCGCCATACCTGAAGATATATGACGGTACTACCGATCTAGAAGATCATATCATCCACTACGTCACAGTCGTAAAAGGTAACGATGTTTCGAAAGAACATGTACCATCGGTGCTACTGAAAAAGTTCGGCGAAACACTAACAGGGGGAGCCCCGACCTGGTACTCCTAACTACCGGCACGTTCGATAGCAGCGTTCGAAGAAATGGCAGACAAGTTTGTCACCGCCCATGCAGGAGCCAAAAAGGCAGAAGCCAGAGTAAACGATATATTTGCCGTCAGGCAGATGCACAGCGAGGGACTCAGGGACTTCTTAGCTCGGTTCAAAAGGGTGAGAATGAGCTTGCCAAATGTGTCGGAGGGAATGGCGGTAGCATACTTCTAGAACGGGCTAAATAGGAATGGGTCGACAGCGACCAGAAAACTATTAAGCAGGCTCATGAAATACCCTCCAACCACTTGGGAAGAAATCCATAACGCCTACTGTGCCGAGGTAAGAGCCGACGAGGACGACCTCAACAGTCCGATCCAATGGTTGACGTCAGTTCAAACTGAAGCAAGGAAAGATCGTCGCAACGACGGTCGAAGAGATCAGTCGGGGCCCCGTCTCGGCCGAGAAAGGCATCAGCCCTACGTCAGGACATGTATCCCGCCTCCTCCGCGACACACAGATGCTCCTTCTCGACACCCAGCTCCGCATCGACATGAGAAAGGTATGCCTCCGCTCCTATCTGCTCACAATTTTTGTGTCTCTCCTTCAGAAATAGTGTACGCACTAGAGAAACTTGGTACAAAGGTACAATGGCCGCAAAAGATGGAGTCCGACCCAAGCACTCGGAAGTCGAACGCCCTCTGCGAATTGCACCAGGAAAGGGGTCACAAAACCGAAGATTGCATAGGACTGCGGTAGGAGGTAGTGAGAATGCTAAATCAGGGACACTTGAAAGAATTGCTGAGCGATCGAGGACGGGTTAACTTTGCCCCCGGACGCGAACAACCCTAGGGACCTCCAAAACCGCCTTCTCCCGCTCGCACTATACAGATGATCATCGGCGGGGNTACTCGAACCACGACGGGTTAACATTTCGACATTAAGTCGAAATAACACCCCACGGCTAAGGCCATCGCCATAAAAGAGTTCGACACTACTCGAACCACGACGGGTTAACATTTTGACATTAAGTCGAAATAACACCCCACGGCTAAGGCCATCAGCATAGAAGAGTTCGACACTACTCGAACCACGACGGGATAACACTTCGACATTAGCTCGAAAGCAACATCCCTATGGCTAAGGCCTAAAGGAAAAAGTTCGACATAAGAGCAATATCGCTCCAAACGCAATAGGTAACACTTCGACAACTCAAAAATAAGCACGACTACGACAAAGGACATCGCCAAATAAACAAACACAGCAAGAAAACAATTCAGAGGTACCCAATAAAAAGTAATTGCTTCATTACAGCTGTTATATTACAAAAGTTTTTTTTTACAAAGGGCTTAAGAACGCCCCCATAAAAATGGCAAAGCAAAATAAATATAGCCAAGTCCTATGCCACATCACCCCCCGTGGCAGACTCCTCATTGTACCAAGAATCGGAGGCGAGCTTGTCCGCATCCTCAAAATCGACTTCGTCTCCGCCAGGCGTGAGAGGGTCGTAACCACACGCACACGCTTTAATACGCACCTCTCGGAGTTCCACCTCAGATATTTTCCCATCAGTGTGAAGATACTTATATACGTCAAGCTGGGCTTCGGCATGAACCCATAGCTCATATAAATCTCGAGGCACGACAGGGTTGGCCGAAGCATGGGAAGTAGAAGGCTGCGATTGTCGTCGTGTGCCCTCCGCCTTCAAAGCAGCAACTTGTTCATTTAGTGCGGACAATTCCGCCTCCAGATCTTGGATACGCCCCTCAAATCTCACCACCTCAAGTGCAGATGCCTCCACTTCCTTGTCCCGTTCTGATCTGGAAACACAGAGGGCGTCTTCCAGAGCCGCTACCTCAGAGACGGCAGTTGCCCTATCCCTTTCGGCATGAGCCAACCTATCAGCATTGGCACTCAGCTCACCTTTAAGGACGACGACCTCTGCCGCTTTTTTGTCAAGCTCGGCAGTTAAGTTGGCCACCTTTACTTGGAGGTCGGCATTCTCAGCCATCACCCCCTTACTCAGCTCGAGCTCATCTTCTCTAACCTTAAGGGACGCCTCGAGTTCACTACAAGGGGCAATAGCCTTCATCTGGTCCTCATCTCGTTCTTTCATCTCCTCGACCTTTTTCGCTAATTGATCCTCCTTCTGCTTAAGGCCCTCACGGAACAGCTGAAAGTCGCGGTCCTGAGTAAAGATGTCAGCCATCGCATGATGTTTGGTGCGGTATTCCTGGTATTTGGAGGACACCTTCCCAAAGACGGCCGTCCTCCGCCTTTCCCTACGTTCACGCTCGATCTCTATGATAAGGGTCTAGTATGAAAAGCAAAGTTAAAACAAAGAAATGGGCTAAGGATACGAAAATAGATCCAACAACGAAATGAAAAGAGAGAAGCTTTTTACCTGTAAAGCCATGCCAGAAACGCTCCCTGACAACTCTGCATCACTCATCGCCTTAATTGCTGCACTCTGCGAAGCCGCGCACAAAGGGGCGAACACCGACGCCACCTGATCACAGTTCGACAACAAGTTGTAGTCTCCAGGGACGATAATGTGTCGATCAGAACTCTCCGCCCACACTTCCACACGAGTGTGACGCTCCAAGAACTCTCGTACATCTTCAGGATCAACGTCCTAACCCGAGCCGTCGCCCTCGGCGTGTACGCCACCTCTAACAGCAGACGATGCTCCACCCTCGGTAGAGCGCGCGGATCCTCCTCCTTGGTATATGCCTTCGGGCCGGGGAGACCTTCCCGCCAAAATGGCATCCGCCATAAAAGCAGGCACAGGTGCCGTCTCCGATGCACCTGTTCTACTCTTACTAGCATCAATGGCCACGTCCTTCCCGAGTTCTACCCTTCTCTTTTTTCCTGACGGGGACTCGTACCCATTAGAGGGCTCATCCACGAGGTGATAAACCGGCCGAGAGGAAATCTCATCCCTTACAACCATATCCCGAGAGGAGTCTCTCACCTGTAGCGACTGAGCATGACCCTCTCGGACGGACTCCTCCAAGGTAAATTGCATCCCTGCCGATGAGATGGCCTGGCGAAATACAGGGACTGGGGCCCTCCGTCTAGAAGCCCCACGACCTGTCATCACAAGGAATCGTATCAGTAGAAAATGGCAAATGGCCAAAGAGCGGCACAGAGGAAAACACTTACCAGATGGGACCTTCGGCCCAAAGCGCTTCATGAAAGCAGGCCAATCCCGAGTCTCCACCGCGTAAAGCAGTAAATGGGCTACCCAGTCCCTTATTCCGGCGATGGGACAGGGTGTACGCCCCACAGCTGCAAAAGAAACCTACAGATAAATACTAAGTTGAACAAAAAAAATAAGGGTAAACAAGTTCCAACACCTATGAATATAATTCCACCGCTCCGGGAATCCAACGGGGTCCGACACAATGTGTTCAGTTCTGACAAAGAAAGATTTATGCCAAAATTTACGGCTGCCCGGTCGTCGGTTCCGACCACCAGCCCTTTGATCCCACGGTGCCTCAAATGTACCATAGTACCACTGTAAAAACTCGGGGAAAACAAGTGCAAGAGGTGGTGAATGTCAACTTCGCACCCCGCCAACTTCGCGTATTTCGCAAAAATATCTTGTACGTGTACGGAGAAAGCTGCGCGGGCAAACCTCATAAAATCGGCAGAATTCCTCCGCTAACGGAAGAAGGGGGAAGGAATGACCAATCACGAAAGGGTATTCGTAAAAAGCACAATACCCCGATCTATGGACCTCCACGAAGTCCCTCCCCGCCGGAAGCATCTCAACATGAGGGGAAATGTTATGCTTGGTACGGAGGGCATCTATGTGAGCCTACTCGGTCTCAGACACTACCGGAGCAGGAGTAGGAGCAGGTTCTTTAAGGAAGTCGCTTCGAGACATAGGGTGTCTCGGTAATATCTCTTCCACGTGGGAAAACTGTCCCCTTCCTCCATCATCATGTCCTCACCACCAGAAGGAAGCGCCATGGATAACGGGGTGGCGTCAGAAACCCCCTCGTGTGACCGGTGTGTTCTAGGCATATCTATGGCAGAAGATTTGCTAATAAAATGAAAAACAAAGAACGGTGAATGAAAGAGAGGAAGCGAAGAAATCGCGAAAACAGAGCTGAAGATACAAGAAAGAATAACCAAAGAGGAAACGGCTAAAAGTTTTTGAAAAAACAAACCCTTCACCTATTTATAGGGATGGGTGGTGCCAGAATCGAAGCGGAAGACTGCCAATGGCACCAAAACCAAAGCGACAAGCCATCAGTCTCTGCCTAGGGAAGACACGTAATGATGACGCACGCGGAAGTGACGTCATTCCCCAATAGGTCACACCATCCGGGATATCGTGAAGTACACTGCTCTTCCATTACGGGCCAAACCGTTATGATCCGCAAGCCAATTTTCTCCACAGGTATATGCGATGTCCGCTTATCAAGGATGCACCGGGCCGTAACCTCGACAAGCGGAGGGACTAACTGTATAGGTCCAAATTTGACGACCACGACTACTACTGAGTACGACAAGGAACGGGGTCGTCATGGTGTAGTGTCCCATGGTCGTTATAAAAGGCAGCGACCAAAAGTGGTTAGCGAATGTACGACGTCTGCATTGTGTAAGCATAATGGGAGACAGTAGGAATATACTTTTCGAATATTCTTTATGTTGTACCTTTTTAGGGTTTAAAAGGGAATTGTCCCTTATAAATAGAGGGGGAACACTTTGTAAAAGGGGGATCGAAAAGTGAACGAAAAAGATAACCCTGTTCATTGATTATAGATTTGGAGCTCAGCATCTTTGTCCGATATTAAGAAGGATTCTGCTATCATCTAAAGATCATCTTTTATCTAGATCAATCGCATTCATTACAATTGATTCCTACATTTAAGTCTTCACATTTATGAGCATTTATTCGATCATTGTGTCATTTGTCTTGCTTACTCCTTTTGTCATTTGATCTAGGTTTTATTGTGCTTGACTAAGATTGACCTCATCATCATTATCAATTGTTTTAGTCAAAAAGGTTTTAATATTTTTTGGTCAAACAGTGGACGATAGTACTGTTTTCGTAATTTCCTTAATTAAATGTTAATAAAAATATTTAAGTGTTGGTTTTGACAAGTAATTCTTTTTTTTTTCTATATGTGCTAAGTTGGTTATAACTAACAAGTGATAACGAATAAGTTTTGTAATATTCGTAAAGACCTACAAAGTGACTGTGCTGATCTATATTTTCCATAGTAAAAACTAAAAAGTTTTCAACGATTCAAGTTAATCGAATATTAAAAAACAAAAAGTATATATCACAACACATTTCCAACGATTCAAGAAACAAAATGATTTAATCCAGAATTTTTTTTAGAAACATTTTTTATCATACCAAACATAGTGAAAATCGAAGATTATTAGAAAAAGTATCATATAGTCTAAGTGAATTCTATATTTGCAAAACACGAGAAGAGATATTAAGTATATAAATAAGCAAGCATTTAAATTTAATTAATCCCGATTTTAAATTTGTATCATTGTTGATTCAAATTGGACAATATCACTATTGAGTTAGACTCTTACATATAGACGGAGCTAGAGTATTAGGTAAAAGTCCGGATAATCTCAATAGCTTTTTTATATTTGTATTAAAGAATCTACTAAATATACAAACAATAATTATAATAAACTATATGAGTTCGATTGCAAATTTAGAATCGATAAACTTTAAATTCTAATTCTGCATGTCGTCCTAGTCAGAAGATTTTGGGAGGCACAAATCTACAACGTGAAGCATCATTTTCTGGCAACTAACATGTAGGGAATAGCAGTGAAATTTGTCTAAGTGCATCTACTACTACTATATTATATAATACATGCACCTGGTCATTTTCGTTCCTATATCAACAGATCCAACACAAAAACTACAAGACGCACTTCCGTTTATGAATAAAAACTTATTAAAAAGGTAGTGAACAGTGCCCCATTACAGATGCTATGTATATAAACCATGTTAAGGGCTGTCCCAACAACACTAGACAGTTTTTGTTGATAGGCTAAATGGCTGATTAATTTATTATTAAAAATATAAAATTCAATTAATTAATTCCCTTGCACTTCGATGTAATACGGAATAATTCTATATAATAATGTGATTATAAAAATATTTAATCTTCTATGGGGCGAATCGCGAGTAGCTAACACCTTATGCTAAGATTATAAAACCTCCAAAAAAAGTAAAATATTAACATTTTTTGTTTTGTTTTGCTGTTATAAGCTGAATTAATCTTAGGTTCCAGTTTCAGTTATTAGTTTATCGGTTTAGTGTCTTGTAAGCCACATCTCTCTATTGTATAGAATCCTATGAGGACACAAAATAATAAAAAAAGAGTTAATTTTATCCATGGTTTGTTATAAATAGAATTTTATTTATGGTGAATGTCTATATTTAGAGAGATTCTAGGGTTTATTACTTGGTGGCTAAGTCACTCTCTCCCTATAAATAGAGGGTTCTATTCCATTGTAATTCATCCCATATCAATAACAATTTTCTCTCTCTACTTTTCTTTGCAATACTCTTTTCTTCTTTTATTGTTTTATAACACGTTATCAGCACGAGACTCTAACCAATTGAGTAGAAGCTTTGAGATTGAGCATAATGATTGTCAATTATTCCATGAACTTCCTTCATGATTAAATTTTGGATTTAAGGTAAGTATTTTACCGTATTTTTCTTTTTTATTCTATACTTTGATTTTAAATACAAGCAAGGACAACAAAGTTTGATTATAACTCTAATGGAGTTTGTAAGAAATTATAACCACCTGAAGTGGTAAAATTTCTATGCCTCGCCATGATCAAATTCATATATGATTGTGAGCAAAGAATTAAAAACCCGCCCCATTGAATTTGCTCCATTCTCATTCCCTTAAGAGAATGTGATAACAGTATGTGATAAGTGTGAAAGAAGACAAAATTATTACTATGAATGTATCAATGGATATGGACGTGGCAATAGACGAAATTATAATCGTCATCATTTGTGGTAATGAGAACAATAAGGATTCTCAAAATAATCTTTCACTCTGTGAAAAATATTTGTCATTGATTTGACATGAGATTTTATAAAGCACATATAGATGATTATGGTCCATTCATGATGTGAATGTGACAACATCTGATTTATAAATACATATTCATTCTTGGAAGAATATGAACGTGCTAGTGGTAGTGAATATACCACACTCACCTCTAGAAGGAGGTTTGAGATGATTAAGAAAATAACGTCATTATTATGGCATGAATGATCATTGGACACGTACCTATTGTACGCCAAAATATTTTGGCAATGTGATTATTAAAGAATAACATTAATGCAAGAAATATCTTGTATATAATTTTGACCATAACCATAATGGTATAACTTTCTCTTTAAAAGAGATATCACCACATGGATGTTGATGAATCTGTGGTAGTATAAATTAATTGAGAGCTCTGGAAGAGCCAATTATTACTATTTTGGAGAAACACAATTAATTACCAATAAGGTATTGTATTGTAGTAAGTCTCAAAGAAACTTATTCAGTTTCAAAGTATACGCGAAAGCGGTTGATTATATTGAGACTATAAATAAAGGAAAGATTTAATATCTTCTATTACTACAACTTGTAGCGGGGTAATATGTATGTGAAAAGCTACCCGCTTTATTCTCCAATTTGTACTACATAAACAAAGAATACCTCAATGAAGTGGATATTTATTGATATAAAAACTCATATCATAATAAACTTGGAGTTTATTCATAATTGCACACATCATGGTGTAAACATGAAGTTTATCAATATTGATAATTTATCCAGTTGACATAATTGGTTTAGCCATGTTAATTCAAGTATGATGTGCAAAAATAAAAGAGAATTCACATGGGTAAATATTAAAGAACTAGAAAGTTCTTTACGAATTCTCTTACATTGCTTGTTCTCATTAATTAATAGACCAATTAAAATTGGGATTGAATCCCATGAATGCTGGAAATATCAAAGGTGAATATGGGCCCATTCACCCACCATGTATACCACATAAGATGCATCTATGAGATGGTTACATGTGCAATTATTATTAACCCGCAACCTGGCCGGTGTGTGCGAGGTAACTTGCTCAATAATTTAATTTCGAGCATAATTTCCAAATTTCCTATTCAAGATAGTTTATCTTGATAAGCTGGTTTACATCACAGTTGGTTTAGCAAAATGATTTATTAAGTGCCTCCACTTAATAGCTAAACTATTGCTTATGAGAACTAAGTTATCTATATCAGTTTGATATAGGTTATATACGAAAGTATATTACATTCTCCCCTCACAAGTGGTTCAGGGCCAGGAACCAAATAATTCCATCTTACTATTATTATTGATGTTCGATATATATTTTGATTAACACCATAACGCACAAAGATGATGAAGCAAGTTAGTTTTTCTAACATGATGGGGAGAGATGATAACAGTTGAGAAAAAGTTACATGGAATGAATTATCGTTTATACATTTAGATCCCCGAATAAAATAATATGAACTTGAAGTTCATAAAAGGATAATTCATGTGCAATTTATTGCAAAGCATGCCAGACGCATTTGCTGATCCAAAGAAAGTAACTATATTCTCACTTCAAATGCTCCTATTAGAATAAGTCCTAGAAGGACAAAGTCTATGGTACGCTTAAAGCGTATAGACAAATCGGTTTCAAATAAACTTCTTGATAAAGAAGATGAGCAAATGATCAAAATGATCATAATAAAGGAGGCAAGTGATCTAGAAGATCACATGACATAACACTTCATAAAATCTCATGAGAGATTCAGGTACCTGAAAATATGAATGAAGAGATCTCTATGTCATGTCTTTATGAAAATAAAGCTGGAACCGATATAAAGTGTTCGTCGACGACATCTATATTAGCGCTAAGTATAGACGAGGATCTGAAGTCTGTCGAATATAGACACAAAAATATTGGCCAAATGAAAGAGACACAATTCGAATAGAATTTGTTTCATACGAAAGACATATAGTTTTGGACCTTCAGTTCAAACACTTGAAAGTATGAAGCCAATGATATGTGCAATCAGTTTTCGATATCTTATTTGTCTAACATGACATGAAAACTTGATATGCATCTAATTAAAGTCTATTATATGACTTATATGACAATCCTTGAAGGATTTAAATCGCTTGAAGCATATACAATTCTTGATCTTGAAGTACTACTTTCTCAGTGCAATTTGTGCACAAATGTATCTTGCTATAACTATATGCATGATAATATGATAGCAAGAGTTTTCACCCCTATGTGAAGATATTGAAATGATGATTCCAACAAGATCATATGAAGACAATACATCTATCAGGGATGATGATTTCAAGGTGAAATAAATTCCTTGAAGTTAATATGGCTGATATTGTTATCAAATATCTCCCAAAGATCTTTTGAAGATGGTGCACAAGATTGGAATGCAAATGCTTAAAGATGTGAATTGATGCTCTCATCAGGGGGAGTTGATACGCGTTGTACTCTTTTTCCCTTACAAGATTTTGTCCCACTGGGTTTTGCTTGCAAGGCTTTTAACGAGGCAACCAAAAGGCGTATTTTTAGATATGTGTACTCTTTTTCCTTCTCTAGAATTTTTTTTCACTGGGTTTTATTTTAGTTAAGGTTTTAACGAGGCACATTATCTGTTGGATAGACATTCAAGGGGGAGTGTTATAAATAGAATTTTATTTATGGTGAATGTCTATATTTAGAGAGATTATAGGGTTTATTACTTGGTGGCTAAGTCACTCTCTCCCTATAAATAGAGGGTTCTATTCCATTGTAATTCATCCCATATCAATAACAATTCTCTCTTTCTACTTTTCTTTGCAATACTCTTTTCTTCTTTTATTGTTTTATAACATGGTCATCGAACTTTTGTGTTTGTTACCCAAAAGTTATTTTTCTTTTTTTTTTGTTTCGTAAAAATCATTCAACTTTGTGTTCATTACACAAAAGTCACTTTTCTTTCTTTTGTTACACAAAAATCATTCTACTTTGCTCTAATCATCACAAAAGTCACATTTTTACTTGAAAAGTCTATTATGCCCTTGATATTATATAAACTTTCATATTTATGTAACACCTTCTATATTTTATACTATATAATATGTTTTAACTATGTATTTTATTTATTATTTTTATAATATATTCGTATATTTAATTTTTTCTTAACGTTAATTTTCAAAATATATTAGTAGAATTATTAAATTTGTCAGTAACTTTAACATATATTAGAAGAGAAATAAATTGGCAAGTACATTTCCGTGAGAAAATAAGCAGGTAAACAAACAAAGAAAATGAGGAACAAATCATATGTTAATCTGAAGCAAAATCCCTAGGTACTACATGCGAGCTGGGGATATTTTCTTGGGGATTTACCTGGGCAATTGGTTATTTGAAAAATTACACTACTAGAAATTCGGGAAAAACCATCCAAAAAAATCGACCAAAGTTGGTCGGTAATGCCCAATAACCGTCCAAAACGCGACCATTAATGTGTGGTCGGTATTTTGAAGGTCGGAAGGGCATACCGACCAAAGTTGGTCGAAAATTACCGACCAACTTTGGTTGGTCAATTAAATGCAAAAAAAAGAATTGCTGAAAAAAAGTTGTTTTTTTAACGCTACTAATATATCTTGAAAAGTAAAGTTAAGAAAAAATTAAATATACGAATATATTATAAAAATAATAATAAAATACATAGTTAAAAATATATTATATAGTATATAATATAGAAGGTATTACATAAATATGAAGGTTTATATAATATCAAGGGCATACTAGACTTTTCAAGTAAAAATGTGACTTTTGTGATAACTAGAGCAAAGTAAAATGATTTTTGTGTAACAAAAGAAAGAAAATGACTTTTGTGTAATGAATACAAAGTTGAATGATTTTTACGTAACAAAAAAAAAGAAAAGTGACTTTTGGGTAACAAACACAAAAGTTCAATGACCATGATAAAATTATCTCAATAAAAAAATAAGAAAAGGCAAACTAGGAATAGAAATAAAAAACAGTGACACAGGCTTAGGAGTTCAGGCAAGGTTGAGTTCGAGCTCGATGGACCATACTCGAACTCGAAGACAGAGTACAACGCCCGAGGATCGAAGTACGATGAGTATCAGAGCCGAGTGTGCTCAACCTCGAAATAATGCCGTTATGAATTTGTAACAGAATGAGCAAGACTCCTGCCACGTCCCTAAGATCATGGCATAAATCCTGGAACAGATTTGTACAAATTAGTACTAGGCAGTATGACAGCTGTCCCAATAAGATTCTTTACTATAAATGGAAATGTACCTTATTTAGGGTTCCTCTATTATATAAAGGGGACCCCAATCATTTGTAAACATCATCTAATCATTGGCAAAGAATATATTCTCTTACTTTTTTGGCTCATTGTTCATCAGAATTGTCCTTTAACTTTATTATTCTTGCTTTACTGTTCTTGATCCATCTCTAGGTCACTGGGCTCGAGGTCAATACTACTTAGTAACACTGGTTTGATTCACTCATTTCTTTCATTTTTACTTTATACTTCTTGAATATTAATTGGTATTGAACTAAATCACATATCTTTAAAACCACAAATCAAATTTAATTGTTACTCGTATTTTTGAGGTAAACAATTTGGCGCCCACCGTGGGGCTAAAGATAATAATTATTATTTGAGTATTGATTCTGATAACACACGTTATTTTCACATTTGTTCTTGTCAAGATTTTTTTTCTCAGGATTAAACATGTCAAACTCGCAAAACTCACCTGTTCACGACAACAAAGGTCTTGGATTTCATGGGGAAAATAACAATGTAGGGGTCGGTGTACCACCGATAAACCCTGGGGAAGTGCCAAATGTGGAACCAGTTGATGTTAGTTTGCACATTGCTTTGAATGCAGATTTAGGCGTAGACCCCGGAGGAAGTGCACGCAGGGAAGCCCAATCTGGGGTTCAAGGAACACAAGGTATAGGAGATGTGGGAATAAGCCTCCAAGTGATATTCGAGATGCTGCAAGCTCAGCAAATTGCCATCACTCAACTTCAGAGTCAGAATAAAACTCCGAGTATAGCCGAACCAGAAAACACTCGACATGCCGAACCGGCGCCAGAGAGGTCAAACAAAAATGGCTCGGGGACTGAACCCACCATTATGAGAATGCTCGAAGAGCTCACCAAGAGGATCGAGTCCAGGGAAAAGAAGATTGAAGACAATGACAAAAAGGTGGAAACTTATAACTCCCGTGTTGACCAAATACCGAGGGCACCCCCGGTCTTGAAAGGTTTAGATGCCAAAAAGTTCATACAAAAATCATTCCCTCAGAGCGCGGCTCCGATGCCCATTCCTAAAAAGTTTCGCATGCCCGACATACCCAAATATAACGGGACAACCGACCCTAATGAGCATATTACCTCATATACTTGTGGGATTAAAGGGAACAAATTAAATGATGATGAGATCGAGTCAGTATTGTTGAAAAAATTTGGGGAAACTTTGTCGAAAGGAGCCATGATTTAGTATCACAACTTTCCCCCGAACTCCATTGATTCGTTTGCTATATTAGCAGATACCTTCGTGAAAGCACACGCCGGGGCCATAAAGGTGGCTACGAGGAAATCAGACATTTTCAAGATAAAGCAGAAGAATGACGAGATGTTGAGGAAGTTCATGTCTAGGTTTCAGATGGAACGAATGGAATTACCATCGGTCTCGGATGACTAGGCAGTACAAATTTTATGCAGGGTTTGGATGAACGGAGTTTGATCGCATCTCGACAATTAAAGCAGAATCTGATCAACTATCCAGCTGTGACGTGGTCGGACGTTCCTAGTCATTACCAATCAAAGATCAGGGTCGAGGATGACCAGTTAGGAGCCCCCTAGGGTTCAATTCATCCCAATAGATTGGCAGCCAAACCCCCGAGGGATACAGACAGAGAATCAAGATATAAAAAGGAACAGTATCAGCCATATGTCGATCGGAGAAATAACAGTTCGGGTCGTAACGCCCCTCAGAATGATCGGAGAAACGATTGAGGTCAAAGCTCTCGGGGACTCATGAGTAACAATGGGTTCGATAAACATACCGACCCCGCGGAGGCACCTCGATTGTCAGAGTATAATTTCAGTGTAGATGCATCGGGGATTGTGTCAGCTATTGGGAGAATCAAAGATACCAGGTGGCCCAGGCCTATACAAACCGATCCTTCTCAAAGGAATCCAAACTTGATGTGTAAGTATCATGGTACACATGGCCATAGAACCGAAGATTGCAAGCAGCTAAGAGATGAGGTAGCTCGGTTGTTCAACAAGGGTCACCTTCGAGAATTTCTCAGTGATCGAGCTAAGAATCACTTCAGGGAGAGAGATGCAAGCAAAAAAAATGAGCAGGAAGAACCACAACATGTAATCCACATGATCGTTGATGTCCCGCAAGGACCTATATTCAAACGCACCAAGGTGTCGATCAGCAGAGAAAAACGAACTCGAAGCTATGTGCCCGAGGACGTCCTATAATTCTATGAAGAGGAAGCAGAAGGCATATCTCAACCGCACAATGACGCCCTGGTAATTTCTATTCTTTTAAATAAAATTCAAGTTAAACGTGTTCTAGTGGATCCAGGTAGCTCAGCAAACATAATCAGATCGAGGGTCGTAGAACAGCTTGGCCTACAGGATTAACATGGCAAGCGATACAACAAAGGGGGAGATAATCCTACCAGTAAACGTAGCCGTGACCATACAAGATACAAAATTCTATGTCATCGAAGGCGATATGAGGTATAATGCACTCCTTGGGAGACCATGGATACACAACATGAGGGCGGTACCTTCAACTCTTCATCAGATGATGAAGTTGCCAACGGAGGATGGTGTGAAAACGGTCTACAGAGAGCAACACGCTGCAAAGGAAATGTTTGCAGTCGATGAAGTGACGCCGATACCAGAGCCTTCGACCTCGGAAAAGTCGAACACCAAAGGTAAGCAGGCGGCTAAATAGCAATCACCGCCCCCAGCATCGACGAAATCGGAGCAACAGGTAATCGATGACGAAGAAGAGGATTTCTTTACTCCTCGAACTTTCGTCGTTCCCAAAGAGTCTGATGCAACCAAGTCAACGGTCGAGGAACTGGAGCAGGTCATACTGATCAAATGCATGCCCAAGAGAAAGGTATACCAGGGAACGGGATTAACCCCGAACTCAGGAAAAAACTCATTCAATTTCTTATTGATAATATGAATTGCTTTGCTTGGTCCCATTTAGATATGACAGGGATTACATCGGAAATAACAACACACCAGCTAAGCCTCGACCCCGGGTTCAAACCTGTAAAGCAAAAAAGGAGGCCCCAGTCCGAGGTGAAGCATGCGTTCATAAAGGACGAGGTAACCAAACTTCTTAAAATAGGGTCTATTCGGGAGGTAAATACCCCGAATGGTTAGCCAACGTAGTTGTAATTCCTAAAAAAGGAAACAAACTTAGAATGTGCGTAGATTACAAGGATTTGAACAAAGCATTTCCAAAAGACTCTTTCCCTCTGCCCAATATCGATCGTATGATCGATGCCACGGCCGGCCACGAGATCCTAATTTTTCTCGACGCCTACTCTGGGTACAATCAGAGTCAGATGAACCCGGAGGACTAGGAAAAGACCTCGTTTATCACTAAATTTGCAACTTATTATTACAATGTAATGCCCTTCGGGCTAAAAAATGCAGGGGCTACATACCAACGCCTAGTTAACAAAATGTTCGAGGAACAAATAGGTAAGTCGATGAAAGTTTACATTGATGATATGTTGGTTAAGTCCCTGCACGCACAGGACCATTTAACTCATTTGTAGGGAACATTCAAAATCTTGAGGAAGTACAACATGAAGCTTAACCCGGAAAAATGTGCCTTCGAAGTCGGCTCGGGTAAGTTCCTCGGCTTCATGGTGTCGAATCGGGGTACCGAAATTAACCCCGACAAGATCAAGGCCAACGAGGATATTACGGTCATGGATAGTGTGAAGGCCGTGCAAAGGCTAACAGGACAACTAGCTGCCTTGGGTCGGTTCATTTCGAGGTCATCAGATCGAAGTCATAGGTTCTTTTCCTTGCTCAAAAAGAAAAAAGGATTTCGCATGGACCCCGGAATGTCAACGAGCCTTGGAAGAATTGAAGAGATACTTATCGAGCCGCCTTTGCTTCACACCCCGAAGGTAGATGAAAAGCTTTACTTATATTTAGTAGTGTCCGAGATAGAGGTAAGTGGGGTACTAGTTCGAGAAGAGCAAGGTACGCAATTCCCTGTTTATTATGTAAGCCGAACTCTAGGAGATGCTGAAACTAGATAACCTCACTTAGAAAAATTAGCACTTGCATTGATAAGCGCATCTAGAAAGCTAAAGCCATATTTTCAGTGTCATCCCATATGTGTATTAACTACTTACCCACTTCGAAATGTTTTGCATAAGCCCGAGCTATCGGGCCGGTTGGCCAAATGGGCCGTCGAACTTAGTGGGTACGATATCGAATATCAACCCCGAGAGGCCATCAAGTCTCAAATCCTAGCTGACTTCGTGGCCGATTTTACGCCGACCCTCGTGCCCGAAGTGGAGAAAGAACTCCTGCTACAATCGGGTTTATCATCGGGGGTATGGACCGTTTTCGCGGACGGTGCCTCGAACGTGAAAGGGTCTGGGCTTGGCATTGTCTTAGAGCCACCTACAGGTCCATTAGACAATCTATCAAAACTTCTAAGTTGACTAATAATGAGGCCGAGTATGAGGCCATGATTGCAGGTCTCAAACTAGCTAAGGGCTTGGGGGCAGAAGTCATTGAAGCCAAGTGCAATTCACTGTTGGTGGTAAACCAAGTAAACAAAAGTTTTGAAGTTCGAGAGGATAGGATGAAACGGTACTTGGATAAGCTACAGGTAACTTTACACCGCTTCAAGGAGTGGACTTTGGATTATGTACCTCGAGAACAAAATAGTGAGGCCGATGCACTTGCTAACTCTGGATCCTCGGTTGAAGAAGATGATATCGTCCCGCGGACTGTCGTCCAATTATCAAGGTCTGTGGTTGAAGAGGTTCATGCCGAGATAAATTCTACAAGTTTGACTTGGGATTGAAGGAATAAGTATATCTATTATTTAAAGAATGGAAAACTCCCATCGGACCACAAAGAATCGAGGGCCCTACGAACCAAGGCTGCTAGGTTCACATTAGATGGAGATGGAACATTGTACAAGAGAGCGTTCGAAGGACCATTAGCGGCATGTTTAGGGCCGGGGGACACCGATTATGTTCTATGAGAAATCCATGAAGGTACTTGTGGGAATCACTCCGGCGCCGAGCAGGGTATTACTGGGATAGCATGGAAAAGGATACTAAGGAGTTTGTTAAAAAATGTGATAAGTGCCAACAGTTTGCACCGATGATCCATCAGCCCGGTCCACTCGGTCCTATCCCCGTGGCCTTTCATAAAATGGGGAATGGACATAGTCGGCCCTCTACCAACGGCCCCAGGTAAAGCTAAATTTATTTTGTTTATGACTGATTATTTTTCTAAATGGGCGAAAGCACAGGCCTTCGAGAAGGTCAGAGAAAAGGAAGTTATTGACTTCATCTGGGACCACATCATATGCCGGTTCGGGATACCTACCGAGATTGTATGTGACAATAGAAAGAAATTCGTCGGCAGCAAGGTAATGGAGTTCCTCGAAGCATACAAAATAAAGAGGATCTTATCAACACCATACCACTAGACCGGGAATAGACAGGCCGAGTGAACAAACAAAACTATCATTCAAAACCTAAAGAAAATGTTGGACGATGCAAAGGGAAAATGGAGAGAAGTCTTGCCCGAGGTCCTTTGGTCATATCGAACGACATTGAAGTCAAACACAGGGGATACCCCGTTCTCTCTAGTATATGGCTTCGAGGCCTTAATCCCTGTCAAGGTCGGTGAACCCAGCGCCAGGTTTCGACATGCATCGGAGGAGTCAAATCACGAGGCTATGAATACTATCCTCGAGTTATTAGATGAAAAACGAGAGGTAGCACTTGTTCGGATGGCCGCACAGAAGCAAAGAATCGAGATATACTACAACAGAAGGACCAACCTTCTACACTTTGGAATTGGGGACTTAGTTCTACGGAAAGTCACCCTCAACACTCGAGACCCGAATGAAGGGAAACTAGGCCCGAATTGGGAAGGACCGAGTCATCGGAGTTGTCGGTAAAGGGCCTTACAAACTTAGCACAATGGAAGGTGAACAACTGATAACGCCAAACTATGCCTTATAAAAAGATACACGTGGACGTTGCAAATATAGTCTGGGTATTTCTGCCCAGAGTCGAACCACAGAGAATTAACCTACCAATTACTCTTGTCAGATTTACGAGATTCACACAGTCAATTTTCCCAAACTTTGTACTTCACAATTGATGATATGTCTAACAACTAAACTGAAAGTAAATAAAGCTGGAAGTTAACTAAGCTTGCTCGTATATAATTGGAATAAGATCTAAGGTAATGGTTTCCCCCGTTGTTGATTTCCTTGGTTGAATATGTATTATAACTCAGACTTAGTTGTCTCTATCAATCATGAACTCTCTAGCTATTATAAATCTTTCTCAAGCAATTATGATAATTTACTAAACGCACTTTCTCAAGTTACATTAGCTAGATTCACAAAACAGTTCACTTAGATTGCATCCGAGGTATCGTTATCTCTAATCCTACCTCTAAACCCTCGGTTATGACTCTCGTCTATACTTCGGGAGTGTTGTTGTTCATACAATCACCTAAGTATGCACTCTCTCTCAAGTAGATACATACTAAATAGGGACGGATAATTGAGGGCCCTTTCAACTAACCACAATCAAACATAGATAAACAAATAGAGATTAACAACCAATTCCAAATATATTAATATAACAACCAAGTCATCCCCAACGGGTTTCCCAAAACCTTAGGTTAAAGTATCTAGCTACTCATGACAATGGAAGATAAAACCAATAAATTGTTCATAATGGAAGAATTGCAATAAAAATAGAAGAGAATATAAAACTATGATGTTTTG
Source organism: Nicotiana attenuata (assembly GCF_001879085.1). Lineage (NCBI taxonomy): Eukaryota > Viridiplantae > Streptophyta > Magnoliopsida > Solanales > Solanaceae > Nicotiana > Nicotiana attenuata. The sequence goes on along the minus strand of NC_032000.1, from coordinate 37,010,704 downwards.
GGTGATCTCTCACACTTGTTCTACTTCCAAAAGTAATCTCAAAAACTAAAACCTCTCTATTGTGGGCGATTTTGTACATCTTATAAGGGTTTTACACCAAGTTTTCCCGAATTGACACTTTGGTCCCTGAACTTTCCGCGTCCTGCTGCGGCCCTACCGCGGTTACGCCAGGACCGCGGCCAGAATGACTTTCAGAATCTGCAGCAGTGTTCTGCCACGGTCCTACAGCGGTTACGCCCGGACAGCGGCAAACCAGCTTCAGTTCTGGCTTTGTCCCTTCGCTTGGTGCACTTTGTGGATATTGTATGATTGGTCTCCTTTTCTCTGTAATTGATCCCAAAAGTACTCCACAAACTTCCTTTATTAGATATAGCCTGGAAAGCATGAAATGCACTAATCAGAGCATTTGGATATCACTTTTTACCGTAAAAGCTATATAAAAATGTGGTTCTTTAGGGCCTAATTATAGTCTAATTTACCTATTATCAACACCCCACACTGAAATCTTTGCTCGTCCTCTAGCAAGTTTAACCACACTTCTAGGCCTAATCGTTGGATGCATTACCCTGTTCATGTCACACCCGCCATTATGAAAGAACAACCTAAGCAGTGCAACAGCCACACCTCAGGTGAAGACTCTAATGCCATGCCATACTCGTGCTTACTCTATGTACTCTAAATAGAGGTGAAGACTTGCTTTTTTCTTCCTGAGTTAAATGCCCTCACATCACATTTTTGAGAGAAGTTCCACACACATAAAATCAAACAACAAGGAACTGTAGATAGAACGAATTCACTCACTCTCAGCAAAGAACATTCACATGCCACACAGATACACCATAAGCTTGCCCTTAGTGTAATACTCTACTAATCGAGTTGTTCAATCTAAGATCAATAGGGCTTCATTTGGTTGTAATGTAGGCTACGGGACGGGTAGGATTTAGATATAAGAGTGACTATACCTCCTTAAGCACTTTAATACATACATTTTAACATTTAAACCTCATACTTATGTCAAACCAAAATTCCACCTTCACATCAATGTAAATTACCCTATTCTTCTTTAAGCACACTTACGTCAAGAGCCACCAGTTATCAAGGAAATTTTTTTCTTCTTTTTTTTTCTTTTTTTTTAACAACCAAGTGGATCTTCCTTTTTCAAAACAGTGCACCTTTCTCCTTATTCAATTAGTTCCACTCAAAAGCCAAACCAACCACCCCACACTTTAACTTTTACGAAGTTCATAACAATTCAAGTTCTCATGAGAGGTGAAAATATTCAAATAGATGATTAATTCCAACAAATGGGTAAGGCTTGTAATGTGGTTGCCAAAGAAAAAGGATTATAGGCTCAAAGAGGTTAACTATGGTAATATGTACAGGTGGATTCATAATTATATAGGCTACACAAAGAAATGCCTAAATTATCTCTAAGACCAAACAACTTCTATTTCGCTTTGCACACACACAGGGCAAGTTCTAGGTATCACATGCAAGCATAGAATACATGTATTACCTCACACGCACTTGGCATGTAACTCATTCCGAATTAGTTTGTCAACACACTCACGTGAGCGTTCAAGTAAGACAAGGTGTGCAAAATTAAGAGTCTACACCTGAGCCTAGACGTCGCACCCTCAAGTTCGTTTTAAGTATTTGCAGGTATGTACACCACGGGATGCATTCTTGCCCTCACCTATCTTAGCCCAAGAGAGTCCTAAGGGCCCTAAAAAAAATAGTAAAGAAAAATCTACCTAACCCGGTTCAAGAAAAAGCCCTTGGAAAAGAACCGTGGTCAAAAGAAAAATCAAGGGGGAATTACTACACTACCTAAAAAGAAAATAAAATAAAAAAATCTTTTTGGCTTTTTTTTTTGTTTAGACTACTTCCCTCAAGAATACTGTCTAAGTGGTCCGTCATCAGGAAGAGTCTCCTACCTTTTCTAGATTTTTTTTTATATATCCGACCTTAGCCCTCAAGAAACCCGTCGACAAGTGTCCGTCGTTGGGCCAAGTCGGTGACGTCTAAGATAAGTACAAACAAAAATAGAGGCACAAAACTACAACATACTTAATGCATATATACACTAACAATACACAACACTAAATCAAGTCTCCCACCCCACACAAAAAGAATATGGCATGTCCCCATGTCATAAAACAAATAAAGTGCAGAAGGGTAAGAAAACTTCCCTGGTTATCACTCGGAGTTGGAGACGGTGTTGGGGTCCACTTTACAAGCCCTCCCTATAGCGCGGAACCAAGCCATCATCCGGCTCTCAGACCTGGCCTGCCGTCTAGACATGGCATCCGAACGTACATGCAGGCCATCTACCAAGGTGTGAAGTTCTGCCACCTCTTCCTCCAAAGAAGGCAACCTGGGTCGGCTGGAGTGTGATCTAGAGAGTCCCTCCCCAGTTTGGGGTTGCCGAGAGGATCCGGCTGCAACATAAGATCTCCTGGGTGGTGCCATGGGTGCTGGGGCGTCATCATCATCGTCAAGCTCAATGGGTGTGGGTGCATCTCTGCCCACTTTGATCTTCGCAGCTCTGAATGCTGTTTTTTGTGGGCAAAGTGCCATCCGTAGGACTGGCGGGGACATCAGCCAGCAGACATAACCTCGTCACAAGTGAGGTGAAGTAAAATCCCTTAGTCATCAGAGTTGACCTGAGGATCATTTCATCTCCAATGATTTTCGCGACATCAAAGTCCCTCTTGGTGACGAAGCACCAAACCAATAGAGCCCGTAAGCTGTTCACATCTGACGTGTTTCCCGTGGGCAACAACCTACTGCAAAGGTGAACCAACACTTAGCCTCCCATGTGAACGACCTGGAATGAAGGGTCATGTACTCATGTATCCAAACTGGCCGTCCCCCTAAGCATATTGTCTCAATCAGAGTGTCCCAATCGACCCCTGGGGAGTTGTGGTAATAATCAATTTCACTAGTGAACGGAGGCAGCTGCAAGACCTGGCGAATTTTCAGTAATGAGGCATCGACCACTTTGCCCCGCACAATCACAGAACGGCACATATGTTCCGGGCAGTTCGCATAGAACTCCCGTACTATCATTGGGTTGGCCGTTTCAGGTTCCTCGAACAAGAACTCCATCCCCCTCCGTCTGATTTCCTCGTACATGTCCGGTTTTTCTACATGGAGGGCAGCCCTGTCAATAGCAATCTCAGGGACAAAGCTTTTTGTGGCTTTAGCATGAAACCTGTCCTCTACTTCCTGTGACTCGAACCGGGTGGCATCATACGTCGGCAATGCGGACGTGCTTTTCGTGTTCCTACGCTTCTTGCGGACCATAGTACCTGCAAGCAATTCAATATAACGATCAGGTACAGCCTAACATGTGCCAGTTAATGGGTACTCAGACTTCGCCACCCGCTGGTACCAAACAGTTCCCTTTTATCAAACATGGCCAGTATAACCATCTAGTAAGGTGCCAAAGTTGACAACATTCACCATTGCCCCCACACCACTATCAATGCTACAATTTCGCATTATAAGACCCCACGCAAGCTTCCACACATTAATAACTGTTAAGTGCTACCACCACCCACTCACCTGTTGTACTTCACCCCACACAAAAATTGTCAACAAAGAACACACCCCCACTTCTACACAAATCAACCCCAAACCCCATCTACAACACCAAACTTGGAGTCTAAGACCCCATTGCAACCAAAATCAAGAATTCTACACAGTAACTACTACATAATACAAAGTACACAAAACAAAAGAAAAAGTAGAAAAACTTACTTGAAAATTACAGCGGAGTCTTGGGGGAAAACAACTTACTTGAAAAAGTAAAACAGATTTGGGGGGGTTTTGGAGAGGTAGGGGGCGGTTTTGGGAAGAAGAAGAAGAAAGAAGAAGGAGGAGAGAAGTGGGGTGGTGGGTTTGGTTGTAGGAGAAGAAGAAGAAGAAGAAAGAAGAAGGAGGAGAGAAGTGGGGTGGTGGGTTTGGTTGTAGGAGAAGAAGAAGAAATAAAAATGGGGGTTTAGGGTTGTGGGAAGAAGAAGAAAGAAGAAAGAGGAGAGGAGATGAGAGAAGTAGAGAGAAGAGAGGAGAAGAGGCGGGTGGTATGGGGAGGGGGTTATTAGGTTAAGTTAATTAAAGGAGGAAAAGAGAGGAAAAGAAGAAAAGAAAAAAAATAAAAAAATTTCTGCAGATGTACCTGGGCCCGTTCTGGCCTACCGCGGTTACGCCGCGACCGCGGTGAACCTTCATCAGAGAGGATCTCTGACCGCGGTCCTACCGCGGATACGCCGTGACCGCGGTGAGCCTTCATCAGAGGGGATCTCTGACCGCGGTCCTACCGCGGTTACGCCGTGACCGCGGTGAGCCTATTCCTGGACGCCAATTTCGGGGTTCTTTTCATTGTGTTGCCCCATAGGCACTATTTTTACCTCTTTTAATGCCTACCTTACCCAAATTATGCCCAGGCTCGTGATGCAACGTCCTCCGCACTATCCTGCATATATCCAATATATTCCAGGCCTTTTTTTTATATACTACACTTACAACACATTCGTGGGTTGCCTCCCACGCAGCGCCTGATTTAAAGTCGCGGCACGACGCAAGTAGTTGAGCCATCACTCCTCACTCGCTTACTGGGGTTCTTTCAAATTAATCACCACTGTATCCCCTTTTTCTTCAGTTATTCCAAGGTAATGTTTCAACCTTTGCCCATTTACTGAGAATTTGTTTGCCCCATCTTCTGACTCGATCTCAACAGCTCCACTTGCGAACATTTGCACCACTCTAAATGGCCCTGACCATCGGGACTTTAACTTACCCGGAAACAATCTCAACCTTGAATTATACAGTAATACCTTATCACCGGGTTTGAGATCTCTGTCCACAATGTGTTTGTCATGCATCTTCTTCATTCGTTCCTTGTATAGCCTCATGCTTTCAAAGGCTTGATATCTAAATTCTTCCAGCTCATGCAACTCTGTCAGTCGATTTTGTCCAGCTGCGTCAGGATCCATGTTCAATTGCTTTAGTGCCCACCAAGCTCGATGTTCTAGCTCGACAGGCAGGTGACAGGCCTTCCCAAACATGCCTATTGGTGTTTTGAACGCAGTTCTATAGGCCCAGAGTGCGTCATCAAGCTTCTTTGCCCAATCAGTTCGTGTGGCATTCACCGTCTTGGTTAGTACAGTTTTTATCTCCCTGTTGGACACTTCAACCTGCCCACTGGTTTGCGGATGGTAAGGGGTAGCCACATTGTGGCGTACATCGTATTTAGAAAGTAGTTTCTCGAAGGCTCTATACAAGAAGTGAGTGCCCCCGTCACTGATGATCGCTCTTGGTGTCCCAAACCTGGTGAATATGTTCTTTTTCAGAAATCCTACCACCACTCTTGCATCATTAGTGGGCAACGCTGCAGCCACTACCCATTTAGACACGTATTCCACAGCAACAAGGATGTACTTATTACCAAATGAGCTGACAAACGGACCCATAAAGTCAATCCCCTAAACATCAAACACCTCTACCTCTTGAATCGGGTTCATTGGCATCTCATGGCGACTGGAAATGTTCCCGGTTCGCTGGCATTCATTGCAGCCCTTGACCCAGAGGTGTGCATCTCTAAACACAGTTGGCCAAAAGAATTCGGCCTCTAGTACTTTCGCAGCTGTCCTGACCCCTCCAAAATGTCCTCCATATGCTGATGTGTGACAAGCCTGCAAAACAGAAGATTGTTCTATCTCGGGGACCACACCTCCGGATAATATTATCAACACATATTCTAAACAAATAAGGCTCGTCCCAATAATACATGCGGCAATCACGAAAGAACTTTTTTTTTGGACAGACGAAAGGTCAAATGGAACTATACCGCAGGCCAGGTAATTTGCAAAATCTGCATACCATGGCGCATCTTCCAGAGTAGCTGCGAGCAGCTGCTCATCTGGAAAGGTTTCCAGAATCTCTTCGACCTCGACTGATTTTTCAGCTCCTTCAAGTCGTGATAGATGATCAGCGACTTAATTTTCTGTGCCCTTACGGTCACGAATTTCAAGGTCAAATTCTTGCAACAGCAGCACCCAACGAATCAGGCACGGCTTAGACTCCTTCTTCTCAATTAGGTACCTGAGAGCTGCATGGTCAGTGTATACAATTACCTTGGAACCAATAAGATATGATCGGAACTTGTCAAAAGCAAACACCACCGCTAACATCTCCTTCTCCGTCACGGTGTAGTTGAGCTGTGCACCGCTTAGCGTTCTGCTTGCATAGTAAATCGGGTGCATCAGAAATCTTTTCGCTGCCCCAAGACTGCTCCTATGGCATAGTCGTTTGCGTCACACATGAGCTCAAATGGTTGCTCCTAGTTGGGGGCAATAATGATGGGTGCAGTTACCAACCTCTTCTTCAGTTCCTCAAATGCCAACCTGCAATCATTAGAAAATACAAAGGGCTGATCCTTTTCAAGGAGTTTGCATAGTGGGTTAGCAATTTTGGAAAAATCTTTTATGAAACGCTGGTAGAACCCGGCGTGCCCAAGGAAGTTTCTCACTGCCTTGACTGAAGTGGTAGCTTTTCAATCACGTCAACCTTAGCATGGTCGACCTCAATTCCTTTTCTGGACACTCGATGTCCCAGGACTATCCCTTCTTGTACCATAAAATGGCACTTCTCCCAGTTTAGCACTAAGTTTGTCTCCACACATCTTTTGAGCACTCTGCTTAAGTTGTGAAGACAGTCTTCGAATGAATCTCCCACCACGGAGAAATCATCCATAAAGACTTCCATAATATCCTCCACCATATCTGTGAAGATGGCTAACATGCACCGTTGAAAAGTCGTTGGTGCATTGCAAAGCCCAAAAGGCATTCTTCGAAAGTCAAAGATGCCATACGGACAGGTGAAGGATGTTTTCTCTCTATCCTCGGGGGCTATTGATATCTGATTGTACCCCGAATATCCATCTAAGAAACAAAAATGTGATCTCCCGGCCACCTGTCCAACATTTGGTCAATGAAAGGCAAGGGGAAGTGGTCCTTTCGGGTGGCGGTGTTCAATTTCCGGTAATCCATGCAAATCCGCCACCCTGTGACTGTACGAGTTGAGATCAACTCATTGTTTTCATTTTGCACAACAGTCATTCCCCCCTTTTTAGGCACACATTGGACAGGGCTGACCCAATTGCTATCAGAGATGGGGAAGATGATTCCCGCATCTAACCATTTGATTACCTCCTTCTTTACTACCTCTTTCATGTTTGGGTTCAGCCTTCGTTGATGTTCTCTGGAAGGTTTGTGCCCTTCTTCCAAGAGAATCTTATGCATACAGAAGGCTGGGCTGATACCCTTTATGTCTGCCATGGTCCAGCCAATGGCAGTCTTATTTTCTTGCAGTAACTGTAAGAGCCGTTCTACCTGCACATCTAGCAAACCGGATGATATAATAACAGGCAAGGTCGAATCAGGGCCCAAGAACACATACCTGAGGTGATTTGGGAGTGGCTTTAGCTCCAGTTTGGGTGGTTCTTCTATTGATGGCTTTGCTGGAGGTGTAGCCCTTTTTTTCTAATTCAAGGGACTCAAATTGAGGTTCCCTTGTCCAGAATCCTCGGCCTTCAAGTGCCATGACCCATTCAGCTAACCCTTCACCATCCATCTCTTCTAGATTTTTCAGACATGCATCCAATGGGCCATTCACAGTCAGGGTCGCGTCGTCCTCTTGCAGAATCACATCTATTGCATCCACTAAAGAGCAATTAGCATATTCGTTGGGTCTTCTCATAGATTGCTGAACATTGAATATGATTTCTTCATCGTTCAGTCTAATTTTTAGTTCCCCAGTCTCACAATCGATCAGTGCTCTGCCAATCGCCAAAAATGGTCTACCCAGAATGAGAGGTATCTCCTCATCTACCTGGCAGTCCAGGATAACAAAGTCTGCTGGGAACACGAACTTCCCCACTTGCACCAATACATCATCAAGAATACCAGTTAGCCTTTTCACCGTGCGATCAGCCAGCTGTAGCAGCATAGAAGTCGGTCTAGCTCTGCCGATGCCCAATTTAGTGTACACAGCCAGCGGCATCAGATTTATGTTGGCCCCCAGATCACATAAGGCCTTTGCAAAGGCGTAGCTCCCAATTGTACACGGAATAGTGAAACTACCTGGATCAGACATCTTTTGATCCATCGGTCTTGCCACTACTGCGCTGCAGGTCTGTGTGAGAGTCACAGTGGAAAGATCCTAAAAATCAAACTTTCGTGACATTAAATCTTTCATCATCTTTGCATAACCGGGCATCTCCCTCAAAGTATCCATCAACAGAATATTCAACTGAATCTGGCGCAGCATCTCCATAAATTTCTTGTATTGAACTTCCTTCTTTTGTTTAACCAGTCTCTGAGGGAAGGGTGCAGGTATCACCCTTTGTGCATTGCTTGTTGGCTTCTCTATGTTGGAATTTTCTGGCACAAGAGGTGCCACCTGTTCTGCAGCTTGCTCATTCATCTTTTCTTTCTCCTGACTCTGCTCGACCACCACTTCAGTAAGCTCTGTTGGATCATCCACCTCTAACGGCACTGGAGCGACTGTCGTACTCTCCTTTCTGGCTTGTAGATTCTCCTGTTCTCTATCTAAATCTCTCCCATTCCGGAGACTTACTGCCATCAGCTGATTTGGGTTTTGCTCCTTGGTGTTTATGTTAATGTCTGCAGGCAAGGTTCCCTGAGGACGGTTGTTCAAAGCCATGGATAGCTGTCCCAGCTGCGTTTCTATGTTCTTTATTGCTGAATCATGCACTGCCAATTTTTCCTGCACTTTATTATTTGTCCCAATGAGTTGCTGAAGCATACCCCTGATTTCCACCATATTGTTATCTTGCTGCTGAGGAGGCGGTTGATAAGCTAATTGTTGCTGATTTTGCTGTGGATAGCCCTGTGGTTTCTGATATGATACTGGCACTAATTGGTTTTGAGGGTGCATACCCCCAGGCTGTTTCATATTAGGCCTGTACTGCTGATTTTGCTGCAGTCTCCATTGCTGTGCTCCTTATCTTTGACCTCCATAGTTGTTGACATAATTTATATCTTCCCGTGGCCCTTGATTTTCGCCTTCTCCGCTCCATGAGCACACATAGGACTGATTAATACAAGGTGTACACAGTCCTCCATTTGTTGTATCAACAATATGCACCTGTTTTGTACCCATCTCATCAATCTTCTTCGTCAATATGCTCATCTGGGTCATGAGTGTGGCCATATTCTCTGCATGTGAATTGTTTGGGTCAAGAGGAATTGAATGCACTATGGGTGCCAGTGTTGTAGCTCTAGTCATCCACCCCGAATTTTGTGACATCTTGTCAAGAAAGATTTTGCACTCGGTGAATGTCTTACTAAATAATGCACCTCCAGCTGAAGCATCCACATTTGCTTTTAAATGGTCAGCTAGCCCCATGTAGAATCTCTGGCCAAGCATCTGGTCTGGAATGCCATGGTGAGGACACTTCACTAGCATTCCTTTAAATCTTTCCCAAGTTTCTTGCAAGGACTCAGTCGGCTGCTGCTTAAACTGCAATATTTCATCAATCTGTCTTGCAGTCTTGTTTGGTGGATAGAACTTGTTCAGAAACTGCTTGACTAATTCCTCCCAGGTGGCAATGGAATTGATGGGGAGCGAATTTAACCAAGTCTGAGCTTCCCCGGTCACAGAGAATGGGAACAGTAGCAGCTTGATAGCTTCCGGGGTCACATTTGGCTGCCTTTGGGTCCCACAAATTGACAGAAAATTTTTCAGGTGCTGCTGAGGGTCTTCAATGTGTGATCCGGAGAACAATCCTTTATTCTGCAGTAGATGCAGCATGTTGTTGGTTATCTGGAAGGTCTCCGCTTGAATTGCGGGCACAACTATGGCAGTGGCCAAGTTATCAGCTGTGGGTTGTGCCCAGTCATAAAGTGCAGCTTCGGGCACAAGGGGTGCCACTACTCTTACGTTGGGGTTTGCCGGCAGATCCCCAACGTTTCCAATGTTATTTTCTGCATCACCCATGTTAAATTCGAGCTGGTATGACTGATGTGATTGTTGGAGCCTCTTGTTAGCACAGTTCAATGCCCTGAATGTTTTCTCAGGGTCTGAAAGTCCTTCTAGCAGTTCTCCAGTCCTCGAGGAACTTCTAGGCATACACCTGATTTTCATAAGAGTTAAAACGTTAGAATTTCAATGAACAGATTGAGTATAGAGAAAACTGACTACACTAAGAATTTTTGTACTTCTTTCAATTGTAATTGATAACACCGTTAATTCCCCGGCAATGGCGCCAAAATTTGATAATGCCAAACTATGCCTTAATAAAAGACACACACGGACGTTGCAAATATAGTCTGGGTATTTCTGCCCAGAGTCGAACCACAGAGAATTAACCTATCAATTACTCTTGTCAGATTTACTAGATTCACACAGTCAATTTTCCCAAACTTTGTACTTCACAATTGATGATATATCTAACAACTAAACTTAAAGTAAATAAAGCTGGAAGTTAACTAAACTTGCTTGTATATAATTGGAATAAGATCTAAGGTAATGGTTTCCCCCGTTGTTGATTTCCTTGGTTGAATATGTATTATAACTCAGACTTAGTTGTCTCTATCAATCATGAACGCTCTAGCTATCATAAATCTTTCTCAAGCAATTATGATAATTTACTAAACGCACTTTCTCAAGTTACGTTAGCTAGATTCACAAAACAGTTCACTTAGATTGCATCCGAGGTATCGTTATCTCTAATCCTACCTCTAAACCCTTGGTTATGACTCTCGTCTATACTCCGGGAGTGATGTTGTTCATACAATCACCTAAATATGCACTCTCTCTCAAGCAGATACATACTAAATAGGGACGGATAATTGAGGGCCCTTTCAACAAACCACAATCAAAACATAGATGAACAAATAGAGATTAACAACCAATTCCGAATATATTAATATAACAACCAAGTCATCCCCAACGGGTTTCACCAACACCTTAGGTTAAAGTATCTAGCTACTCATGACAATGGAAGATAAAACCAATAAATTGTTTATAATGGAAGAATTGCAATAAAAATAGAAGAGAATAGAAAACTATGATGTTTTGGGTGATCTCTCACACTTGTTCTTCTTCCAAAAGTAATCTCAAAAACTAAGCCTCCCTATTGTGGGCGATTTTCTACATCTTATAAGGGTTTTACACCATGTTTCCCCGAATTAACACTTTGGTCCTTGAACTTTTCGCGTCCTGCCGCGGTCTTACCGCGGTTACGCCAGGACCGCGGCCAGAATGGCCTTCAGAATCTGCAGCAGTGTTCTGCCGCGGTCCTACCGCGGTTACGCCCGGACAGCGGCAGACCAGCTTCAGTTCTGGCTTTGTCCCTTCGCTCGGTGCACTTTGTGAATATTGTATGATTGGCCTCCTTTTCTCCGTAATTAATCCCAAAAGTACTCCACAAACTTCTTTTATTGGATATAGCCTGCAAAGCATGAAAAACACTAATCAGAGCATTTGGATATCACTTTTTACCGTAAAAGCTATATAAAAATGTGGTTCTTTAGGGCCTAATTATAGTCTAATTTACCTATTATCACTTACAAACAAGAGTAGAAGCGGAATTTGAGGTAGAAGCAACTGTTAAGCCAGGTGAAAGTTTCATGTACACTCCCTCATCTAAGTCACCATGAAGGAACGCATTACTGAATACTGATATCTAATTGAAAAAGAGACCAATTCCTCTTAACATGAACAGCAATTAAGCACCTAACGGTGCACATTTTAACCACCGGGGAAAATGTCTCATTAAAATCAACACCCTCTACTTGTGTATCACCCATTATAACTAACCTTGCCTTGTACCTTTCCAAACTACCATCAGCTTTATACTTAATCTTATAGATCCATTTACACTATATAGATTTCTTCCCTTGAGATAACTTAACTATTATCCAAGTGCCATTAGCTTCTAGAGCCTGAAACTCCTTCCTCTTGGCTTCTTGCCAAGCAAGGTTGGAAGTAGTCTGAATATAAGAATGAGGCTCAGAAGAAACTGTGTGAGCAGCAGAAAGGGATGTAGTAATGGAGCTAGCGAGGAAAAGAGGAAGTTGAACAGCAAAATTATTTAAGTGTGAGGGAAGAGTGTGATGCCTACTGCTTCTCCTAAGCTGAGAAGAATGTATTGGATCAGCTGAAGGGGCAGTAGCGATAGGGTCAAGAATATGTTCTGAAATAGTAGATGATTCAGGAGGAATAGGCAGAACATTATCAGGAGCAGGGAATCAGTGATAATGGAAGTAGGTAGAGAAGAGGACAAGGTAGGAAAAAAGGCAGGGGAAGGAGAAGGAGAGGTATCATCAGAAATGAAGGTGGGAAAATGACTGAAGATGATGGAAAGGAGTAAGGTAATACAGATTCATGAAAGATGACATCTCTAAAAACCAACATAAATTTAGTAGACAGATTGTACAGCCTGTATCCTTTCTTACCAAATGGATAACCAAGAAAAACACAAGGCACAACTCTTGGGTCAAATTTATCCCTATTACATTTAGGGACAGTGTCATAACAGAGGCAACCAAAAGGCTATAAGTGGGAATAAGAGGGAGCCTTCCCATATAAGATTTCAAAAAGAGTTTTATTATGTAAAACAGTGGAAGGGAATCTATTTATTTGATATGTGGCAGTTAGGATGCAATCCCCCCAGAATTTTGTAGGTAGTTTGGACTGAAATGATAAAGCTCTTGTTGTCTCTAACAAGTTTATGCTTTCTTTCAACAATACCATTCTGTTGAGGTGTATGAGAATAAGTTGTTTGGTGAATGATCCCATTATCTAAAAAATATTGTATGTCAGAAGTAGAAAGGCCAATTTCTAAGGCATTATCACTTCTAATGGTTTTGACTGGAAGATTAAATTGGGTTCTGACCATGGAGATAAAGGCTTTTAGCAACTTGAAAGCATTACTTTTGGAGTGCATTAGATGAATCCAGGTTTCCCTACTATGATCATCCACAATGGTCAGATAATACTTTGCACCAGCGTATGTGTTAGTATTATAGGGTCCCCAAGTGTCAACATGAATGAGTTCAAACAAAGACTTGGAGACTGAATAGTATTATAGGGTCCCCAAGTGTCAACATGAATGAGTTCAAACAAAGACTTGGAGACTGAATTACTTTAGGGAAATGGTAGCCTTGCCTGCCTTGGTAGGGGACAAATGGGACACACAAAAGTTGAATAGAATATAGTTGAGCAGAAATGGAAGAAATACTTTTCATTCTAGCAAATGGAATATGTCCCAGCCTATGACGCCAAAGTACATTATACTAGGTACATCATTACTGGAAACTAAAGGAACACAATTCAATGCAGATTTAGATTGTTTAGTATTGGCAATGAACCTATCACACTATTCATACATTGCACATCTTTATTGAAAACAGAATTAGGACAACTGGGACTAGAATTAGACTCATTGGTATGAAGGAGCTTGTAGAGGCCTTGGTCCTGTCTACCAAGCTTCAGAAGCTTCCTCATGAAATGGGCTTGTGATGGGTTTTCAATGTCTTTGTCTTATGTTTTGATAATCTAATAAACTTACTATCAAGAACCAGATATGGAACCTGACACACTTGGTACACATTACAAATGAACGGATTCCAGCTAGGACTCCAGCTAATGTGAATTGCTGCAAGTGTAGAAAATAGAGAAACAAGTCAAGGACCTGATCCCTTGTGTTTCCCTGACAATAGTATGAAAGTAAACTGTGCACAGCTGGAAAGTGACTGCCACAGAAACAGTGCACACAATGCAGCAGTTCTGCAGTCACTTGCCCTTTGACCTACCAAGTGCTTACATCATTCAAGTGATATCATCAAGGGTGTATTAACAAGAGCATTATAATAAAACATCACTTGAACACTTGATTTTTCACTTCAAGCATACAAGTCTTCTGCAAACAGTGAACTTAACTCTCCAGAGCTTGAAGAACAAAGTTAAACGCTACTACGGACCAGTTCCTAAATCGAGTATTTTGTTGTCCTTAGTTGAGTTGTAACTTTGTGATTGTTCTTACTGTAATTCCTAAATTGTTTAGCTAGAAGCGTTGCTTAGGAACCTCTTTGTAAAACCATAAACTTTTTGAGTTTGTGTTGTGACTAGAGTTGCTCATAAGTTAAAGTCTTTGTAACTAGTGAGTGACAAAGTGGCTTGTGGTAAGTGTATCACAAGTCAGTTGAGTTAAAGTCCTTGTAACTAGTGAGTGACAAAGTGGCTTGTGGTAAGTGTATCACAAGTTAGTTGAGTTAAAATATTTGTAATAGAGCATTACAAAGTGGCTTGTAATAGTGTGATTACAAATTAGTGAAGTTGAAATCCTACAAGTGTAGGTCGTGGTTTCTGTCCCCTTGAGTGGGATTTTTCCACGTAAAAATCCTGTGTCTCATTTACTCACTGTTTCATTAGTATTCTCAAAAGAAACTCATAAAGGACCAGGTACTCTATAGTATGGTGGACTCATATAAACTAACAGCTTGTATTAAAAGGCATGAAGAGGAAGTAACAAGACCATGCAGTGAAATTGATGAATCAACTTGTAAATTGAGACTAAGTTGTATTGAAAACTAGGAATGTATAAGACTTTATGAAGAGTGAAAGAATGGAACAAGGTAACAGAACCAGTATAAGTAACTTTTGCTTTATAACCAATGGGAAGATTTACCAAATAAGGAGTAGGAAGTGTAGTAAGATTAGAAAGTATGTTTTTGTTTGAGGTCACATGGTCAGTAGCTCCGCTATCTATAATCCAAACATTTCTACTAGCACCAGACATCAAGAAAACATGAGAATCATCATTAATATAAACTGGCAGAGAGAAAGTACTACCAACAAAGTTGGCAGATCCCATGTGGTTAGTTTGAGAATCAGCAGCCGAAGAAACTTGAGTCTATTGCAGGAGAGACATAAGTTGTGCAAACTGTTGCTAGGCCAGTCCAGGTACTGAAGAGGCCTGTTCCTCATGGTCAGAAGCAGTGTAATGTTGAGGTGAGTTGCACTGAGGTGGAGTGTAGGCTGTTGCAGGATACTCAGCCTCAGCAGTCACATTAGCAGCCATCCTTTTCCCCTTATTGAATTTGAAATTTTGTGAAAATCCATGTAACTTGTAGAATTTGTTGGTTAGGTGTCCAGGTCTTTTACAATATTTGCAAAAAATATTTCCCCTGGACTGATCAAAGTCCACTTTCTGAGTATGTTGCTTAGGAGGAAATGTCTTATTGTTGACATTAGCATTGTCATTTGGATGGAAAGCTTTATTACTGGCATTCACATTGAAAGAAGCAGATTCTGGAACCAGTTGGGGAGTGTATTGAACTTGCCTCTGATTTTCATCTTGAAGCAGAATATTGTATGCACTATCAAGTGTGGGAGGAGGTTACATCATGAGCAAATTGCTTCTCACTCTCACATATATTTCATTTAGGCCCATAAGAAACCGATGAAGCTTATCCTCCTCCTTATCTTTTTGAATATCATCTCTTGCAGCACACATGCAACGATTTTCATGGTTCTAACGCATTGTACCCAACTCATCCCAAAGCATCTTTAGTTTATTGAAATATGACGCAATGTCAAGGGAACCTTGTTGTGTGGAGGCTAATTCCTTCTTTATTTCGAACACCTTAGTACCATTCACAGCCACATACCTACGCTCCAATTGATTCCAAATACTCCCAGCTTCTCGGAGTACTTGACACTCTCAGCCATAGTTGGTGAAAGTGAGCTGGTTAGCCACGAAATTACCATATTGTTGCATTTATCACATTGACGCAGCTTTGCAACATTAGTGGTAGCTGGCTTAGGACATGAGCCATCCACGCATCCTATTTTATTCTTAGCAGAAAGAGACACTATCATACTTCTTTTCCATCCTCCATCCTCCATCCCTTGACCCGGAGAATGGAGTGCTCACCAAACATATCTCAGGTATATCAGACGAGTTGAGAAATAAGGGATTTGTAGGGTCAGTAATGTTGTAGAGTTATCACTAGAACTAGCGCTTACAGGAATTTCAGTATTCACCATTTTAGGAAGGTATAGTACTCAGATGCAAAAGAAAATGTCTAGGGTTTTTCTGTCACAAAAAAAAAATCTTCCAAACTAATTCCAAATAAAACTCGGCAAAAGAGAGAAATACTCACTGAGAATCCAATTTCCAGCAAAAAAATTGAAATATTATCGTCACAGACCAGTCCGAAGAACAGTTGCAAAAAAATGGCGAACAAGCAAAACCTTCGATTCAAACGGTGAGGGTAAGATCGATCGACTCCTCTCGTCAGAATCTATTTAACACCCATAGCTCTGATACCATGTGAAGATTAACAAACCAACTACAAAGTATGTGAATTTGATTAGGGTTTCAGACAAGAAGAAAGAAGAGAGCTCAGAGAAAAATCGATAGTTTCATTATGAGTGTCAAAACTGTACGGAGACTTCTAGAGACTTATATTTATACGAGGGGCAAAACTGTAAACACTACCCTCTTTACATGGGCTGTAAACTCGGAAACTCATAAATATACGTGGGCCAAACCTTGGGCCAGATCTGGACTAAAACTAACTAATAAGTAGGCTGTATCCAAGATCATGTAATGCCAACATACGTTGGCTAAATTAGATGGGAGTCTAAATGAATGACCTTTATATTAACCTGCAACATGAACTAATATATTGATTATAAATTTTGAAATAATATTTATTATTATTTAATTAGACTTCACAAAAAAATATGTTATTAAGAATATAACTATTAAGCTGATGTATAGCGTTGATGCCCATTTTGTTTCTACAGAGTTACAGAGAGCAAGTGATGGTGCAAAATGACTTAGGCGAAAGTAATAGTGAGGGATAATATTATGAATATCGCTATGGAGCTCATTATTAGCTTTCCAACCATATATTGTGGAGCACAAATGGAGTTTTGAGAGAAAATTTATGTGCATTTTACTAGACAGTGCGCAATATGCCTACTCGATTCTTCGTTCGTTCTTAACTATCATCCGTTGATCCCCGACCACGATCCCGGCTTAATTCCTTGGGCTTTTACTCAGACTTCAAAGCTCCACATCACTTGAATTCATTCCATAACATCTACATGGCTTGGAATCACTCCTACAAGGCATAAAACATACAATTAGTGCAAAACACTAGCGATTAAAGCTCAAACTCAATTAAAGTACAGTAAATCGGAGTGTAATAAGCGACTAAATACGTAATTATAGCCTATCATCATCAGCCCAAAGGCCCATATTCTTAGCTACTACCTAGCTTCCCATTCCTTATTTTTTTCTTGAGAAATTTTCAGAAATGACTATTGTTTAGGGGCTATTAACTTGCTATACCTACCATTTACTTAATTACTTCATAGCTATGTTGTCACTTGTTATAGAGTGCATTCGATGTATTCACGCTAATTTATTCATGAATACAGTAGCAAACTCGGCGAAAAACAAGAAAGTCCAGAACATAGAGTGTACTCATATGTATTCGCGAGTTGTATTCGTGAATACAGTAACGGAAATCTGAGGAAAAAAAGGTCTTAAGCTGTTTAAAAATGGCAAGTGAATTAATTAACGCGATAGACTCCGAATATAACTCAACAAACTCAATTATAACACGCAAAATTTGTATTTCCAGTTATAGAAAAGATTAAACACCCAAAAAACAGAGCAATCTTCAAAGATTCAATCCATCCTTTCTTTTTTAGTGGTATCTTTACCAAAATATTTTTTGGTGGTATCTTTACAAATAGATTTATATATTGAAATTATATAATTACATTGAATACAGTTAAATACATACAATACATTGAATACATGAAGTATAGCAGGTCATCTATAGTGCAAAACATATGAATACATACTACAGATACATTTGAATACATATATACATCTGAATACATAAATTATATTAATTAAAGAAAAAACATATGAATACANAAATATAACACGTTTTTACATAATTTAAAGACAGGTAATAAAGGGAAAGACAGGTAAAGAAAAAGAGAAAAAAAAAGCAGACAAGTCAGTTTTGCAATCGAAAAGAAAATTGAATGCTTAAAAGAAATAAGCAAATAATTTTGCATGAAGAAGCATAAATTCACAATAAAGGTCTGAAATGGTAAAAGCCTAAAAGTCCCCAGCGGAGTCGCCATGCTGTCGCGCCGCCTTTTTCTCGCGAAATCGGGTTTATGACATTTGGGAGGACAACTCATTCCTTTTGGGAATTGGGTTTGATTTAAAGAGTCGCCACCTAATGATTAGGGTGCGTTAGGAAACCAAGGAGGTTTGATTTGAGTAACCAGAGATTGGCTAAGGGCTTGAAATTATTCTAAGGGAAAGGTGTTAGGCACCCCTCAGAATCCACTAGTGTGGTTCCCGGCAAGACTATTATTGTGAATTTGGGTACAATTATCATATAGAAAAATAGGGCTCAAATAAGAGGGGATTTAATCATATAAAGATTTGAAAGTAAACAAGGTTTGAAAGAATAATTAAAAAAACTGATTTTTTTTTAAAAATAAAGAGTTAAAATGCTGAAAAGAAAGAAATGAAGGGAGAGGGGTCCTATGTTTATTAATAATATGGATCACCCCACACAATACCTGATAATCACTCCTCAATGAGGGGCTACACGTGACATTATCGCGTGGTCATCATATCCATATCTACCCTTCCCACCCCGTTAAGGTATTAAAGCACGGAATGGTCTCGTTTACCTATTGCATGTTACTACCCGTCCCAATCCTATCAGTCCTGGAGGCATGAGGACAACTAATCCTAAAGGGAAGGGATGTTAGGCTTATTTGTGGTTTCAAAGGCAAAAATTCTAAGGCGACATACAAAACATGTATAGCAACTTTGGGGAAAGCACATAACAAGCAGAGGCTCCTTGAAAAAAGAAAAACGTAATTAGTATGACTTACACATACTAGTTAAGGTCTGATTAAGTACTGAGCATGCAAGAGCATAAAGGTTGAGGCAGACTGATTTATTACACAATTCAAATAAGAAGCCTGAATCAGGCCTGCCAGCTAGTTGTATTTATTAACAGAACTGATTTAATTTATAACTTTACCCTAAGGCTTGCCTATGTGTTGGACAAGGGTCCTATAGGCATGGTATCTATTGAATTCAGAAAGCAACGAAATAACAGGGTTTAAAGTAAACTGGACACATACTGATTAACAGAGGAGTCAAATTTTGTTAAAAGCAAGGCCAGTTTTTACGAAGATTATAAGTTCTACAGCTAACAGTACCCGTTGTTACTGATTTTAGTCCCATATGTGAATGAAGCGATTCAGATTCGATTAGGAGTTCCTATAGGCATGCTTTCTACGCGTAGTTGATTTTGAACATGGTATAAAATGCAGGAAACTTGTTTTAAAACTTAGGAACATGATATCTAGGTGCTGAATTTTGTTTGAAACCTATGAGCATGATTTCTAAATGCAGAAATTATTTGAAAGCCTATGAACATGATATCTAAGTGTAGAAATTATTTGAAAACCTATGAACATGATGTCTAAGTGCAAAAATTATTTGAAACCCTATGAAAATGATTTCTAAATACAGATGGATATACAGAATTTAGAAGGACCTATAGGCATGATTTCTCTGTGCATATGCAGAATTCAAAATTCATATAGGCATGGTATCTACCCTGTTTGCATACATAGTTACCCGCCCTTTTCACTAGCCATCCCCAAGAGTTTATTACAAATTATTACAGCCCGAATTAAAGTAAAAAAAAAATACATCAGAAAAAATATAAATAAAAGTACAACCAAGGGGAGCCTGATTCAGACTTCATGTCTGAAATATGAGGTAAACCAACTCCATGAGATCGCGATCCAAAGCCTTTCTCCCATTTGAGTGTGTCAAAGTTCCCTAAGAGCCTCAAAGGGACTACGGGCAATGTTCACACCCAAATGTATTAGCCGATTAGGGGATGAGTGCAGTGTGGAAAGGCCAGCCCTCAAGTGTCCAAGTTTAGAGGGAACTCAAAGGATCCAAAGGCAAGGCTCACAAGAGGGGGGATAGAACTTAAAGACTAAGAAGGTGTGCAAGTTCAGATCAGAATGATAAAAGGGAAATGGGAGAGGGGATCAACTACAGATAAGCACACACAAGCGGATTCAGGGGAATAGGGGATTGTAAAGAGCCTGTCACTTAGGCGAAGGCAGACTTTAGGCATGCCCAGCAATGGGGAGTGCTAGCACACCTACAAGCCTGCCAGAACACATACTGTTAGAGGCTAAGATCCCCAGGGGATCAAGTTCAATTCACGGACAATAACTTGTATATTTCCATGCCTCAAACCATAGCTTAAACACATAGGGGGAAGGGGTTTGGGATTCATAATAGAACAAGCAGAAAGAAACTAATAAGCTAGAATGAGTGTTGAACTATACATAAGTAGTAAATAGGGATACAAAAGCAGTAAATAAACACATTGTTGTGGTGCTGAAACTTAAATCAGGACATACCAGTTTCAAAAAGACAAATAGAGAGAAGGCAAGCAACAGGTCTTGTAATAGGCCAACAATATAAGCCAACAAGAGAGAATACTTTTGAGTATAAGTGTAGGTTCAGAAAGACTATCAGTGATTGTGTCTGTATGTCAATGAAAGGGTCGTGCATTTATAGTGTGAAGAACAGACAGAAACAAGGTAAGAAAACAATTAAGGAACTGAATATCAATTAAAAAAATCAATCAATACAAGACTTCCTTTAATTAAGGAATTCAGACTCAAACGGTAAAACTATTTAAGGAAAGAAATTAAATAAACATCTTGTGCAAAGTAGGTAATTAGGGGTAAATAGAAAGGGGTTTTAATTAAGGGAAGAATTTTGAAATACACGGTTAAATCAAATAAGGTAAGGATCTATCAGTATTCAGTAAATCAAGGGGTCAGAGGTTTGAAATTACTGGCTCACGAATAGACTAAGGAAAGTTTTTGACTCAAATCGAGTAACAGGGGAAATCCGCAAACAAGGAAAGAAATCAATCAAACTTACACAAGGAAGTCTGAAATCAATCAAAATTGAAAGCTATTTTTAGAGGGAAGTTCAGCACGTATAAAGAGTACACAAACATGCTAGGCAAAGAAAGATGTCATGCTATTGCAAAATCAGTAGGTAGTCACATAGGTCAGTAATGTAGAAGAGATAGTATCAAATAGCATACAAAGGATCCAGTATAAGGACCTTAGAAGAGATTAGTAGAGAACTAGAATTGCTTAAAGAAACAGATATTTCAAAGCTCAGTTCTGAAACTCGAAATAGGTCTAAAAGAGTTAGGGTTTTTTTTTTTGAAATAAAACCAATTCCAGCAAATCACATAGCCAATGGTTTCATAACTCGGAAGAACCCCCAAATTCTAGTGTTTCTACCATCAATCGAGCGCAGAGATGAGAGGACAAGCAATCAAGAAAAAGGGTACTAATCGAAACTGGCTCAAAGGTTTCAGAAAGGAACTGAGACCTTTAACACGTTCTTTCAGTAGCACAAACTCATGAGAAGCGTAGTAAAAGAACGACATGCGAGACACAGAAAAAGAACTCAAAGAAGCATAGTGGAAGAAGCTGATAAGAAACATAGTAGAAGAAAACTAATCAGGACACAGCAGGAGAAACATACAAAGAACATGGTAGGAGGAAACTTATTAAGAACACAGTAAAAGGAGCACACAAAGAACATGGTAACAGAAACTTAACAAGAACACAGTAGAGAAACATATAAAGAACACAGTAGAGAAACATATAAAGAACTCAAAAGAAACATATAAAGAACATAGTAGAGGAACATATAAAGAATACAGTAGAAAAACATCTAAATAACTCAAAAAAGAAAAACCCTAAATCGCAAAAATATAAAGGTTTTGAAAGCATAAATTTTGAAAGAAATACCAAGAGATCGTTTAAAAGTTTAGGGAAAACACGGATCTAGAACAAATCTAAAGAAAAATAGAAGAACCTCAAAAGCTAGGGTTTCAAGAGAACCCAAACGGTGAGAAAGGCTAGGATAGCTGTTCATCTAAGCAGGAGGGGTCGAAACCAGGCTCGAAACAGGCATGGCTTGCCGGAGTAAGGCCAGAGATGGCCATAAAAACTTGAACCAACAAGGTCTGGATGAAGCTCTTCGTATTCAGACCATGAAACCTCAGCAAACAAGTGTGTAGGAACCCTAGAGAACCGGTAGGTGGTGAGACCACCATAGATTCAGGCCAGGATGTGGCCAGAGAAGGTGAGTGAGACTCATCGGAGCTGAAGGGGAGGGGGAAGGTTCTAGAGATAACAGAGATAGAGAGATAGAGGAGAGGGTCGGTTGAGTGAGGAATGAGAGGGGTTTGGGGGGTCGTTTGGTTTAATTTGGAAAGAAAGAATCCGGACCGTTGATCAAAATTGATCAACGGCCAAGATTCAATCAGATTGGGTCGGGTAGATCTGGAATTGGGCTTGGGTCTATTGGGCTGGTTTAATTGGGTTGGGGTATTGGGTTTAATTAGGCTAAATTAGGAGACAAAATCTGGCTATAAGTTAAATAGCCCCTTTTTTCCCATTTAATTTATAAAAAAATAGTAAATAAATTTTTGAAAACTAATTAAAAGTACTAAAATGATTTATAGTGTATAATTATCAATTTAAAAGTATTAAAAATCCCATTTTATAAACATGAGACGAATTTAAACCTAAAAAATGGCTANAATCGGTGAGTTGGGGTTTCATGGCGGCTGATGGTCGAAAGGGGCGAGATTGGAGGTAGCCGGAGAGACGGTGGAGATCATCGGAGAAGAAAGAACCAGAAGGTTCTAGAGAGAAGGGAGAGGAAGAGACGAGATAGAAAGAGAGACCGTCTCGTAGAAATGAGGGGTCTGGGGGGGGGGGTAATTTAGATTTAATTTAAGGTAAATGAATCTGGGTCGTTGATCTTATTTGATCAACGGCTCAGATTAAAACGGGGTTGGACCGGGTTATATTAGGGATTGGGCTGGGTTAGTTTAATTGGGATACTGGGCCAATTAAAATCTGATAGGGGGTATGGCCAAATTGGCTAAAATTGAAATAATAAAGGGTTGTTTATTAAATAGCCAATTTTCCCCTTTTTTATTATTTTATAAAATAGTAAAATGATTTTAAAACAAATTGAAGATAATGGACTAGTTAATAGCATATGAGTATTAATTTAAAAATGCTAAAAATGATTTGTAATTGTAAAATGCTGTTAATTGTAAAATAGGCTATAATTGCAATTATATTCAATTTAGCTTAAAAAAATACCAAACAAATGTGTAAAAATATGCAAAAAATTACCTTAATTATATCTTGGTGTAAATATGAGATTAAAAATAAATTATTCACCAAAAATGCCAGTTTGAGAATAATTATTGAATTTTGTACTATTAAAATAGACAATAAATTGATTTTAAAATCTTTAAAAATAAAGAAAAAATACCAAAACTCTTGGGCATGCTTATATATGCATGTACATGCTATTTTGAGAATATTTTGAGTATAAAAATATGTAGGAAAAAATTGGGTATCAACAACCAGATCTAGAGGCCCTCCACCTCCTCCTCCTCCAAGCAATACAAAAGGCAAAGGAAAAACAAAAATGGACGACTTAAGTGGTATTCGAAAGGAGAATGTTGAGAACACAGAAACTTCAGACGGTCGGAGTACCCCGACACCAAATATCTAGTCTTAAGATTGGAACAAAAGATACTGGAGCTACAAGGAGAGCTTGAGCAGGTTTACAACTTGGCGAACTTATCACTCACCCTGAATGTCCCTGACATCAACCAACAAAACACAAAGAATCCAGCACCTCCCCAAAACACACCAAACCAACATCCACAAAACCCTCCTGCACCACATCAATACGCAAACCCACCTCAACATCTCAATCCCTTGCCAATACCAACTCCACCACAACACCACCACCAATCAATCCAATACCCACCAACCGCCACTTACCACACTCCCCAAAATACACCACAACCCATTCCCTATCCTCAAAACTCAACCAATGACCATCACTACACCCAAGTCCCTGGCACTCATCAAGACAACCCCATATATGTGGAGACCATACCTCACCTTACTCAACTAACTTCCTATACACCAGAATCCTCCGAGAAGGACCTGCACATTAAAACATGGCTGAAGAACTCAAGAAATTGACAAGTCGGGTTCAGGGTGTCGAAGGCGGCAAAGGGATAGAAGGTTTGAATTATGATGACCTATGCATACAGCCAGATGTGGAACTGCCGGAGGGGTACAAACCTCCTAAGTTCGAGATGTTTGACGGTACAGGTGATCCTAGGGTTCATCTAAGGACCTATTGTGACAAGCTTGTCGGGGTCGGAAAGGATGAAAAGATCCGGATGAAACTCTTCATGAGGAGTCTTACTGGTGATGCTTTGTCCTGGTACATCAGCCAGGATCCTAAGAAATGGTCCAATTGGGTAAGTATGGCATCAGATTTCATGGACTGATTCAGGTTCAACACAGAAAATGCACCCGATGTTTTCTACATCCAGAATCTTAAGAAGAAACCCACTGAGACGTTCCGCGAGTATGCTACCCGCTGGAGGTCGGAAGCGGCCAAGGTCAGGCCATCTTTGGATGAAGAACAGATGAACAAGTTCTTCGTCAGAGCACAGGACCCGCAGTATTACCAAAGGTTGATGGTTATTGAAAACCATAAATTCTCCGATATCATCAAACTTGGGGAAAGAATTGAGGAAGGCATCAAAAGCGGGATGGTAACGAATTTTGAGGCATTACAGGCCACAAATAAAGCATTGCAATCAGGCGGCATATCAAAGAAGAAAGACGTTGGGGCTGTAATGGTGGCTCAAGGCCCGAAATCTCCACTTACCTATCGAACACCTCCCCACCCACATATCAAACACCTCCATCCACATACCAAGCACCACCACCCATATATCAACCATCATCTCCCAAATATTCCCAACCAGCCACTGTCTATCATNTTGGAAAGTCACAAAATCACTTTCCACGAGGATGAGTTGCCACCTGAGGGTCTGAATCACAACAGCGCACTGCACATCACAGTGCGATACAAAGACTACTTCATTACCAGGGTCCTGATTGACGGAGGATCAAGCCTCAAT
>NC_032000.1:36975874-36985060 GCF_001879085.1 Nicotiana attenuata | reverse complement strand
GAGGAGAGGGTCGGTTGAGTGAGGAATGAGAGGGGTTTGGGGGGTCGTTTGGTTTAATTTGGAAAGAAAGAATCCGGACCGTTGATCAAAATTGATCAACGGCCAAGATTCAATCAGATTGGGTCGGGTAGATCTGGAATTGGGCTTGGGTCTATTGGGCTGGTTTAATTGGGTTGGGGTATTGGGTTTAATTAGGCTAAATTAGGAGACAAAATCTGGCTATAAGTTAAATAGCCCCTTTTTTCCCATTTAATTTATAAAAAAATAGTAAATAAATTTTTGAAAACTAATTAAAAGTACTAAAATGATTTATAGTGTATAATTATCAATTTAAAAGTATTAAAAATCCCATTTTATAAACATGAGACGAATTTAAACCTAAAAAATGGCTAATATTGCAATTATGCAATTTTATCCTTAAAAAACTAAAATAAATTTGTAAAAATACGTAAAAAATATCTTAGCTATACTTTAGTATAAACATGAGAATCCAATAAAACCAAAAATGATAATTTTGGGGACAATTGTTGGTTTTTTTTGACAAAATAGGGCAGTAAATTGATTTAAAAATCTTGGAAAAATTAAGGAAAAATAATGAAACCTTGGGATATGCTTATATACGCATATATAGATTATTTTGAAGGTATTTTGCATATTTAAAATACAGAAAAAAATTGAGTATCAACAAGATCGCCTCCTCTACATTTGCATGGCTGAAGGATCGCCACTTCTGCATTGCATGGCTGAAAGATCGCCACCTTTACATTTGCATGGCTGAAAGATCGCCACTTCTGCATTGCATGGCTGGAAGATCGCCACCTTTACATTTGCCTGGCTGAAAGATCGCCACCTTATTTACATTTGCATGGCTGAAAGATCGCCACCTACTGCATCTCATGGGCTGAAAGATCGCCAAACTATCTGAAGGCGTCATTATTCAGAGGCACCATTTGCATAGCCCGAGAACACCATGCCATGGCCTGAGGATCCCTTTTAATCTTTTGCATATCATTATTCAAATGCGTCATGGTTCGGAGGCATCATTCCCATAGCCTGAGAGCATCATTTCATGGCCTGCGAATCCTTTATTATACGCTTCACGGCCCAGGATATCATGGTCTAAGGACGTCATTCTAATCGTCCAAAGACAACATTCATGGTCCGACGGGAATGTGCATCATGTTTGAATTTACGCACAATATATGCTTGTATTGCTTATTTGCAGGTGAACCGGCGAGCAACGGCCATCTCGGCAGGAGCGATCCCGCTCCAGTTCCTGCAGCCCCATTAGACTTTAACCATTCACCCCGTCTTGAATATTGCGTCCATTCTCGGAAAGTCTCCATCGGCATATTCCTTCGACGAATCCTGAACTACATATGGCCTGATTCCTGTAAGACCAGGGATATGTAGGCAGCTCAGAAGCTATAGCACGACCTAAGTCTCCTCAAACCATTTCGCAAGGTCAAATTGGCCATCATATCTTTACCCGACAACTCTCTCATCCTTCCCGGGTAAAGAGGGGCAGCTGTTGATACCCAATTTTTCCCTAAATATTTTTAATATGCAAAATACTTTCAAAATAGCATATGTATCCATATATAGGTATCTCCAAATGTTTTATTATTTTTCCTTAATATTCAAAGATTTTTAAAATCAATGTATTGCCCTATCTTATCCAGAAAAACCCAATAATTATTCCCAAAATTACCATTTTGGTGATTCATTTACTCGATTCTCATATTTATGCTAAAAATATAGCTAATGTAATTTTTGCATATTTTTACAAATTTATTTAGTATTTTTAAAAAGCTAAATTGCATACAATTGCAACATTAGCCTCTTTTAGATTTAATTACGTTTATGTCTATAAAAATTAGTTCCAATATTTTTAATTTTATAATTATGCATTATTAATCATTTTAGTACCTTTAATTTATTTTCAAAAATTATTCTACTATTTTTTATAAAATAAATAAGGGAAAAGTGGCTATTTAAAATATAGCCCAATTGTGTTTCAATTGTAGCCTGAACTAACCCCCAATTTTTAAACCCAATTACCCGGCCCAAATCCCAATCATACCCGACCCACGACCCAATTAAAACAACCCGCCCGGATTCACATTTAATCCCAGCCGTTGATCGCTCAGATCAACGGCTCACATTAACTCTTTCCTTTTTTAATCTTGACCTACCCCCAAACCCTAACCATTTCTCACCTCAGCCGCCTCTGAATCCCTTTCTCTCTCAATTATCTCTCAACTCTCTCTCAAACCCTAGCCACCGCCCTCAACTACCACCCTAAAACCTCCCAAATCAATGTCTTCCAAAGCCATTGGAAACCTGTATCTACCTCATATGGCTTCTACATGCCCGATTATCATGGTTTCAAGGCTAGATCCTGGAAAAGTCTGGTCCAGACCTTGGTTGATTTCAGTTCTAGGGCTGTCTCCGGTCATCTTTGACCTTGCTCCGGCCAGCCATGGCTATTCAAGCCTGACTCTTGACTTCTCCTGCTTAGATCGATGATTTTCCAAGCCTTTCTCACCATCTGGGGTTCTTCTGAAACCCTAACCTTTGAGGTTCTTCCGATTTCTTTTAGATCTGTTTTAGATTCGTGTTTACTCTAAACTTCTAAACGTTTTTCTCAAGGTCTCTTTCAAAACTCTGCCTTCAAAACCCCTTTATCTTTTTCGATTTAGGTTTTGTTAAGTTATTTCGAAGCTTTCTCTGATTTCTTTTGACATGTTCTACTGTATTTCCTTATGTCGTTCTTCTACTTGAGTTTGCATGTTAAGGGCCTTAACCTTTTTGAGATTTCTGAATCTATTTTTTGTTAGTATTTGTCTGATTTACTTGTTTTTCATCTCTAGACTCGATTGATGGTGAAAAACCCTAAAATTTTGGGTTCATTCGAGTTCTGAGACTATTTGCTATGTGATTTACTTGTCCATCATCTTTGAATTCGATTGGTTTCAAAATCCTAATTTCTTTGGACCTATTCGAGCTTCTGAAATTGCTTCATCTGTTGCTCGACTAGATTTAAAATCTTTTGTTTCAACATCCGTTTCTTTATGTGATTCTGATTTCCTGCCATCATTGAAACTCGACTATATTTTTCATAAAGGTCTTTTTACTTGACCTTTTGCATGCTTCTGATACTCTCTCTTTTCTCTATTACTAAGTTGGTGAAATTGACCTATGTGACTACCATGTTTCGATAGTTCACTATCTACTGACTTTGTGATTGTTATTGCATGATGCTTCTCTTTGTCATAAGTTCAGCCTCGCATGCCTAATGTTTATGCACTCTTTTATATGCTAAATTTCCCTCTAAAATGACCTTCAATTGTGGACTGATTTCAAACCACTCCTTGTGTAATTCTGATTGCACTCGTGTGTTAAGTAATTGATTTTTTCCTTGTTTTACTGATTTCCCTGTTTCTTGGATTGATTTGAAAACTTCCCTTTAGACTTTCGATTCTCCTGTTCTTAGCTTGGTTTATTCATGGGAACCCATGTTATTCTCTCCAAATCAGTAATTTCGAATCCCTGACTCCTTGATTTACTATGTGCTGATTGTCTCCATATTCTGCAAATTTATTGTGTTTCTTACCTTATTTGGTTAACCGAGTATTTCAAAGATTCTTCATTAGTTATTCCCTTAATTAAACCTCTATGTACTTACCCCTAATTGTCTATTCTGCACATGATGCTCTACTTGATTTCTTTCCTTAAATGTTTTCTGCCCATTACCGTTTAATTTTAACTCCTTAATTAAAGGAAGTCTTTGATACTGATTTTATTTTTAATTAGTACATAGTTCCATAATTACTGCTAAACTATGATTCTTGCCTTATTTTCTACCTGTTTTCAAAATATAAATACCTTGCTCTTTCATTAGCACACAGACGAACACTCTGAGTTCTAAAATCACTCACACTCAAAACATTCTCTCATGCTTTACTACTTCTACTGTGACCTATTTAGCTGGCTGAAACCCAAAGCTAATTTCAAAATCCTGCTACCTTGCCTTTACTGTATTTTTCTTCTTTGAACTTGTATGTTCTGATTAAAATTTCAGCATCACAACAACATGTTTACTTAAAACTTTTGCCTTCTTGTCTGCCTACTGCTTGTGTTTAATTCAGTACTTTGTTCTAGCATGCTATAATTTCTTTCTTCCTATTCTGAATCTATGTATTAAGTATCCTAAACCCCTACCCCAATGTGTTTGATATTGATGGTTTGTTTGAGGCATGACAGTATTGAGCATTATTGTCCATGACTCAAATTTGATTCCCCTGGGATCATAACCTCTATGTATTCTCTAGTATTGTGTGTTCTGGTGGGCTTATGGGCATGCCAGCATCTCCTATTGCTGTGCATGCCCAGAGCTGACCCTTGCCTAAGTACATAGGCTCTTTGCAATTTCCCAACCCTTGAACCCCTTTTGTATGAAATTATTAACTTGTTTATGGCTGTTTCCCAGCACCTCTTTCCCCCTCCTTTATTCCCTCAGAACTTTGTTTCTTCACTTGCACTCTCTCTTAGACTTAAGTTCTGCCCCCTCTTGTGAGCCTTGCCTTGGGACCCATGAGCTCCCTCTGAACTTGGACACTTGAGGGCTGGCACTTCCACACTGCACTTGTCCCTATTCTGGTGATACAATTTGGGTGTGAGCACTGCCCGGAGTCCCATTGAGGCTCTTAGGGAACTCTGACACACTCAAATCGGAGAAAGGCTTTGGATCAATGGTCTTTGAGTTGGTCTATCTCATAACTCAGAGAGGAAGTCAAGAATCAGGCTTCCTCTGGTTGTACTTTTCTTTGTACTTTTCTGATGTAATTTATTATTCTGGTTTGTNCAGCCGTCGAGGGATCGAGCTAGATCCATCTAAAGTCAAGGCTATTTAGGAGTTACCGCCGCCTAGGAGCAAAAAGGACGTGATGAGCTTCCTAGGGCGTCTCAATTATATCAATCGCTTCATAGCACAGTCCACACTCATATGTGAACCCATCTTCAAGATGTTGAGAAAAGATGCCGAGACAAGCCGAACCGAGGATTGTCAGAAAGCTTTTGACAAAATCAAGGAGTACCTGTCCACACCACCGGTCTTGGTCCTGCCAGAGCCGGGACGGCCTTTGCTACTCTATCTATCTGTATTGGATGGAGCCTCCAGATGCGTTCTGGGACAACATGATGAGATAGGGAGAAAGGAGCAAGCCATATACTACTTGAGTAAGAAGTTCACACCTTACGAAGCATGATACTCTCTGCTGGAATGCACGTGTTGTGCTTTGACCTGGATAGCTCAGAAATTGAGGCATTACTTCTGTGCCTATACCACATACCTCATATCCAGGATGGATCCTTTGAAGTATATATTTCAGAAACCTATGCCAACCGGGAAATTGGCCAAATGGAAGATACTGTTGAGTGAGTTCGATATCGTCTACGTAACTCAAAAGGCGGTCAAAGGACAAGCATTGGCAGATCATCTCATTAAGAATCCGGTGGGAGTAGAATACAAACCCTTGAAAACATATTTTCCTGATGAAGAAGTGTCATTCGTAGGAGAAGACATTACCGAAGCATACGACGGTTGGAGGATGTTCTTTGACGGAGCTGCAAATTTCAAAGGTGTGGGCATTGGAGCAGTTTTGGTATCAGAAACAGCTCAACATTATCCGGTATTTGCTAAACTCAGGTTTCCCTGCACTAACAACATGGCGTAGTATGAGGCCTGCATACTAGGACTTAACATGGCAGTCGACATGAATATTTAGGAGCTGCTGGTAATTGGTGATTCAGATTTGCTTGTGCACCAGGTACAAGGAGAGTGGGCCACCAAGAATCCCAAGATATTGCCATATCTGCACCATGTGCAGGAATTGAGGAAGAGGTTCACCAAGATAGAGTTTCGGCATGTACCCAGAATTCAGAATGAGTTTTCCGATGCATTGGCCACCTTGTCATCTATGATACGACATCCGGACAAGAACTTCATTGATCCTATCCCAGTAAAAGTGCATAATCAACCGGCTTGTTGTGCCCATATTGAGGAAGAAGCAGATGGAAAACCTTGGTTCCATGACATCAAGGAGTATTTGGCGAAAGGAGAATATCTGGAGCATGCAAACCACACTCAGAAACGCACACTTTGGAGATTGTCCAATCACTTCTTTCACAGCGGAGGAAATTTGTACAGAAGAACTCCTGATTTAGGATTGCTAAGATGTGTCGACGCAAAAAAAGCTTCTAAACTACTTGAGGAGATACACGCCGGGACCTGCGGCCCCCATATGAATGGTTTTGTCTTGGACAAGAAGATACTCAGGGCCGGTTACTTTTGGATGACCATAGAGACCGACTGCGTCCAGTATGTCCGCAAATGCTACCAATGTCAAGTGCATGCTGATATGACAAAAGTGCCGCCAAATGAGCTCAACGCAACAAGCTCGCCTTGGCCATTCACCGCCTGGGGAATGGATGTCATTGGTTCGATTAAGCCCACAGCTTCAAACGGACACAGGTTTATTCTGGTAGCCATTGATTACTTCACAAAATGGATAGAGGCTGCATCTTACAAAGCTGTAACCAAGAAAGTCGTCGCAGATTGTTGATACCCAATTTTTCCCTAAATATTTTTAATATGAAAAATACTTTCAAAATAGCATATGTATGCATATATAGGTATGTCCAAATGTTTTATTATTTTTCCTTAATTTTTAAAGATTTTTTAAAATCAATTTATCGCCCTATCTTCTCCAGAAAAACCCAATAATTATTTCCAAAATTACTATTTTTGGTGATTCATTTATTGGACTCTCATATTTATGCTAAAAATATAGCTAATGTAATTTTTGCATATTTTTTAAAAATTTATTTAGTATTTTTAAGACTAAATTGGATACAATTGCAACATTAGCCTCTTTTAGATTTAATTACGTTTATGTCTATAAAAATTAAGTCCAATATTTTTAATTTGATAATTTTGTATTATTAATCATATTAGTACCTTTAATATATTTCCAAAAATTATTCTACTATTTTTTATAAAATAAATAAGGAAAAAGTGGCTATTTAAAGTATAGCCCAATTGTGTTTCAATTGTAGCCTGAATAGACCCCCAATTTTAAACCCAATTACCCTGCCCAAATCCCAGTCATACCCGACCCATGACCAAATTAAAAAAACCCGCCCGAATTCCCATTTAATCCCAGCCGTTGATCGCTCAGATCAACGGCTCACATTAACTATTTCCTTTTTTAATCTCGACCTACCCCAAAACCCTAACCATTTCTCACCCCCAGCTGCCTCTGAATCCCTTCCTCTCTCGATTCTCTCTCAACTCTCTCCCAAACCCTATCCGCCACCCTCAACTACCACCCACAAACCACCCAAATCAATGGCAGCCGCCTCTGAATCCCTTCCTCTCTCGATTCTCTCTCAACTCTCTCCCAAACCCTAGCCGCCGCCCTCAACTACCACCCAGAAACCACCCAAATCATTGGCTTCCAAAGCCATTGGAAGCCTTTATCTACCTCCTATGGCTTCTACATGCCCGATTATCATGGTTTCAAGGCTAGATCCTGGAAGAGTCTGGTCCAGACCTTGGTTGATTTCAGTTCTATGGCTGTCTCCGGTCATCTTTGACCTTGCTCCGGCCAGCCATGGCTATTCAAGCCTGACTCTTGACTTCTCCTGCTTAGATCGATAATTTTCCAAGCCTTTCTCACCATCTGGGGTTCTTCTGAAACCCTAACCTTTCAGGTTCTTCCGATTTCTTTTAGATCTATTCTGGATTCGTGTTTACTCTAAACTTCTAAATGTTTTCCGCAAGGTCTCTTTCAAAACTATGCCTTCAAAACCCTTTATCTTTTTCGATGGTTTTGTTAAGTTATTTCGAAGATTTCTCTGATTTTTTTGACATATTCTACTGTGTTGCCTTATGTCGTTCTTCTACTTGAGTTTGCATGTTAAGGGCCTTAACCTTTTTGAGATTTCTGAATCGACTTTTTGTTAGTATTTGTCTGATTTACTTATTTTTCATCTCTAGACTCGATTGATGGTGAAAACCCTAAAATTTTGCATTCATTCGAGTTCTGAGACTATTTGCTGTGTGATTTACTTGTCCATCATCTCTGAATTCGATTGGTTTCAAAACCCTAATTTCTTTAGACCTATTCGAGCTTCTGAAGTTGCTTCATCTGTTGCTCGACTAGATTTAAAATCTTTTGTTTCAACATCCGTTTCTTTATGTGATTCTGATTTCCTGCCATCATTGAAACTCGACTATATTTTTCATAAAGGTCTTTTTACTTGACCTTTTGCATGCTTCTGATACTGTCTCTTTTCTCTATTACTAAGTTGGTGAAATTGACCTATGTGACTACCATGTTTCGATAGTTCACTATCTACTGACTTTGTGATTGTTATTGCATGATGCTTCTCTTTGTCATAAGTTCTGCCTCGCATGCCTAATGTTTATGCACTCT
The DNA here is from genome assembly GCF_001879085.1 of Nicotiana attenuata. NCBI lineage: Eukaryota > Viridiplantae > Streptophyta > Magnoliopsida > Solanales > Solanaceae > Nicotiana > Nicotiana attenuata. Next base: position 36,976,559 of record NC_032000.1, on the reverse strand, counting down.
TTTATATGCTAAATTTCCCTCTAAAATGACCTTCAATTGTGGACTAATTTCAAACCACTACTTGTGTAATTCTGATTGCACTCGTGTGTTAAGTAATTGATTCTTTCCTTGTTTTACTGATTTCCCTGTTTCTTGGATTGATTTGAAAACTTCCCTTTAGACTTTCGATTCTCTTGTTCTTAGCTTGGTTTATTCATTGGAACCCATGTTATTCTCTCCAAATTAGTAATTTCGAATCCCTGACTCCTTGATTTACTATGTGCTGATTGTCTCCATATTCTGCAAATTTATTGTGTTTCTTACCTTATTTGGTTAACTGAGTATTTCAAAGATTCTTCATTAGTTATTCCCTTAATTAAACCTCTATGTACTTACCCCTAATTGTCTATTCTGCACATGATGCTCTACTGGATTTCTTTCCTTAAATGTTTTCTGCCCATTACCGTTTAATTTTTAACTCCTTAATTAAAGGAAGTCTTTGATACTGATTTGATTTTTAATTAGTACATAGTTCCATAATTACTGCTAAACTATGATTCTTGCCTTATTTTCTACCTGTTTTCAAACTATAAATACCTTGCTCTTTCACTAGCACAGGAGAACACTCTGAGTACTAAAAATCACTTACACTCAAAATATTCTCTCCTGCTTTTACTACCTTCTACTGTGACCTATTTAGCTGGCT
>NC_032000.1:36939445-36975859 GCF_001879085.1 Nicotiana attenuata | reverse complement strand
CATAAAATAAAGAACATAGAGATTTTTACGTGGAAAACACCTGGCTCAAAGGGTGAAAAAAAACCACGACCTACTACTCAGTAGGATTTTCCCAAACTTCCACTAAAATCACTGAGCCAAAACAACATTTACAAAACTCTTTGTAAACCTAAGGATTAAACTCTAATCCCAGTGTAGCACACAGCCTCAACTGTTGCGACACCTTCAAGTTAACTCTAACTTGAATACTCAAAGTACCTAATACAATTGCTTCTATGAAAGCTGGAAAGGTACAACTTTAAAACACCCACTACAATTGAACTAAAATAAAAGAAAGACACAATGGAATTGGTTCTTCTATCTTGTCCAAGTAGCTTCAGGAATGCACACTTGAATCTCACATAAATTGCTTGCAAAATTGCCTCGCTCTTTTGCTCTCAATTTAGTTTAACTTCTGCATTTGTGCAATCCCTGTAAAAGAGAACAATCATTGTTATTTAATGAGTTAGTAATCAGAGTTTGATTGAGACTCAATTGCTGATCTTCCATCGAAGTTGAGTCCTTGAACAATACAAACTCCAACCCTATCCTTTACCCGGATTGTGTCCTCTTCCCATGAGAAGACTTTCTCTCCTCATCCAATATGCAACCTTTTCGATTAGTTCAGGAGATATTGCTGCCTGATCACTGAGACTTATCTCCTTCACGTGTATCTCACATGTCTTGGTTGATAGATACTGTGCCTCACATGATGGACCTGGTCCATGACTGAGTTCATTTGTCTTTCTTCAAAACTTCACCTGAACTTGGGCCAACAAATTGATTCTTTCCTTGTTTTACTGATTTCCCTGTTTCTTGGAGTGATTTGAAAACTTCCCTTTAGACTTTCGATTCTCCTGTTCTTAGCTTGGTTTATTCATGGGAACCCATGTTATTCTCTCCAAATCAGTAATTTCAAATCCCTGACTCCTTGATTTACTATGTGCTGATTGTCTCCATATTCTGCAAATTTATTGTGTTTCTTAACTTATTTGGTTAACCGAGTATTTCAAAGATTCTTCATTAGTTATTCCCTCAATCAAACCTCTATGTACTTACCCCTAATTGTCTATTATGCACATGATGCTCTACTTGATTTCTATCCTTAAATGTTTTCTACCCATTACCGTTTAATTTTAACTCCTTAATTAAAGGAACTCTTTGATACTGATTTGATTTTTAATTAGTACATAGTTCCATAATTACTGCTAAACTATGATTCTTGCCTTATTTTCTACCTGTTTTCAAACTATAAATACCTTGCTCTTTCATTAGCACACATACGAACACTCGGAGTTCTAAAAATCACTTACACTCAAAACATTCTCTCCTGCTTTACTACATCTACTGTGACCTATTTAGATGGCTGAAAGCCAAAGCTATATTTCAAAATCCTACTACCTTGCCTTTACTGTATTTTGCTTCATCGAACTGGTATGTTCTGATTAAAATTTCAGCATCACAACAACATGTTTACTTAATACTTTTGCCTTCTTGTCTACCTACTGCTTGTGTTTAATTCAGTACTTTGTTCTAGCTTGCTGTAATTTCTTTCTTCCTATTTTGAATCTATGTATTAAGTATCCTAAACCCCTACCCCAATGTGTTTAATACTGATGGTTTGTTTGAGGCATGATAGTATTGAGCATTGCTGTCCATGACTCAAACTTGATTCCCCTGGGATCATAACCTCTATGTATTCTCTAGTATTGTGTGCTCTGGTGGGCTTATGGGCATGCCAGCATCTTCTATTGTCGTGCATGCCCAAAGCTGACCCTTGCCTAAGTACATAGGCTCTTTGCAATTTCCCAACCCCTGAACCTCTTTTTGTATGAAATTATCAACTTGTTCCCTCTCCTCTATTCCCTCAGAACTCTATTTCTTCACTTGTACTCTCTCTTAGACTTAAGTTCTGCCCCCATCCTGTGAGCCTTGCCTTGGGACCCATGAGCTCCCTTTGAACTTGGACACTTTAGGGCTGGAACTTCCACACTGCACTTGTCCCTATTCTGGTGATGGAATTTGGGTGTGAGCACTGCCCGGATTCCCATTGAGGCTCTTAGGGAACTCTGACACACCCAAATTGGAGAAAGGCTTTGGATCAATGGTCTTTGAGTTGGTCTATCTCATAACTCAGAGAGGAAGTCAAGAATCAGGCTTCCTCTGGTTGTACTTTTCTTTGTACTTTTCTGATGTAATTTATTACTCTGGTTTGTAATAAGTTGTAATAAACATTTGGGGCTGGCTAGTGAAAAAGGGTGGGTAACTATGCATGCAAGGGTAGGAATCATGCCTATAGGGTGTTTTAATTTCTAAATATTCAAACTTCACCTAGAAACCATGCCTATAGGGTGTTTTAACTTTGGCGTATTCAAATTTCACCTAGAAACCATGCCTATAGGGTGTTTTAACTTCTGCATATTCAAATTTCACCTAGAAGCCATGCCTATAGGAATATTTTAACTCTGCATAATTCAAACTGCATTTAGATACCATGTCTATAAGGTTTAAAACAAGTTTCTGCATTAAGATACCATGTCTATAAGGTTTAAAACAAGTTTTTGGATTTAGATACCATGTCTATAAGGTTTAAAACAAGTTTCTGCACTTAGACACCATGTCTATAAGGTTTCTGCAATCAGATACCACGTCTAAAAATCAGTAATGCATAGAAATCATGCCTATAGGGATCCTCGAGCAATTCTGATTCGTTTTCATTCGCAGTCAATGTTAGATATAAAATCAGTAATAGTAGATGCTATAACCTGCAGAACCAGTAACCAACTTATTTAATTTTTGTACATTCTGCATCTCTTTTAATAATCTAAGTCCCTCGCTTAACAAGTTTAACAAGTATGCATATAGGACTTCAAACAATTCGTTTCGAGCCTTGCTATCTCATCACCCTCTAAAATCAGTAGATATCATGCCTATAAGATCCTGTCTAAACACTTAGGCAAGCTTTAGAGTAATAACTGTAAATTGAATCTGTTTCTATTGATCATTACAACCAGCAGGCAGGCCTGATTCAGGCTTTTTATCTGAGTTATGTAATAAACCAATCTGCCTCAATATTTAAACTCCCTCGTCTTTGGTATTTTTAATCAGACCTAAAAAAGTATGTGCAAGTCATGCTAATTATATGCTTTCTTTGTTTAAGGAGATATATATGAGCCTTTGTTTGTTTATATGCTTTCCCCTAAAATATGCAATATGTGTTTTGTATGTCGCCTTAGAGTTTTTCCCTTTGAAACTTCAAATAAGCCTAATATCCCTCCCTTTTTAGGATTAGTAGTCCTAAGTGTCGCCGGGACTGATAGAAGTGGGACGGGTAATAGCATGCAATAAGTAATCGAGATCAACCCGCGCTTTAAATACCTTAACGGGGTGGGAAGGGTAGATATGGATATGATGACCACGCGATAATGTCACGTGTAGCCCCTCATTGAGGAGTGATTACCAGACATTGTGTGGGGTGATCCATATTTTTAATAAACCTAGGACCCCCTTCCTTTATTCTTCATTTCTTTTCTTTTAGCATTGTATTTCCTTATTCAAAATAACCTCTTTTAATTATTCTTCTAAACTTTGTCTACTTTCAAATCATTATGTGTTGAAATCCCCTCTTATTTGAGGCTTATCTGCCTATATGTTAATTGCACCTCAATTCACAATAATTGTCTGGCCGGGAACCACACTAGTGGATTTTGAGGGGTGCGTAACACCTTTCCCTTAGAATAATTTCAAGCCCTTACCCTATCTCTGGTTATTCAAATCAAACTCTTTTGGTGTCCTAATGCACCCTAATCATTAGGTGGCGACTCTTCAACTGCAAACCCAGTTCCCAAAAGGAATGAGTTGTCCCTCCAAATGTCATAAACCCGATTTTGCGAGAAAAAGGGGGCGTGACAGCATGGCGACTCTGCTGGGGATATTTAGGCTTTTTACCATTTCAGACTATTATTGTGAATTTATGCTCCTTTATTACTTGCTTATTTCCTTCAAGCATTTAATTCCCTCTTCAACTACAAAACTGACTTGTCTCTTGTTTCTTTCCTTTACTGCTTTCCTTTACTACTGCTTTAAATTATGAAAACTGTTATATTTACGGCTTTCTTGACGTGTAAATATGTTGACAACATGTCTTTAATTATTTCATAATCATGCTCAACATCATATTCCACTCGTGCCAAACAAAACCATAGCAACGCTTATAATGAGTGGTTGCGCTCTTCCGATATTATCACCCCCTAACTCCGGAAAAGGCATATTTGCGGTAAAACCAATTGATAAACGGTGTAGTCGACGGTTCCGTGCCTTTCCCCCTTGAGTTGTCCGCTCAAGGGTACCAGTCTAAAACCCCATAGAAACCTTACTCTGTTTAACTGTGCATGCATCATGGTCAAACCTAGCCGAGTCAGTTATGTTTTCCGCATAATGACTCTTTAAGATAGACTAGTCCAAAGTCCACTGGGTTTCCCTAAAACCCAAACGGACATCATCACGTTCTGTGCATTTATTTGGAGAACTAAATACTTTTATGCCAATTATTGATATTTAAATAGTCGAGTCCGGTGGGGGTAAGGTCCTAACCCTTTTGTCTTGCAGAAATATGAGGCACGAAGTCCCCAGATTCGTCATGGTCACCAACATCCACCCAAAATTGCTAAGCTGGTGGGAGGATCTTCACTCCAGTGATCAGACTCTTGTCCGAAAATATCTGGAAAATCTACCATCCCTCCTGGAAATCCAACCCAACAACAAGATCATATAAGCTTCTACTCTATTCTGGGATTGTGAGAGGTCTGTATTCCACTTCGGGGAAATTGAGATGACACCCTTGCTAGAAGAAATAGGAGGATTGGCCAGTATACCATGGGAAACTCCGGGTTTATTAATGCCTGAGAACCGCAAGGGCAGGGGTTTCCTCAAAATTATGGGTCTAAAGAAGAATCCAGAACTGACATGTTTGAAGGATTCTTACATCCCTTTTGATTATTTGTACGAGAGGTACGGTCACAGCAAATCCTATCGTACCTATCCTGAGGAGTTTTCCATCACATCATTAGGGCACATTCACCGAAGGGTCTTTGTATTCATGTTTTGCTTCCTGGGATTGATCGTGTTTCCAACGAAGAAAGCAAGAATCCACACCAGACTAGCTATGGTAACTAAAACTCTAATGGAGGGAATTGGTGGGCAACCATTCAGTATTGTGCCCATGATCATTGCGGAGATGTACCGAGCCTTGGAAAGGTGTCAACAAGGAGCCAAACACTTAGAAGGCTGCAATTTGCTACTTTAACTTTGGCTCATGGAGCATCTCCAAGGTGAATATTGACAAGAGATTCAGCGAAGGGACTGGGATGATCATATATCCTTCCATCATCCAAGGCGAATGAATTACATGCCCAACATGTTCGCTCAACCAGAGAATGCTAGAGAATGGGTCGAGCTCTTCGACAATCTGACTGAGGACCAAGTACAATGGATGTTCGAGTGGTTTCCGACCGAGGAGTTCATCGCCCGATCTAGAGATGCACCTTTCCTGATATTGATCGGTCTAAGAGGAACATACCCTTACGTCCCTCTCCGGGTTATGAGGCAAGCTGGTAGGAAGCAGGTTGTACCCAGGGTCGACAAGATGAGTCACTTCCGGGCTGACTTCCAGGATGATGATAGTCCTTAGAAGTGCCAAGCTCAGCATATGTGGCACTGCAAGATCGTCATGGGGAGGGATACCATCGAGCCAGATAGATACCATGCTGGTTGTGCTCCCTATTATTCAGGCTGGTTGGAGGATAAGCATGATGGCCTGGGCCAGCCTGGGTTTATTCGAGGTCACAGGATCATAGATGAAAAGGCCGAGGCACAGGTCAAATACAATCAACTGCGCAAGAGGATCCGGGAATGCGAAAGCGAGCACCGTGAGATACAAGAAGCCAATCAAAAGCTAATTGAGGAATGGAAGGATATGGCTGTCAGTGCCAACAAGCGACTGGGATATTTGGAGCGAGGCATAATGGAGTTGGAGAAGAAATTTCTCAAGAGGGTTGAAGACTGCCAAAATGCTGAAGGAAACGAAGGCGGACACCTAGCCAGAGCCTACCTATTACTGGGACTTCGCGAGTTGGGAAAGCTGTTCGATGGAGCCAGGGATGCCGAATCTGGGGAAGGTCCTTCTGGGACCAAATAGATAAGAGTTTTTCTTCTTTTTAAATGTAATAAGGCCAATGGCCACTATCAACTTTTATTTCCTGTTATCTAGTGTCGATTTGGGATTCGTCTACCTTTTATCAATAAAATTAGGCATTTAGCATTCCAAGTTCTCCAAATCAACTTGTCGCTAGGCCTACCTCGGGCACAAAGAGGTCCCCAAATTAGGACACGCTTTACATTCCCGCACTATGTGTTTAAATATTGCAACATCTTTTTATGATCTTCACTAACTTGTTACCTTTTTTGTTTTTACTTTTTGTTTATTATTTCCCCTCCCCAAAGGATAGTTCGTGCACTCTGGCAATCATCATCTTATTCCACGAGATCTAGGGGCCCTCCACCCACTCTTCATCTTAGTCCCGTCAAAAACTAGAACAAAGGGAAGATGGAAGATTTGACCAACGCCAGAAAGGAAAAGTCAACTGAACGGGTAGAGGTCACTCATGGCCATGTTACTCAGGTCTCCAAAGAGAATGCATCCCAACTCGAACAAAAGCTGCTGAAATTCCAAGAAGAACTTGATCAGGTTCGGAATCTAGCAAATATGTCATTTTCCCTCACCACTCCAGATATCAATTTCCCAAATGCTCAGAACCCTACACCTCCACAGAACATCCCGAAGCAACCAAGCCATCCCGCTTCTCACCACCACTGCAACACCTGCCATACCTCAAATAACACCCTGCTGCTCATCCCAGAACTTTAGAACTCCACAAATGACCACTGCCACACCCACCATGATACCCCCATCTACGTGGAGACTATGCCAAACTCCACCCAACCCATCTCAAACACACCCGAGTCTGATGATAAAGACTTGCTCATCAGAAACCTGGCCGAAGAACTTAAGAAATTGACTAGTCAAATTCAAGGCGTTGAAGGAAGTAAGGAAATTGAAGGGCTGAACTACAAAGATCTTTGCATACAACCCGATGTCGAACTGCCCGAGGGGTAAAAACCTCCTAAGTTCGAGATGTTTGATGGTACAGGGGACCCAAGGGTCCATTTGAGAACATACTGTGACAAGTTACTTGGAGTAGGGAAAGACAAAAGAATCCGCATGAAGCTATTCATGAGGAGCTTGAAGGGAGACGCTCCATCTTGGTACATTATCCAGGATCCGAAGAAGTGGTCGAACTGGGTGAATATGGCATCCGACTTTATGGACAGGTTCAGGTTCAACACAGAGAATGCGCCGGACGTATTCTACATTCAGAATCTAAAGAAGAAGCCTACAGAAATATTCCGCGAGTATGCTACTCGCTGGAGGTCCGAAGCTGCTAAGGTCAGACCTGCCTTAGAAGAGGAACAGATGAATAAATTCTTCGTCCGGACTCAGGACCCGCAATATTATGAAAGACTGATGATGATCAAGAGCCAGAAATTTTCTGACATCATCAAGCTGGGAGAAAGGATCGAAGAGGGCATCAAAAGCGGTATGATTACGAACTTCGAAGCCCTGCAAGCTACAAATAAGGCCTTACAGTCTGGTGGTGCGTCCAAGAAAAGGGATGTAGGAGCCGTAATGGTGGCACAGAGAACAAAATCTCCCGTCAAATACCAAACCTACCCAATGCCTCCACTCACATAACAGCCTACTCCAAACTACCAAGCACCCTCACCCTCTTACCAAACTCCACCACTCACCTATCAATCACCTCCACCTCCCACATATCAGCCTACTTCACCCAGATATTCCCAACCCGCACACGTTTACCAAGCCAACAATGCTCAACCATCCCACTATCAATCCCCTCCTGCACGCCAAAACTTCCCTAGACCTCGACTGAACTTTGACCGAAGGCCTCCGAAATAATATACAGCTATTGCTGAACCTATTGACCAGTTGTATGAAAGACTCAAAGTTGTTGGTCAAGTCACCCCTATCCCTGCTGCTCCTGAGAACCCTTCTCAGTGGGTTAATCCAAATAAATCCTGTGCATACCATTCTGCCATGAAAGGACACACTATTGACGAATGTCGTTCCCTGAAAGACAAGATCCAGAATTTAATTGATAACAAGATTATCGTGGCAAAGGAACCTGCTCCAAATGTCTGCAATAATCCTCTGCCAGACCACAAGGATGGAGGCGTTCACATGATTGAAATAGAGGATGATTGGGATCCCAAGGGATCGATCGGTCTGATCACAGAAGGTGACGACCCAAAGAAACCAATAGTCACCCTTAATCCGATCGTAGTCCAGATTCAGCCCTCTGGAGATGCCAAGGTAAATATATCCATGCCACTTGAGTTTGAAGCAAAATCCTCTGCAAAGACGCTAGCGCCAATTGAGGTCGAATTCATGTCTCCAGCAAAGGCACCTACACCATTCGAAGTTGCAGTTTTACCGCCCAAGGTACACGCTCCGTTCGGAGTAAAGATAGCCACGCCGATTCCAGTGGCTATGTCGGCCATGACACCGTTCCACACAAAGGTTGTACCATGGGACTACACAGCCGAGGCAAGAAGGAAAGGCAAGGTTATGTTCGGAGAGGCTATTACGGCACAGGGTATGACGAGAACTGGTAGAGTTTATACCTCGGAACATCTGGCTGAGTCAAGCAAGCAGGACTCTAACCGGCCGACCATCACCGAGATCGGGCCAGATGATCTCTGGAGAAAGATAAAGGCCAAGGAATACTCGGTCATCGACCAGCTGAACAAAACACCGGCGCAAATTTCTATCCTTGCTTTGCTACAAAATTCCGATGCACACAAGAATGCCCTGTTAAGGGTGCTGAGTGAAGCATATGTGCCAAGCAACATCACTGGCAAAGAAATGGCTAACATGGTAGGACAGGTATTGGAAAGTCACAAGATCACTTTTCACGAAGATGAGCTGCCACCAGAAGGGTTGAGTCACAACAAGGCATTGCACCTCACCGTGCAATGCGAAGACTACTTTATCACCAGAATCCTGATCGATGGAGGGTCCAGCTTCAACATTTATCCACTGGTAACACTCAGGACGTTGGGTAAGGGACTACATGAAATAAAGGACGGAGCTATCAATGTGAAAGCTTTCGACTACTCCCAAAGGTCCACCATTGGGGAGATTAGTCTGTGTTTACAAATGGGGCCAACTTGGTTCGATGTTGATTTCCAAGTGATAGACGTACCGGCATCTTACAATCTGCTATTGGGACGGCCATGGATTCATGCTGCTAGGGCTGTAGCATCAACACTACATCAGGCGGTAAAGTTTGAGTGGAATCACCAGGAGGTGATCATTCACAGCGACGGTAACAATCCTATATATAGTCGCCAGACCATTCCGGAAATTGGAGAAAGAAGGAAGCTAGGTGGAGAAACCTACCACCACATCAAGCGAGTCAATGCCGTCGACAAAGACAAATGGTGGGACAACAAAATCGAGAGTATATTGAACTGGAGTGGGTACGAGCCTGGCAAGGGGCTTGGTAAGAACCTCCAAGGAATCACTAAGCCCATAAAACTCAAGAAGCACGGCACCACTTTCGGTTTGGGATATGAGTATACGTGGAAAGAATTCAACAACTGGTCGCCACCACGGCGCGGTCCTTACTATCTGCTGGAGCAGCCAATACCACACTTGGAACAGACTTTCTAACCGGCCGATGTAATCTATGGGTCAGAAGAAGAGGAAGCACTGGCAGCGGTGAAGAACTTGTTCTTGGAAGACGATGACATGGATTGCTGTGTTGTGTTCGAGGAGGAGAGGGAGGAAGGACCTTCCATACAGGCTGTAAGCAAAGGAGCACGCCTCAATAACTGGACCATCATAACCACCAGAGCCCGGCGAGCCTCGGGCATTAATATTACTTATCTTGATGAACCGATGACTGTGACATGCAATGAGACAACGCAACAAACGGACACAGATTCAGAGGAAGATGACATACCGGAGGAGATTGTTAAGGAAGTTGAGAATTTGGAAAACAGACCAAAGTCCAACCTGGACGAGACTGAGGTTGTTAACCTGGGAGATGCAGAAAATGTCAAAGAAACACGAATCAGCGTCCACTTATCGCCATCAGAAAAGAAAGAATACACAGAATTTCTAAAGGAATATGAGGACATATTCTCCTGGTCGTATGATGACATGACGAGCCTGAGCACGTCTATTGTGGCTCACAAACTGCCAACTGATCCAACATGTCCGCCGGTAAAGCAAAAGCTCAGAAAGTTCAAACCTGATATGACTTTGAAAATCAAGGAAGAAGTCACTAAGTAGGTCAAAGCTAAGGTTCTCAGGGTAGTAGAATACCCGACATGGTTAGCCAACATTGTGCCTGTACCAAAGAAGGACGGGAAGGTTAGAGTCTGTGTCGACTACCGGGATCTCAACCGGGCCAGTCCGAAAGACGGCTTTCCTTTACCAAACATACACATCTTGATCGACAATTGCGCCAAGCATGAATTGCAATCATTCGTGGATTGTTTCGCTGGTTATCATCATATCTGGATGGATGAAGAAGATGATGAGAAAACGGCTTTCATTATGCCGTGAGGAATGTACTACTACAAGATGATGTCGTTCGGACTAAGGAATGCAGGGGCCACCTACATGAGGGCCATGACTACTATTTTTCATGATATGATACACAAGGAGATTGAGGTGTACGTAGATGATGTTTTCATCAAGTCCAAGAAGGCCACTGATCACATGGGAGATTTAAGGAAGTTCTTTAATAGATTACGGAGGTACAACCTGAAACTGAATCTCGCGAAATATGCATTTGGGGTTCCTGCCGGAAAACTACTCGGGTTTATTGTGAGTCGCCGAGGAATAGAACTGGATCCATCAAAAGGTCAAAGCTATTCAAGAATTGCCACCGCCAAAGAACAAGAAGGACGTGATGAGTTTCTTGGGGAGACTCAACTACATTAGCCGGTTCATAGCACAGTCTACAGTTATCTGTGAGCCAATCTTTAAGATGCTAAAGAAGGATGCCGCTACCAAATGGACTGATGAATGCCAAAAAGCTTTTGACAGAATCAATGAATATTTGTCAACACCACAAGTTTTGGTCCCGCCCGAGCCAGGTAGACCTCTATTACTCTACCTTGCAGTATTGGATGGAGCTTTCGGCTGTGTTCTGGGGCAGTATGACGAAACAGGGAGGAAAGAGCAGGCCATCTATTACCTCAATAAGAAGTTCACCCCGTACGAGGCCTGGTATTCTCTGTTAGAGCGCACCTGCTGTGCTTTGACTTGGGTAGCTCACAAGCTGAGGCATTACTTCTGTGCCTATACTACATACCTCATATCAAGGATGGATCCTCTAAAGTACATCTTTCAGAAGCCCATGCCCACTGGCAAGCTAGCCAAGTGGCAAATCCTGTTGAGTGAGTTCGACATTGTCTACGTGACTCAGAAAGCAATCAAGGGACAGGCACTAGCAGATCACCTTGCCGAAAACCCCGTGGATGGAGAATACGAACCCTTGAAGACGTATTTTCCTAATGAAGAGGTATCATTCATAGGAGAAGACATTGCAGAATCCTATGATGGCTAGAGAATGTTTTTCGGCAGAGCAGCAAATTTCAAAGGAGTTGGCATAGGAGCAGTCCTAGTATCAGAAACCGGTCAGCATTATCTGGTGTCTGCCAACCTCAGGTTCCCGTGCACCAATAATATGGCCGAGTATGAAGCCTGCATCCTGGGGCTCAAGATAGCCATTAACATGAACATTCAAGAGTTGCTAGTGATTGGAGATTCAGACTTACCCATACATCAGGTCCGAGAAGAATGGGCAACCAAGAACTCTAAGATACTCCCGTATCTGCATCACGTACAGGAGTTGAGAAAGAGGTTCACAAAGACAGAATTCCGACATGTTCCCAGAATCCAGATTGAATTCGCCGATGCATTGGCTACCCTGTCCTCCATGATACAACATCCAGACAAAAACTTCATTGATCCCATTCCAGTAAAGATCCATGATCAGCCAGCTTATTGTGCCTATGTTGATGAAGAAGTAGATAGAAAGCCTTGGTTTCATGATATCAGGGAATATTTGGCAAAAGGCGAATACCCAGAACTTGCAAATCCTACTCAAAAACGCAAACTTCGGAGGTTGTCCAACAATTTCTTTCACAACGGAGGAATTCTGTATAGGAGGACTCCTGATTTGGGATTATTAAGGTGTGTCGGCGCAAAGGAAGCAGCCAGGCTGCTAGAGGAGATTCATGCTGGGACTTGTGGTCCACATATGAATGGTTTCGTTTTAGCAAAGAAGATACCGGGCCGGTTACTTTTGGATGACTATGGAGACATATTGCATCCAACATGTTCGGAAATGCCATCGTTGTCAGATTCATGCCGACATGATAAAGGTGACGCCGAGTGAGCTCAATGCAACAAGCTCGCCTTGGCCATTTGCCGCCTGGGGAATGGACGTTATTGCTCCAATTGAGCCCATTGCTTCAAACGGACACAGGTTTATCCTCGTAGCAATCGACTATTTCACCAAATAGGTCGAAGCAACATCTTACAGAGCAGTGGCTAAGAAAGTCGTGGCGGACTTTGTCCGCGATCCTATTGTTTGTCGATTCGGGATTCCAGAATCAATCATTACTAATAACGGTTCCAACCTCAACAGCGACTTGATGAGATCCATGTGTGAAACCTTCAAGATCAGACACAAGAATTCTACAGCCTACAGGCCTCAAATGAACGGAGCTGTAGAAGCCGCCAACAAGAACATCAAGAAGATATTGAGAAAAATGATAGAGAAGCATAAGCAATGGCACGAAAAGCTATCATTTGCTCTGTTGGGATATCGCACCACAGTCCGCACATCAACTGGGGCAACTCCCTATATGCTGGTTTATGGTACAAAAGCCGTCATTCCCGCCGAAGTAGAAATTCCTTCCTTAAGAATCACACAGGAAGCTGAGCTCGACGATGCAGAATGGGTGAAGAGTCGTTACGAGCAGCTGGCTCTTATACATGGAAAAAGAATGAATGCAGTTTGCCATGGTCAACTTTAACAGAACAGAATATCCAGAGCCTTCAACAAAAGAGTCAAGCCGAGACAGTTCACGCCAGGGCAGCTGGTGTTAAAGAAAATTTTCCCGCATCAAGATGAAGCCAAAGGGAAGTTTTCCCCCAACTGGCAGGGTCCATACATGGTTCACCGAGTTCTGACAGGAGGAGCCCTTATTCTTGCCGAAATGGACGGAGAAGTTTGGCCAAAACCAATCAACTCAGATGCAGTCAAGCGTTACTATATGTAATTTTCATGCTTTCTCTATATGATGTAAATTGAACTGCGTCTCACCCGATTCCCATTTAAGAGGGGATACGTAGGCCGCCTTATGGGTTCGGTCACAATTCAATAAAAATTTCATTTCCCCCCGCAATTGGAAACTGGGGAAGAATTTTGAGGAGGGCCCTCAAAATCTGAAGTAATTTCAGCCGATCATCACTAGCAGCAGTCGGAAGCATTAACCTAGTAAACTGGGGCAGAATTTTGAGGAGGACCCTCAAAATTCCGTAGCAAGAGAGGTCGCAATGTCTTGAGCCGTATCACAGTTGTCGGTTCATCTAAAAGTTGTTTCTTAATTGTATACTTATGTCATATCTTTTTTACAAATTCATGCATATTTATTACTAAAATTGCTTCGTTTAGCAACGCTACCCCAATGATGCATACAGTATCACCAGATCAAAGCCAAACAGGTCAAGCGGAGCCAGCGGGGACGCGAACTGACCTCCCCCAATACAAAACTCACGAGTTTACTTGTCTCTTTCAAAACTCTACCTTCAAAACCCCTTTATCTTTTTCGATTTAGGTTTTGTTAAGTTATTTCGAAGCTTTCTCTGATTTCTTTTGACATGTTCTACTGTGTTTCCTTATGTCGTTCTTCTACTTGAGTTTGCATGTTAAGGGCCTTAACCTTTTTGAGATTTCTGAATCTATTTTTGTTAGTATTTGTCTGATTTACTTGTTTTTCATCTCTAGACTCGATTGATGGTGAAAACCCCTAAAATTTTGGGTTCATTCGAGTTCTGAGACTATTTGCTGTGTGATTTACTTGTCCATCATCTCTGAATTCGATTGGTTTCAAAACCCTAATTTCTTTGGACCTATTCGAGCTTCTGAAGTTGCTTCATCTCTTGCTCGACTAGATTTAAAATCTTTTGTTTCAACATCCGTTTCTTTATGTGATTCTGATTTCCTGCCATCATTGAAATTCGACTATATTTTTCAGAAAGGTCTTTTACTTGACCTTTTGCATGCTTCTGATACTCTCTCTTTTCTCTATTACTAAGTTGGTGAAATTGACCTATGTGACTACCATGTTTCGATAGTTCACTATCTACTGACTTTGTGATTGTTATTGCATAATGCTTCTCTTTGTCATAAGTTCAGCCTCGCATGCCTAATGTCTATGCACTCTTTTATATGCTAAATTTCCCTCTAAAATGACCTTCAATTGTGGACTGATTTCAAACCACTCCTTGTGTAATTCTGATTGCACTCGTGTGTTAAGTAATTGATTCTTTCCTTGTTTTACTGATTTCCCTGTTTCTTGGATTGATTTGAAAACTTCCCTTTAGACTTTCGATTCTCCTGTTCTTAGTTTGGTTTATTCATGGGAACCCATGTTATTCTCTCCAAATCAGTAATTTTGAATCCCTGACTCCTTGATGTACTATGTGCTGATTGTCTCCATATTTTGCAAATTTATTGTGTTTCTTACCTTATTTGGTTAACCGAGTATTTCAAAGGTTCTTCATTAGTTATTCCCTTAATTAAACCTCTATGTACTTACCCCTAATTGTCTATTCTGCACATGATGCTCTACTTGATTTCTTTCCTTAAATGTTTTCTGCCCATTACCGTTTAATTTTAACTCCTTAATTAAAGGAAGTCTTTGATACTGATTTGATTTTTAATTAGTACATAGTTCCATAATTATTGCTAAACTATGATTCTTGCCTTATTTTCTACCTATTTTCAAGCTATAAATACCTTGCTCTTTCATTAGCACACACACGAACACTCGGAGTTCTAAAAATCACTTACACTTAAAATACTCTCTCCTGCTTTACTACTTCTACTGTGACCTATTTAGCTGACTGAAAGCCAAAGCTATATTTCAAAATCCTGCTACCTTGCCTTTACTATATTTTGCTTCTTCGAACTGGTATGTTCTGATTAAAATTTCAGCATCACAACAACATGTTTACTTAATACTTTTGCCTTCTTGTCTGCCTACTGCTTGTGTTTAATTCAGTACTTTGTTCTAGCATGCTGTTATTTCTTTCTTCCTATTCTGAATCCATGTACTAAGTATCCTAAACCCCTACCCCAATGTGTTTGATACTGATGGTTTGTTTGAGGCATGACAGTATTGAGCATTGCTGTCCATGACTCAAACTTGATTCCCTGAGATCATAACCTCTATGTTTTCTCTAGTATTGTGTGCTCTGGTGGGCTTATGGGCATGCCAGCATCTTCTATTGCTGTGTATGCTCAAAGCTGACCCTTGCCTAAGTACATAGGCTCTTTGCAATTTCCCAACCCCTGAACCCCTTTTTGTATAAAATTATCAACTTGTTCCCTCTCCTCTATTCCCTTAGAACTCTATTTCTTCACTTGCACTCTCTCTTAGACTTATGTTCTGCCCCCCACTTGTGAGCCTTGCCTTGGGACCCATGAGCTCCCTCTAAACTTGGACACTTGAGGGCTGGCACTTCCACACTGCACTTGTCCCTATTCTGGTGATGCAATTTGGGTGTGAGCACTGCCCGGATTCCCATTGAGGCTCTTAGGGAACTCTGACACACTCAAATTGGAGAAAGGCTTTAGATTAATGGTCTTTGAGTTGGTCTATCTCATAACTCAGAGAGGAAGTCAAGAATCAGGCTTCGTCTGGTTGTACTTTTCTTTGTACTTTTCTGATGTAATTTATTATTCTGGTTTGTAATAAGTTGTAATAAACATTTGGGGCTGGCTAGCGAAAAAGGGTGGGTAACAATGCATGCAAGGGTAGAAATCATGCCTATATGGTGTTTTAATTTCTGCATATTCAAACTTCACCTAGAAACCATGCCTATAGGGTGTTTTAACTTCGGCGTATTCAAATTTCACCTGGAGACCATGCCTATAGGGTATTTTAACTTCTGCATATTCAAACTTCACCTAGAAGCCATCCCTATAGGAATATTTTAATTCTGCATAATTCAAACTGCATTTAGATACCATGTCTATAAGGTTTGAAACAAGTTTCTGCATTTAGACACCATGTCTATAAGGTTTAAAACAAGTTTCTGCACTTAGACACCATGTCTATAAGGTTTCTGCAATCAGATACCACGTCTAAAAATCAGCAATGCATAGAAATCATGCCTATTGGGATCCTCGAGCAATTTTGATTCGTTTTCATTCGCAGTCAATGTTAGATATAAAATTAGTAATAGTAGATGCTATAACCTGCAGAACCTGTAACCAACTTATTTAATTTTTGTACATTCTGCATCTCTTTTAATAATCTAAGTCCCTCGCTTAACAAGTTTAACAAGTATCCATATAGGACTTCAAACAATTCATTTCGAGCCTTACTATCTCATCACCCTCTAAAATCAGTAGATATCATGCCTACAAGACCCCGTCTTAGAGTAATAACTTGTATCTGTTTCTATTGATCATTACAACCAGCAGGCAGGCCTGATTCGGGCTTCTATCTGAGTTATGTAATAAACCAATCTGCCTCAATATTTAAGCTCCCTCGTCTTTGGTATTTTTAATCAGACCTAAAAAAGTATGTGCAAGTCATGCTAATTATATGCTTTTTTTGTTTAAGGAGGTATATATGAACCTTTGCCTAATATCCCTCCCTTTTTAGGATTAGTAGTCCTAAGTGCCTCCGGGACTGATAGGAGTGGGACGGGTAATAGCATGCAATAAGTAATCGAGACCAACCCGCACTTTAAATACATTAACGGGGTAGGAAGGGTAGATATGGATATGATGACCACGAGATAATGTCACGTGTAGCCCCTCATTGAGCAGTGATTATCGAACATTGTGTGGGGTGATCCATATTTTTAACAAACCTAGGACCCCCTTTCTTTATTCTTCATTTCTTTTCTTTTAGCATTGTATTTCCTTATTCAAAATCAGCTCTTTTAATTATTCTTCTAAACTTTGTCTACTTTCAAATCATTATGTGTTGAAATCCCCTCTTATTTGAGCCTTATCTGCCTATATGTTAATTGCACCTCAATTCACAATAATTGTCTGGCCGGGAACCGCACTAGTGGATTCTGAGGGGTGCGTAACACCTTCTCCTTAGAATAATTTCAAGCCCTTACCCTATCTCTGGTTATTCAAATCAAACTCTTTTGGTGTCCTAATGCACCCTAATCATTAGGTGGCGACTCTTCAAATGCAAACCCAGTTCCCGAAAGGAATGTGTCACGACCAAAATCCACTAAGGGTCATGATGGCGCCGGACTCCACTGTCAGGCAAGCCAACAACAAATAACTAGTAACTTCTCGTTTTAAATATTTCTGAAATCACTTCTTTTATGCGTTTAAACAATACGTGATAAATTCCACTGAATAAATGATGAAACATTTAACATTTTAAATTTCTGAATAAATCCATAGGCATCCCCAGAACCCGGTGTCACAAGTGCATGAGCTATTTCTATGAAACAATACAATACAACATCCGTCCGGAATACAAATGGACAGAAAGTAAATACAATATACTGGAAGGGACTATACTAGCTGTGGGCTGCCTCGAGTAATAAACCTCACCTAGTCCCAGTATCATCCATGCTGCTACACCGAGTAGGCCACCAGTAGTACATGTGCCTGTGCAACAAAAATGCACAGAAGTGTAGTATGAGTACAAAAACAACGTGTACTCAGTAAGTATCCTGCCTAATCTCGAAGAAGTAGAGACGAGATGGCAACTTCGACACTTACTAAAGGTCCAATGATAATTTTATTAATGTGATGATTCACAGATTTATTAACAACAGTAATTTCAGATAAGTCACGAAACAGGTAAAAGTTCATTTCTACTAAAAGTCTCCGGATTCGTAATCCATTAATTAACAATTATCTTAAGTCGGGGAGAGCAGATATCAATATCAATAAATCTCAAGGCATGCAATACAAGCATGCGCAACTTATGCCGAGGTCGTACGGCCCGATCCAACATAAATGTAAAATGTGCACTACCGAGGGTCGAACGGCATGAACCATAGATGCATCTATTACCCCGCTCGCGAACCATACATGCGACGCGGTCAAATTTAAGTAAGCAATCATCCTGCTCGCGAACCTTACATGCGACGCAGGTACACATAGAAACACATGCTCAAAGAGCAGATTAAGAATTTATCGAGGAAAATTTATCCAAATAAAAGCCAATTCTCTTTTACCGATTTAAGAAAATTGAAGTTTAATCCTTTTATAAATTCACTTACCAATTCGACAGGATTTAAGCAATTCAATTGTAACCAACATTATAATTATTCCAAGTACAGCATGCTTTTGGGTCCTAGACTACTCGAACAATAACATAATAGTAGCTACGCATAGACTCTCGTCACCTCGTGTGTACGTAGCCCCTACAAATAGGAGCACATAACTAATTAACTCACCTATGGGGACAATTCCCTCTTACAAGGTTAGAAAGGAGACTCACCTCGCTCCGAAGATCCATGACCGGCCTTCCACGCCCTTCCGAAAACTCAAATTGATGCACAACGCTCCAAAACTAGCCAATAGTTATGCAAATCCATTAATATACTATAAACTACTCATATTAATCCAATTAATAACAATTCCTCACCCCGATCGGAAAGGTTGACAAAACGTCCTCGGGCCCACGTGCCCGAATTCCGAAAATATTTGAATATTAAGTTTACCCATGACTCCATGAACTCAAATATATGATTTTCTCTTAATTCCATACCCAAAATTGTGGTCAAATTCCAAGAATATCAATTTTTCTAGGTTTTCCCTCAAACCCCAAGTTTTCTACAAATTTCCATGTCCAAATCCGTATATAATCATGTATTTAACTCAAAACTAACATAAATTACTTACCTCATGCTTGGTGGTGAAAATGGCACCCCAAAGTTGCTCCAAATCAGCTCCAACGGAAGAAAATGGGGTTGAAATGAACCCAACCCCCGATTTAAAAGAACCTCACTGCCTCCAGCATTTCCGCATCTGCGGTCCCGCATCTGCGAGAAATGGACCGCATCTGCGAAAATGGGCCAAAGAGCTGGGCCCGCATCTGCGGTCTCAGGCCGCATCTGCGGAGCCGCTTCTGCGGCTTGGGAGCCACATCTGCGCTTCCTGGCTTGGCCTGGCGTGGGCCGCTTCTGCGATACAAGGACCGCATCTGCAGTCTCGCACCTGCGGTCCACCAACCGCAGGTGCGGTTATGACAGAAGCAGCAGCTTTAACACTTCTCAAAAATTCATTTTTGATCCGTTAACAATCCGGAATCCACTCGAGGCCCCCGAAACCCCATCCAATCATACCAACCAGTCCCAAAACACATTACGGACTTGCTCGAGGCCTCAAATCATATCAAACAACGCTAAAACCATGAATCGACCTCCAATCCAAGCTTTATGAACTTTAGAATTTCAAACTTCTACTTCCGATGGTTAAACCTATCAAATCACGTCCGATTGACTTCAAATTTCGCAAACAAATTATATTCGACATTACAGACCTACTCTAACTTCTGGAATCGGATTCCGACCCTGATATCAAAAAGTCCACTTCCGGTCAAACTTCTCAAAAACCTTCAAATTTCTATCTTTAGCCAAATGACCCACGGACCTCCGAATTCACTTCCGATCGCGCTCCCAACTCCAGAATCACCATACGGAGCTACTCCCTGACTCTGAATCCCAAACAAACATCGATAACCTTGAAATGCACTTCAACCCAAACTTATAAAATTTCTTCCAAAATGCTAACTTCCACAATAGGCGCTAAAACGCTTCCGGGTCATCCAAAACCCGACCCGGACATATGCCCAAGTCCTAAATCATCATACAAACCTGCTGGACCTTCGAACCCTGATTCCGAGGTCGTTTACTCAAAGTTCCAATCTTAGCTAATTCTTTCAACTTAAGGCTTCTAAAATGAGAATTTTCTTTCCAAATCAACTCCGAACTTCCCGAAATTCAATTCCGCCCACGCGTACAAGTCATAATACCTGAAACGAAGTTGCTCATGGCCTTAAACTGCTGAACGGTGCGCTAGAGCTCAAAACGACCGGTCGGGTCGTTACATTCTCTCCCACTTAAACATACGTTCGTCCTCGAACGTGCTAAGAACTGTGTCGGGGTTGTCCGAAATCACTGTTTAACACCTCGAGCACCTACCCGTGCTACTACGACTCAGCTGGGCACCCTGGCCCGATCGATTTGAAGATATCCTTGTTCATTTAAGCAAATAAGCCTTAGAGCCCAATTCCAACATCTGGAATTCTCTGCCAGGCCTGTTCCAACATATGCTCACCGTATCAATAACTACACGCAGTACCAAAACATGACTGCATACCTTAGCTGAATTCACAACTTGCACCACTTTACTCACAGGGCCACAATAACATTCTCTGATCAAATTAATCAAAATTCCACGAATCTGATGCTCTCATCGCACCTCATGACCTACATAGGTCTTGCTCTAATTCTTACAATACCGCCATGACGGAAGAGATGTGTAGAAATTCATAACCGACTGCCGAATCAACAAATCATTGGGTCTATACTCCTGACAAGAACCATCACCTCATTCTAAACCAAATAATGGTCTTAGCTCCTTAATATACTTCATATAGTCAGATTGCACTGATCCTAAATCCAATGACCTCGTCTCACCCAGTACGAACTGCTCAGGCAATAAGCCACCCCGGACATAATCAAAAGTCTCATATGATGCAACAATGTGCCAATAGGCTACCAATTCGAACGTGATACAATGGGAATGAACTCTGAAAAGGAAATCCAATTACCCCGCTCGCGAATCATACATGCGACACGGTCAACATAATTGAACTGACACCCCGCTCGCGAATCGTACATGCGACGCGGGCACACAGCTAATATGAGTCTTCCTCAGAAAAATAGGAGACAAAACACATAAAAATAGATATAGGGAACTGTACTCAACATCATACTGTTGCGGCACGCAACCTGCTCCAAACAACATGCCCATGGCGGCGTGCCACTGGATCCACAAATAAAATTCGCATAATGAGGTACACACCGAGCTAGATTGCTCATTATAACAAGATACCGAATATCGGTCACGAGCACGCTAAGTGCATAATACCATCCTTGGGGAGACATATAGCGCCATAAGCTACAAACCCAAGCACAACTGAGGTACGATATACGATCTGAATCTCAAGAGCCATTTTGCTCATATAACATCATCACTACGCGGAACCTCAACACATAAGCAATTCACCAAGCCGTCTCACAACTCGCATGGCGCAATACATCATTAGATGAAATAACCGGCGATGAAATACGCCCTGACTACTCTTCCATAATAAGCGCATTACTGAAATGAACACATCTGGCCTGATATAGAGCCCATATTCACATTTAAATCCATCCACACACCTCAAGCTGATTCTGATCATACTAAATCAGGCCAATAACCTTTCGAAGGTTTATAACAACTCCCCTTTCTCTCATAACACATAAGAACAACCATCATAACCGGAGTCATCCACAGTCCACAACTCAATAAATCAAGTGCCCTCCAGGCATCCATTCCCAAATCAACGATATCACCACAATCTTCATACTTGGTTTAACTCTTCAACCAATCAAGTGACCACATGCCACACTTATACAACCTTCCTGTGGGGCACGCTCCCACAACCTTCCGTAACAGATAACAGGTCTGTACACCCAAACCACCGGCCGCACTAACACTAAAAAGCGATCAAGAATCCCTAACCAGGATGCAAAGCCTTTTTCATAAAGCACCGACCTCAAGTGACGCTGAAGGCAATACCAACTTACTTTAAACATCGAAACTACTTTCTTGCTCATCCGAGCTCGCGACATCTTTGTTAACACTGAACTACAACCTTGATCCTTACTTCAAATCCCATACCGCTCACTGCACCCAACATGCCAATATTCAATAGGACACGATTTCCATCATAAATCTGGAACCACTAATAGTTTAACACTTCATCATATAAAAACTTTTCACTTAACTCACTTTAGGAGAACCATAGCAACACACAGGTAAATTCACATAACCCTAGAATATGCAAATCTCTAAGTAGTGGTCTGAGCCACCATAGCCCTTCCGGGATCCGCCTACACCTGGCAGGCCACAACAGTGGAATACTTCTGAATAACATCTATTACGACGGCCGACAGGCCTCGCACATATCGCCACAAATCACTTGCATAATTTGTTGAAGGAACTGATTACTACCACCAATATGCCAATTCAACTATGGCTAACCAGTCTATCTCCTTCCAATTTATCCTTGATTGCCTTAGAAATAATAATAACTCCATTCAACACATGACACACTCCATCCGCACTCATCCCGAGTGACCTTGAATCACGAGACCATGCTGTCTCAAATCCCCCGGACCATTTCATACCTCCCAATTGCTACGCTGCAAGTCAAAACATCATAGAACATCCTGTACCCCTTCTCATAAGCTGCTACCAAGCTTGATTCCTAACCGTACCTATAGGCTCGCAATCATTAATCACCATGCTTTGCCCCTTTGAACCCACTAGGACCGTTGTTAAGAGCCACCCGCTCTGACTTGGCCCCGAATATAATCAATTCTATAAATCTTCTAGCACATGAATACCCCCTCGGCGAAGCACCCGGCAGAATTACTTCCCTTGAAACCCACATCTATACAAGGCATAAATCATGAATCCTTCCTCAAGTCTGAACATAGCCAATAAGGCCAACCTTAGCACGCCTCTAACAATTCCTTTGCTCGAATTACCACTTATGTTCTTTTTCCTGTAGCTGAAATAACCCATCAATATGCTATTAATCAGAAACCTCGCAAGTAATTAACCGGCAATCCTTAACCATAGGCAGTGGGACTCTCCCACTTAGCCTAAAGCCATTATTACACAAATCCTGGAATTCACCAGGATCCTTTATCTCTTATTGACATAACCTTGCGCAATCAACCACCAAAATTCTTGGAATCTGTCTGTAAAACCCTCTTGTTATATTCTGATTCATCAACCATATTCACACGATCGATCGCTTTGTTGTATAGCCAATAGAACCATTTTTTAGAAGCTTTGCCAACCATGCGACCGCAGTCCTGCTCCCTGGAGATACTCCGCCTACGGAATCTACGTGCCGACGTCTTCCGACGCTGCTACACGGGGTGCAATCACCATGACATTAATGACCCATCCTGAGTCCAAGCTCACTCCCTAGCTGCACGAGCCCATTCACCCCTCGTGGACATCAGTTAAATGCGGGGCAACATCCTTCCTATTCAAAGTTAGGTTGTATCCTTCTCCATTTCTAGGAGCCCCTTTTCCGTTATATCAAAATCTTCTGCCGCCTAATAGCCTATACTCGAAATTAAATCTGCAGGCCCAAATCACCAATCACTAAAATTCCCAAATCACTCCAAACTCTCCCACTTTGGCGAAACTCACCCCTTTAGTCGACTACTCGACCTTTGCTTCTTATACCTGGCCTTCTAAAAATTTTAACTACCGCCTGACACTCCCCACATGCCCCTTCTCGTCCGTTACCGCTCAGTTGTGGCCTTAAATAAAATATAACTTCGTGGCACTTGAACCCTCAATTGCTGCTAACTTTACACCTTTCGGAAGATTATCTTCCTCATACCGTCGACATTAGAAACACTGATTCAACCCTGAACTACCGCACCCTGCAATATCTGACAGCCGCATTTTCAATATCATTTCACAATAGCTTGCCCCAAAGGCGAATTGTAGAAGATCATAACACCGGCGAACTTAGTACGTTCAATTAAGACAACGACACCCCATCATAGAAGAAAGCTCCACCATGCTCGCAAATACCAAGTCTCATTACTCCATCAGCCCACATCTGACCGTTCTTAGTCCAATTGCCATTCCCCTACCAGGAATAAAATACTGAATCTCTAGATTTTGCACTGAGTAAACCTCCCTTCAAGTCATTCTCTGCCCCGACGCGTAGGCAAATGTCCTACCATCATAACAATACTGCGGAACAATAGTTTATAGCATCATGGCAACTTGTGCCTAGCCTCAGAGCTCTCAGAAGTACCGCTACTGAGCTGAAATGACAGAATATCCTTCCACAAGGCGATGATAATAGCTCGGAAAACTATACAGGGAAAAACACCCCACACTGCATCGGTAGTACCATAACAATTCTTCAATCCTCGATTTATAAGAAGCGGTTCGCATCGTACAAGATTGAATAAGAAGGAATTAAAGGCATAAGCCTCCATGGATCAAATCGCACGATGAGGAATCAAGAAGGGAAGTACTCCTAACAGTCCTGCAGCCTCCCGAGGATAAGTACAGACGTCTCCGTACTGATCCGCGAGACTCTACTAGACTTGCTCATGACTCGTGAGACCCTAGGAACCTAGTGCTCTGATACCATGTTGTCACGACCCAAAATCCACTAAGGGTCATGATGGCGCCGGACTCCACTGTCAGGCAAGCCAAGAACAAATAACTAGTAACTTCTCCTTTTAAATATTTATTGAAATCACTTCTTTTATGTGTTTAAACAATATGTGATAAATTCCACTGAATAAATGATGAAACATTTAACATTTTAAATTTCTAAATAAACCCATAGGCATCCCCAGAACCCGGTGTCACAAGTGCATGAGCTATTTCTAAGAAACAATACAATACAACATCCGTCTGGAATACAAATGGACAGAAAGTAAATACAATATACTGGAAGGGACTATACTAGTTGTGGGCCGCCTCGAGTAATACAACTCACCTAGTCTCAGTATCATCCATGCTGCTACGCCCAGTAGGCCACTAGTAGTACATGTGCCTGTGCAACAAAAATGCACAGAAGTGTAGTATGAGTACAAAAATAATGTGTACTCAGTAAGTATCCCGCCTAATCTCGAAGAAGTAGAGACGAGACGGCAACTTCGACACTTACTAAAGGTCCAATGATAGTTTTATTAACATGATGATTCACACATTTATTAACAACAGTAATTTCAGATAAGTCATGAAACAGGTAAAAGTTCCTTTCTACTAAAAGTCTCTGGATTCGTAATCCATTAATTAACAATTATTTTAAGTCGGGGAGAGAAGATATCAATATCAATAAATCTCAAGGCATGCAATACAAGCATGCGCAACTTATGCCGAGGTCGTCCGGCCCGATCCAACATAAATGTAAAATGTCCACTGCCGAGGGTCGAACGGCACAAACCATAGATGCATCTATTACCCCGCTCGCGAACATAGAAACAAAAAAAACAACATTCGTGTATTGTTTGGTATGGCGGAACTTTGTCCCGACCTTTATGACATTTATGTACTCTTTTAGAGGCTTGTAGACATATGTCATGTATATAAAAGATTGTACGGCCTTGTCGGCCTACGTTTTGAGTTTATAACGTATCATGTTGGTCTATTGGGCCCGTATGTCACGTGTATATGATGATGTAATAAGAAAGATAGGTTACGTTGGTACTCGGTCAAGTAAGGTACCGGGTGCTCGTTGCAGCCCATCGGTTTGGGTCGTGACAAAAGTGGTGTCAGAGACAGAAAAATGAGAGGAGAGTCGCATAAGCACAC
This sequence comes from Nicotiana attenuata, assembly GCF_001879085.1. Lineage (NCBI taxonomy): Eukaryota > Viridiplantae > Streptophyta > Magnoliopsida > Solanales > Solanaceae > Nicotiana > Nicotiana attenuata. The sequence goes on along the minus strand of NC_032000.1, from coordinate 36,949,817 downwards.
TTACAAGGTCAGTATCATAGAAGCTGCATGATGGGAGGTAGCAACAGTTATGAGATTGGACGGAATTTGATCACAAGTCATGGCGTGGAAAGAGGCCTAAAGGGAAGGAATACCCTGTCCTTTGGACTTATTCATAGAACAGTTTCCTAGATGGCAAGAGGACTACTAAAGTATTCGCAAGAGTTATGGGATATGAGAACGATAAGCGCATCAGTCAACATTCGAGGACGAATGTTCCAAAGTCGGGAATGATGTTACACCCCATATTTTCGTACATGAAAATACGCCATAAATAAATTAATGAGAACCCGGAAGTGAGTATTACATTACGGTGATGTCACGTTTCGCAGTATTAAGTTACAACGATATTGCACCCTGAAGTATTGTACGTTAAAATTTTCATTTTTAGTTAACGTAGAATCGGGAATGAGATCATCTTGACGTTAACCTACTTACGCTATTTGTAACAAGCGATAAATAAGTATTATGAAGGATAAAGGGGTACACGGATTAACAAAAACAAGTTTCGTTAAAAGTGGCCAATTTTGAATAAAATACGGGTCGAGCGATAATACCCGATAATTATGAACTAGTACCACGCAAGGTACCATATGACCACGGTAGTATAATATATAAAGTATATATGATGTATTCTAAAAATAAATAAAATTTTAAGTAATTTGTGATAATTTTTAAATTATGCGGGTAATTGGTTAATTACCAGGTAAGGGGACATTACCCGATTAACTAATAAGTGCATAAAAATTATTAAAATTCCACCCCCACCCCACGTGGCAAAAAGCCACTAACATTGGGAGATGACTAAGTAAGTCATTATTGCCAAATGGATAAATTTGGACGATGACTAAGATATAGCTTACATAATATGTCTTAGCAAATAAGACTTTGGAATCACTTTTTGAAACTTAGAAGCAATTCAATAAGAAAGATGCAATCTGCAATTGGACTTCATTTTCAAAGACGTTGAAACAGAAGCATATTAAATGCTTCACCAAAACAATATCATCCAAGTTCCACACAAATCCAACAAAAACGTTGGCACAGAGTCAAGAATTGCTTCCGATTACATCTTATTCTGTCAAGAATTTCGTTCCAATTTCAAATCTGAATATAAATTCCGTTCAAGAATTTCGCAGAAACAGGTATGTTAAGGCCCTCCCTTCTTTCTTTTGGCATGATCCAAATTATATTAAAGAAACGAGCAAATACACAGTTTCTATAAATTACTCTACTCATAGAAATAGTAGGGGTGTCTATATTCTTGATTCCCCATGAAAAGTATTATTATTTTCTGTTCATGGGTCTCAGAATAATACGCAGTTGGAAAAGTTTATCCGGAACGAATATCGAGATTATTATGTATTTTTCATGCATTTCACTCATTTATACATGTGCATTGACCCATGACCAGATGGCGTTATATACGCGTATATATGTAAATATATGTATATGGGATATGGGAAAAGGTTACGGCATTATATACGCACCACCACCTGATCAGTTGGTATATGATGATGATGTTGCCCACAGTGGTTGAAATATGATCCAAACGGCATTATATACGCATATATATGTATGTATTCAAACGGCGTATATACGCATATATATGTATTTATTCAAACGGCGTCATAAACGTGTATATATGTATGTATATATATTTATATGGGATATGGGAAAGGTTATGGCGTTACATACGCACCACCACCTGATCAGCTGGTATATGATGATGATTTTGCCCACAATGGCCGGTACGATATAATGGGATGCCCTCAGAGGCTGATGATGTTATGAAACATGTACTTATGCACGACATGACATTCATACGCATATGCATGACGCTAAAAGTAATTTATGATTTACAAAGTTATTCAGACTTGCAGGTTGAGTCATGTACTCTATATTTCTTCCATGTCTCTCATATACATACTTATGTGCCTTACATACTCGGTACATTATTTGTACTGACGTCCCTTTTTCCTGGGGATGCTGCTTTTCATGCCTGCAGGTCCCGATAGACAGGTCGAGAGCCCTCCAAGTAGGCTATCTGCTCAGCGGAAGATGTTGGTGCGCTCCATTTGCTTCGGAGTTGCTTGGTTGGTTAGAATGATTTAGACGTGTATTGTTTGGTATGGCGGGACTCTATCCCGACCTTTATGACATTTATGTATTCTTAGAGGCTTGTAGACATATGTCGTATACGTGAAAGATTGTATGGCCTTGCCGGCCAATGTTTGAGTTTATAAATGATTATGTTGGCCTACTAGGCCCGTATGTCACGTGTATATAATGATGTAATAAGAAAGATACGTTACGTTGGTACTCGGTTGAGTAAGGTACCGGGTGCCGTTCGCGGCCCATCGGTTCGGATCGTGACAATACATGCGACGCGGTCAAATTTAAGTAAGCAATCATCCTGCTCGCGAACCTTACATGCGACGCAGGTACACATAGAAATACATGCTCAAACAGGAGATTAAGAATTTATCGAGGAACATTTATCCAAATGAAAGCCAATTCTCTTTTAACGATTTAAGAAAAATGAAGTTTAATCCTTTTATAAATTCACTTACCAATTCGACAGGATTTAAGCAATTCAATTGTAACCAACATTATAATTATTCCAAGTACAGCATGCTTTTGGGTCCTAGACTACTCGAACAATAACATAATAGTAGCTACGCATAGACTCTCGTCACCTCGTGTGTACGTAGCCCCCACAAATAGGAGCACATAACTAATTAACTCACCTATGGGGACAATTCCCTCTTACAAGGTTAGAAAGGAGACTCACCTCGCTCCGAAGATCCATGACCGGCCTTCCACGCCCTTCCGAAAACTCAAATTGATGCACAACGCTCCAAAACTAGCCAATAGTTATGCAAATCCATTAATATACTATAAACTACTCATATTAATCCAATTAATAACAATTCCTCACCCCGATCGGAAAGGTTGGCAAAACGCACTCGGGCCCACTTGCCCGAATTCCGAAATTTTTTGAAGATTAAGTTTACCCATGACTCCATGAACTCAAATATATGATTTTCTCTTAATTCCATACCCAAAATCGTGGTCAAATTCCAAGAATATCAATTTTTCTTGGTTTTCTCTCAAATCCCAAGTTTTCTACAAACTTCCATGTCCAAATCCGTATATAATCATGTATTTAACTCAAAACTAACATAAATTACTTACCTCATGCTTGGTGGTGAAAATGGCACCCCAAACTTGCTCCAAATCGGCTCCAATGGAAGAAAATGGGGTTGAAATGAACCCAACCCCCGATTTAAAAGAACCACACTGCCTCCAGCATTTCCGCATCCGCGGTCAGGGGACCGCATCTGCGGTCCCGCATCTGCGAGAAATGGACCGCATCTGCGAAAATGTGCCAAAGAGCTGGGACCACATCTGCGGTCTCCAGGCCGCATCTGCGGAGCCGCTTCTGCGGCTTGGGAGCCGCATCTGCGGTTCCTGGCATGGCCTGCCCTGGGCCGTTTCTGCGATACAAGGACCGCATCTGTGGTATCGCACCTGCGGTCCACCAACCGCAGGCGCGGTTATGACAGAAGCAGCAGCTTCAACACTTCTCAAAATTTCATTTTCGATCCGTTAACCATCCGAAATCCACTCGAGGCCCCCGGGACCCCATCCAATCATACCAACCAGTCCCAAAACACATTATGGACTTGCTCGAGGCCTCAAATCATATCAAACAACGCTAAAACCACGAATCGACCTCCAATCCAAGCTTTACGAACGTTAGAATTTCAAACTTCTACTTCCGATGTTTAAACCTATCAAATCACGTCCGATTGACTTCAAATTTTGCACACAAATTATATTCGACTTTACGGACCTACTCCAACTTCCGGAATTGGATTCCAACCCTGATATCAAAAAGTCCACTTCCGGTCAAACTTCTCAAAAACCTTCAAATTTCTATCTTTAGCCAAATGACTCCAAAATGACCCACGGACCTCCGAATTCACTTCCGTTCGCGCTCCCAACTCCAGAATCACCATACGGAGCTACTCCCTGACTCTGAATCCCAAACGGACATCGATAACCTTGAAATGCACTTCAACTCAAACTTATGAAATTTCTTCCAAAATGCCAACTTCCACAATAGGCGCCAAAACACTCCCGGGTCATCCAAAACCCGACTCGGACATACGCCCAAGTCTGAAATCATCATACGAACCTGCTGGAACCTTCGAACCCTGATTCCGAGGTCGCTTACTCAAAGTTTCGATCTTAGCTAATTCTTTCAACTTAAGGCTTCTTAAATGAGAATTTTCTTTCCAAATCAACTCCGAACTTCCCGAAATTCAATTCCGACCACGCGTACAAGTCATAATACCTGAAATGAAGCTGCTCATGGCCTTAAACTGCTGAACGGCGCGCTAGAGCTCAAAACGACCGGTCGGGTCGTTACAGAATGAGTTGTCCCTCCAAATGTCATAAACCCGGTTTCACGAGAAAAAGGGGGCGCGACACCAGTGACATAACTTTGTGTCGTCGCAAAGTTGGTAGATACATAATAGTAATATAATTGAGCATAATTTTCAAGAATATATAATGTATATTAGAAAAATACATTTATTTAAATAATTATTTTTATATTACGTGCATAGAATATATATTTTACAACCTTTATTTTCTTTAATTCTGAATAATGTAAATAAATTTTTTAATTTTTGTTGTTTATACTAAAATTATTATTATTAACCAATTATTCAAATAATATTTTTACTATGCTCATTATTTTGTTATTCCAGCATTATAGATGCTTAAATACTTTTTATTTTTTTAATTTATAGATAATATTTATTTATTCTATAGGTAAGTCCATAATATAAAAATCATAATATTAAAAAGTTTAAAAAAATAAAAAGAAGATAAATATTTATAATTTAGAGGGTAAAATAGGTACTTGGCAATCAAAAATTTAGAATCTAGTTGAGTGACCTTCTGAGTGCAATAGGCATAGTTTAGTGACTTTGTTGTTACAAACAAAAGTAAAGTGACTTTAGAAGATAATTTAGGATAGTAGAGTGACCATTTGTATAATGGACTCGGCTTGAAATTATTTAGATAAAACTGGTTGCATTAGACATTATATTTGTCACGACCCAAAATCCACTAAGGGTCGTGATGGCGCCGGACACCACTGTCAGGCAAGCCAACACTATTTAACTAGAGATTTCTCGTTTTAGATATTCCCGAAATCACTTCTTTTATACATTTAAACAATAAATAATAAGTTCCACTGAATGAATACTAATATCTTTAACAACTTCAAAATACTGAACAATCCCATAGACATCCCAGAACCCCGTGTCACAAGTGCATGAGCTATCTCTAGGAAACAATATAATACAACAACTGCCCAAAAAACAAATAGGACAGAAAGTAAATATGGAAATTTGAAAGAGACTCTGCTTGTTGCGGGTCGTCTCGAGAAGTGCAGCTCACCTAAGTCTCCGTATCAACCATGGTGCTACGCCCACTAGGCCGCTAGAGATGCATGTGCATGTGCAATAAAAATGCACAGCAAGTGTAGCATGAGTACGAAAACAACGTGTACTCTGTAAGTATCCCACCTAATCTCGAAGAAGTAGAGATGAGAGGTCGACTTCGACACTTACTAGTGGTCCAATAATGGTACATAAATAATATGACAAATCGAAGATTTATATAAACATGATTGTAATTCAATAGAGTGAAGCAAGTAAACAATTCTTTCTTTTATGTGAAATTCCCAAATTTCCTTTTTCATCATTCATACATATATTCTCAAGCCGGGAAGAAGCAATATCAATTTCAAGGCAAGCAATACAAGCATGCGCAAATCATGCCGAGGACGTACGGACCGATCCAACAGTATTTAAAGTGTGCACTGCCAGAGGGTCAAATGACGCGAACCATAGATGCATCTATTTAATCTACCGAGGCGTTCGGCCCGTTCCACAATAGATAAACACTTTCAAATAGTCAAATCAATAATTCATCAAGGAGCAATTATTCAGGGAAAGGCAAGTTTCTCTTTTAAAAGTCAAGAAATGATATCTAGTCTTTTAGAAAGTCATTTACACGTTCGATATGTTTAAGCATTTTTAAATTTGTCAACAAGGTTGCATTTATTACAAGTAAGCATGTTTTTGGGTCCTAAACTATCCGGACATAAGTCCATCCCTCTCTTCCACGAGCTTCTTGAGCTCGGCCTCACATCGAGCAAGCTCAGTTCGAGACTTGGAAAATGCTTCTCGATGGAGTGTCACGGCCTTCACGACTTAGAACAACAAGGATAAAGCGCAGGCGAAATTTTAAAGGCAGAAACTTATTTGTTTGAAAAACCGCTGGGCCTCATAAAAAATAAACAAAGCATCTAGGTCGGGACCATATTCGACCCCTGCAAGGCACTCTCGAAAGGTATCATTCCCTTCGTGGCTCGTTCCCACGTCGGGAACTCTCATGTTCCGAGCATCTCGGAATTGCCCCTCGGAGAACTCAGGACCAGGCGGCAATTCATCCACATTGATTACCCCAAGTGATCCACTAGGGACATTCTCTTCTCTTTGGAGGGCCTCGAAACCGGGCCCCTCGGTCTCGCCCTCCAAATGACTTCCAAGACGAGGTGCTCTTTTGGTGCCAAATGGCTCGGGGACTTTGCTCGAACTCCCCTCCGAGATCTCTTCGGTTCGAGAATGAACCGCATCAGCCACCATCGGTTCAGCGATATTCGAAGTGTCATCACTTCTTCTTTTCCGAACTACCAACAGGCAGTCGTCATCTTTCCCCTCTTCATCCTCATCCCGAAGGCGTTGGGCCATTTCTGGAGACAGGGCCACGGTGTCGGCCTTAGGCTTTCGAGCCTTGATTTTCTTTGGCTTCAGGGAATTTTCAGGCGACCCCCTCTTTCTTTTCTTTTCCTTGTAGGGCTTTGGGATTTCTTCTTCACCGGGCGGGGGCGGCCGCATAGCAACGACGTCTCCGAGGCCTGCATAAAGATAAAGTAAGTATTTTACTAAGGAGCATAAGAATGCAAACAAGAGAACTCGTCGTGGTTTCTAGCCTCCCATCGGCCCTTGGCCAAGTCACGCCAGCTACGTTCTGCATATGAAGAAGTAGAGGCTAGTTGCCGTACCTAACCTTCGAGGTCTGGAACCGCAGCAGGAAACCAAGCAACAACTACACCATCAGAAAAAGATTAGATCGAGAAAAGGATGAGGTCGAGAAAGAGTAAGGAAAGCAAAATATAAAGTCACTACCGATAAACCTGTACTTATATTTCATGTTCCATTCCTCGGGGAATGGCATCCTCTCAGCGGGAATCGGGTCGGAGGTCCTGATTCGAACAAACCGGCTCATCCATCCTCGGTTCTTGTCCTCATCGATGCTGGAGAAGAGAGATTTCGAGGATCGACATTGCAGCTTTATCAGACCACCTCGATAAAGGAGAGGGTTGTATAACCTGATCAGGTGGTCAAGGGTGAAAGACATCTCCTCGATCAAGCTCGAGAAGTACCTAATTAGGTTGACGATGGGCCATAATGAAGAGTAGATCTGGCCAAGCGTCACCTGGTATTGTTGGAAAAAATCAAGAATCACTGGGTCTATGGGACCCAGAGCTGGATCTACAGGACCCAACATGAACGGGTAGGTATACACGCTTAAGTACCATACGTTATGAGTAGTGATGTCCTCTTCAGGGGAAGGGATCACTACATCTTTGTTCTTCCAGTTGCAGTCTCTTTCACCTGCTCAAGTTCATCTTTGATTATCAAGCAGATGTATCGGGACATGGGCTCACATTGGCCCGATCTCAATACAGGTTTATCGATTTTAAAATCGGAAGTTAGTTCGCTCGGCGGAGGAATACACTCCTTGATACGAGGGTGGCACCACCGCTCTACCTCTGGCTGTCCACGATGATGAAGAAGCTTTTTCTTGTTGAGGGACAGTTTTAGATGTTTTAGCCATGGCGGCTTGTAAGTTCAAGAGAAGAGAAGGAGTAGATGCTGTATTAAGAGAAAATTGAGAGAAGGGTGAACTCAAAAAAGTTGAAGGAGTTAAAGGGATTTTAAGAATGATTTGAGAAGTTTGCAAAAATCGTGAAGTTGGCCTATTTATAGAGGCCGCTCAAGCGTGTTGGGGAAGCCAAATAGCCGACCATCAGCCGCCTCCAATTAATGACCTTGGAAACTATGCGGAAACGACTTTTCAATCACTTTAGTTGCTGGCATCACGAGGTTGACATCATGATCAAGGAATCGAAACATCGAAGATCAAACCGTTTATTATCGTCTTACTCTAAGAAACGCGAGGACTATCTGTATACGAACGAAATCAGGTATGATCAATTTCCCAGGCTCGAGGGGTCGTCTTAAGCCCGAGTTCAGGCAAGGTCGAGTTCGAGCTCGATGGACCAGACTCGAGCTCGAAGGCAAAGTGCAATGCCCGAGGATCGAAATATGATGAGTATCGAAGCCGAGTATGCTCAACCCCGAAATAATATCGTTATGAATTTGTAACAGAATGTGTGAGATTCCTGCCACGCCCCTAAATCATGGCACAAATCACGGAACAGAATTGTACGATTCCGTACTAGGCGGTTAGACAGCTATCCCAATGAGATTCCTTACTCTAAATGGAAATGTACCTTATTTAGAGCTCCCCTATTATATAAAGGGGACCCCAATCATTTCGTAAGCATCATCTAATCATTGGCAAATAATATACTCTCTACTTTTCACTCATTGTTCGTCAAAATTGTCCTTTAACTTTACTGTTCTTGCTTTATTGCTCTTGATTCATCTCGAGGTCACTGAGATCGAGGTCGATATTGTCTAATAACAAGGGTTTGATTTATTCATTTCTTTCATCTATACTTTATACTTCTTGATTATTAATTGGTATTGAACTAAATCATATCTTTAAAATCACAAATCAAATTTAATTTGTTACTCGTATTTTCGAGGTAAACATCTTGATCTTTCCGCAGCGAGATCATTATGAAATTTTTGGTTCTAACATTAAATTCTACTAAGATTATTTCACCTTCCAAAGTATTCTTAATGCATTCTTGATCGCTGTAAAAACCGATGATATACATAGCTCCATCAATACTCCTCCCAACACTAGCGAAGAAAAAAGAGGGCGCACCTTTAATCCTTCTCCATGATTCATCTGAGCCTAGAGTGAAAACCCAATATCGTGTGGGTCTATACCGAGAATGTGTAATCCTCAAAATTTTGTATTTCTTTTTATCTGGTTCGAAACCTAACGAATAGTAGTTGGATGCAAAGTACTTTAGGTACGGGTGATTTGCATCTATACCCTTTTTTGGGTCATGTTTTAACTTGTGCCCGCTTTGCAAAAAAAATTACAAGCGTACCCACTTTTTCGCGTAACTTCAGCATACGGGGCTGAAGTAGCAAAGGCAATCACGCAAAACTTTAACATTCTAGTAGACGGGCCTGAAGTAGCAAAGGCAATACGCTGAGTTTTTTTGTCCTGGATAAGATGCTGAAGTTATATAGTTTATTTGTAAAAACTTCAGCACTAAATAGCTGAAGTTTTTTTGACCTGGATTCATTAGTTTTGTCATAAAAATTTTCAAAAACTTCAGCAGAAGATGCTGAAGTTATTTAGCTCATTTGTAAAAACTTCAGTACTAAAATAGCTGAAGTTTTTTTGTCCTGGATTCATTAATTTTGTCATAAAACTTTTTGAAAAACTTCAGCAGAAAATGCTGAAGTTATTTAGTTCATTTGTAAAAACTTCAGCACTAAAATAGCTGAAGTTTTTCTTGTCCTGGATTCATTAGTTTTGTCATAAAACTTTTTCAAAAACTTCAGCAGAAGATGCTGAAGTTATTTAGTTCATTTGTAAAAACTTCAGCACTAAAATAGCTGAAGTTTTTCTTGTCCTGGATTCATTAGTTTTGTCATAAAACTTTTTCAAAAACTTCAGCAGAAGATGCTGATGTTATTTAGTTCATTTGTAAAAACTTCAGCACCAAATAAGCTGAATTTATTTTTTTTGTCCTGGATAAGCTTTTACAAAAACTTCAGCAGAAAATGCTGAAGTTATTTAGTTCATTTGTAAAAACTTCAGCACTATATAAGCTGAAGATTTTTTGTCCTGGATTCATTAGTTTTGTCATAAAGCTTTTTCAAAAACTTCAGCAGAAGATGCTGAAGTTATTTAGTTCATTTGTAAAAACTTCAGCACTATATAAGTTGAAGTTTTTGAAAAAGACTTTCTAACATACTAGATAAATAATCACCTTATTCTTTCATAGTGTATTACTACTATAAAATAATCAGATTGCCAACAATATCTAAAT
>NC_032000.1:36865141-36938832 GCF_001879085.1 Nicotiana attenuata | reverse complement strand
AGCTGAGGAAAGACCCAACTGGTCCGTTTATGTATAAGGCCAGGTTTAAGTTAGTCCTTTATATATTACCCTGGACAACCATCATCCTTTAAGTTTGCTGAAATTGGACACCTTTGGTCTAAGGCTCACTAAAATCCTTGTTAGGCTTTCATTTAACGGTAAAGTTCCATTCGTAACAGAATATATTAACAGCAAGATGAGATCGTCACACCACCCAACCTTCACTATCGCCTTTTCCACCATTAAGTAAAAATATGTTCTCTTTCTCTTTTTTGCTATTTTTCATCTGTTTTCTTCCTTTGCGATTTCAGCCCCCCTCCATCATATCATATATCTGCATCAAGACTTTCCTTCCTCCTCTGCTAAGAAGTTCCTGTTTTCCTCTACTTCTTTTTCTATCCTTCAGCAGCAAAATCGTAGAGGTTAAATTAATTAAATTCTGTCACTACAGAAAAAATCCAAATTGAGTTGTTTAATATGCCTAAATTGAGTTGTTCATTGCGGAGGATAAATAATTAATAATGAACCAAAAAATATTTTTGTATCTGAGAAAAAAAATTTTGCCAATAAAATGAATTTACAACAATTTGAAAAGAATAAGCCATAAAACCAGTCACTTCGTCCATGGAGTTTCTTTCACATTACTTAAATTTTTAAGTTCATCCAATCACATGCAACATCCTTGATCCCCTTTCCAGTGAAAAGGTTTGGAGGTGAAGTCTATTTCCAAGGAGAACAAAAAGAAACATTATAATTGGGGCTAACAATTTCCGTTAAGGAATAGAGTTGCCGTCATTGACTACCCTTTTTCTGTTAAAAAAAGGATTTTAGTGAGCCTTAGACCAAAGGTGTCCAACTTCAGCAAACTTAAAGGACTATTGCTGTCCAAGGTAATATATAAAGGACTAACTTAAACCTGGCCTTATACATAAGGGACCATTTGGGTCTTTTCCTCATAGATAGAAGATAAGTATAGATATAGATATAGATATAAATAGAAGATAAGTATAGATATAGATATAGATATAAATATAGATAGAAGATAAGCAGATCAAAGCTTTAACGTAATCAAATCTTTGATGGTCTATAAAACCACGTAATTCCTCAATACTAGAAACAAAGGCTTCTTTTATGTTTCACGTTCAGGTCCATGGTGTAGAAAATTGGTTTTACTGGAACGACACGTGGAGTGGCTTTGATGGATGTCTACAAAGTGTGGATTCGAGAAAAAAGAGTTACAAAGCTTGGAGACGCATTTAAAATGCATTAAAGACTTGACATGAAGCCTAGAGAATATTTAATAGAAAATTTCTTTAGGTATTGAAGAGTTTCCTTGAGAGCATGCCTCTCTTCCAATCCTCATGACTCGAACGAAGACTATATTTTGATGCATATTCAAGGAGTTCCTCGTTCGTTAGCTTACTGGAGACCTGGACTCAAGGGTTTTATTACTGTCGAAATGCTCATATCCACGTATGCTGGTACGACAGCCAGTTTTATGCAGTCAATTTTCAGGGAAACATTTCGATCGTAGGCTTCAGAGGAGGTTCACAATCGCAACCAACCGCTGGAAGGGTAGTTAACGGACTACCTTCCGACTTTATTGTGCATTCTTTAGGTGAACTATGGGCGATGGTTCGAGATGGAATTGAAACGAACCTCAAAACGAACACATATGGTGCTACACAATTTGATGTTGATGTGGATAAGGAGAGTTATGAGGAGGTTTTTGATTTAGGGAACAGGGCACTCTTCCTTGGCTTTAATGCCACTTTGGCTGTTGAACAAGATGAATATTTTAAGGGCAACCGTGTATATTTTACAGATGATTGTTCTTCGTCATACTTCCACAGTGAAAGAGGAGGTGGCAAGGACCTGGGCATATACAACTATCTAGATGGCAACATTGAACCCCACTATACCTACCACAGATTCAGTCCACCAATATGGATCTTCAACAGTCCTTTCTCAGCTTAGTATTGATTCAGAATTAATATACTTTGCTAACTGTGTTGCGAACTACTTTTTAGTTCGTCTTCATTTCCTAGCTTTCTTTTTGTTGGAATTGCATGTAATTCTCTTTTGGTAGTAGTTAAATTACTTGTTTGTCTTTAATTCTTTCCTTTCTTTCTGTCGGAATTACATGCTATACAAGATTGTGGTGCTAGTTACATGCTATAATTTAAGTATTTTCCCTAGACAAATATCATCTCAAATCGAAATACACTAATCACAGGACTAGAAAACATATAGTAACGAAAAGAAGATCTCATCTCATGTCAGCATAATGAGCTAAGGAAACTAGACAAGCATTCAAAAATATTGCATGAAACTATCAAAGATGAAGATGAGAAAGATGATGATTCCACAGCTGTAGAATGCATATTGCTTTACTGGTGGGAAGTTATAGGAGCATTCAAAATCTTGATCAGTTTTGTTTCCTTTACTGCTATTTACATGAAATCCGTCACAGTTGAACTAATCACCAGAGTATTATTCAAGGTATCTTACTGACAAGTAGAAAAGAACACAGACTCCTTATCCTTTCATGAGATCGGCGTACATTGACCGATGAATAACATGTTGAGGCGAGACAATTGCACCGTTAACACGAAGTTGTCGCAGAAAATCCACTCGCACTGATTTGAACTGATATCGCTGCAGTATAAAAACTAACATGTGATTAGATGGGAAGGAAAGAGAAGTTTAGATAACATATAGACAGTGTAATAACATGGGGAACACAAACGATGTCAGGAATGACTGTTATGCTTGGTATCTACTGCAGTGAAAAAAGACAGAGAGAAGAGCCAATAGGTAAACATGTAACTCTATCTGAAATATAGCTTCAATGATAAACCTAATGATCCTCGCCAACCCAGTAAATACTATTAGAGGATTAAAACGTTACCGTTAGTAAAGGTGTTCTACAAAAAAAGAGAAAAAAGAAAAAAGGAAGAGGAAATAACACCAAAAAAGATATCAAATAAAGTGGAGCTGACACATATGAAACATCGAAATGTAAACCCAACATAAAAACCTGTTGTACAGCTTACACATAACTTTTCAAATAAACCAGTCATTTGAGATATGCAGAAGTAAAATGGAATAAGCTAAGAAAAAACAGAGATATTAAAATGATCGAAGGTTACCTTTAATTTCCATTCAAAATCAAAGGAATGGTAGAAAGGATCCAAAAGTGTGATCTGATCTTCTTCTTTGATCTGTCAACAGGAGTAGTTTGTAATGTGAAAATCTAAGGGGAATGCGAGCAACTGAAGATCAGCAAGTACTCCAACAATTAATGTAAAATAGAATTCTCAGTAGTCACTGTATATCTATCTACTCTCTGCTCTCTCTCAAACAAAAAGATGCTTTACTACACAGTCAAATTTTCTTTGCCTTATCTTTTTTTCATTTATAATTCATTTCAGCTCTTTGTCCTGCGTAAACACATGAAAATTGGAACATGCCACAATCCTGTATAGCAGAATTTAAGGATGTCACAAATTTATTAACATGATCAAAAATTTAGTTGAATGGAGATATTGGATCTAAAATCAGCTCTTCAATATAATGTGAAACTCTAACGGAATACAAAGGGCAGTCTTTGCTTTCTAAATCTCTTATTTAATGGAACAAATACTGGGGACAATCTGCAAAACATTACTATTCCAACTCAGTGTACATTATATTCCAAGTGTGTAATTCACTATATTGGTATTCACTAAGTATTGTAACTTAATAAGATTTTTCTTCCAAGAAGGGAAAGTAGAGGAGAAATGATCACTTGTTGCCAGACATACTTCCACTTTAGCAGCAAAGTAACTAAGAAAAGAATATGTGAACTGCGCCTGTTGCTTAGAACTGTACTTAAAAAAAAAAAAAAAAAAAAAAAAAAAAAAAAACTGATCACATTCGTTTAAGTAACAGAGATTAGACCAAAGGTGTTACTTACTGCAGTGCCACGTATTCCGTAAACAGTAATTACAAAACATGTGCGGTCAGAATCACAGACGACATAGTATCTGCAGAAGAAGAGTAGAAGTTGAGACAACATAGTATCTGCAGATTGTGGGGCAGCTCTGGGAGGGGAGAAGTGACAGAATCAACTTTTCTAAGGTAAGGTAACTTACATTGGTCTTTTGCTGGGATTCTTAACTGAAAACAGAACTTTTCCTGTGACTGCTTTTCCTTCATTAAGACCTTCAGTTAGGCGATCGACAGTAGCTCTCTCATAAGAAGGATCCACTACAAGAAAGTATTTTGCTCATTTTATGGATTACAATCTTAATCCAATATCACACTGTTTTTGGAAAGGAAAAATATCTAAGACCCATATATAAAGCTTACATTCAACAGAAGCAAGGGATGATGCTAGCGAATCAACAGTAGGAAGAGATGATGATGTTGGAGAAGAAAGCTGCTTAGCATCATTTAGTTTCTGAAAGACAGGATCAACTAATTCAACTACCTTCACAATCTCATGCATAAAAAGACATGTCATATGCATAAAAATGACATGTAATCTGAGAAAACCTCCTGTGTTTTATTGATATGTAATATACTGAATGCATAAAGCTATTCTTGGAATTAGTACCTTCAATATTTTTGAGTCCCTTTCTTAATCTTTTTTAACTGTCTTACTAGAATCCTATTTCCCTTGCATTTGATTTTCCTAGCTGCCCTTTATACTTATCAAGGGTTTCAAAGCCAAAATTTGAAGATACAGAGCAGTACTGATAGAATCTCAAAATACTATCGTACTGAATTTTCTGTGGTATTAGGATGTGAAACACATCCAGAATATGTAATTCTGATGATGGAAGCAGAGTTACCTCATGCTTGAGTTCCACACTGGTGACAGGCAATATGCATGAATTAGAGTCACAACTATATAATCTTACCTTAAGCAAAGAGTCTACATCATCAAGAACATCGCACAGATTTGACGCTTGCTCTATAGCTTTAATACTAGGATCCAACAATCCAGCACTTTCAAATCCAGATAGGGCCATCCAATAGTTCTCCAGAAACTTGTACGTCTGTTGAACCAAGTTACAGAATCACAAAAACATGGTATTGAAATTTTGAGGAGGCAAATGAAAGTAAGGATATATAAGCAGACATGAAATGTCACGGTGAAGAAAATAGATGCTTTCTTTTGAATATACTCTTGAAGTTTCATGACTAAGCATAAACATGCTCAAGCTGCAAAGGTATAAGTATAACCCAAGCGCATGAAAAGCTCCACACATAGATATTTTGCTATTTAGTTCTCCCTTTGTTTCCAGTGAACCAGGAAGCCTTTTATTACATGCTTCCAGGAACTATTTAAACATTCAGGTACATAAAAGTTATGTGCTAGAACAATTGAAAAAAGGAATTGGTATATAGCCTTACCATCGAGCAGTTGAAACACAATTCAGCACTGCGCATCATCTTTTGGTCTTTCGCCTGAAACAGAACACAAAATTAGAGGGCCTGAGTAAGAAATGCAGACAAAACAACCTTAAGGAGATATAAGATAGTTCTGAAGTCCATGAGGTAAATTATAAGAAGAAGACAGCAAAGTAGGCTTATTGTGGGAAGCTTTATGAAAAGATAAACTGGCAAGAAGCATACTCACAGCATTCTTGTATGCTTTTAATGACTGATAAAGCATATCATGATCCCAAGCTCCAGTCAGAAAATAGGCGGTGAGACATGCATTTCCTAGGGCATCTGGCAAAAAAAATGAAAGATCATTCAAGAAACCTGAGTTTGGATGAAACTAAATCATGATAATGGATATTCAATCTTATCAATTACGAAACCAACTCCACCAAAAATATTGTAAATTTGTCAAAGCAGGAAACTGAAATAACTGAGCTTGCAAGTGAAATACAATATGCAATTTGCACGTCATGTACTAGATTCATGCAACTTTTTATGTACATATTCAAGAGCATCTACTAGTTTATAAGTATATGTTCCAGATCACCTACATAGTTTCAGTTCCTTCATTTTTGTCTTCTACAAAAGTTATCTGCTCCGTATAAATTATGGCATGATGTATGGTAAGTACAGGTGGTCTCAGTTACATAGTAAGCACAGGTGGTCTCAGGTATATATCTAAGTTACATGTTGAGAATCCTGGGATTAGAAATTGATTTAATTTGCTACCATATTCTCCAAAGTAAGTGGAGAAAATTACACGCACCATTATAAGGTGAGTATACCAGCATGTGTATCACATTAAAAGAAATCCCTCTTTCCTTTGGCATGTATAATGTGATTGAAATTAAGAGCAAAAAGACATGCTTAGTGGACATTCAGACTTCGCAACATAGTTGATAAGCACAATTTTCAGGATCATATTAGAACAAATTAAAACAGTTAATCCTAGAGTAGCGCAGCTCAGTTTAATCATAGACAGTTAATTTTCAGTCCCTGACATTTTTTGGTTCTTCATCCTCCTTCCCTTTACTATTTAATTTTATCAAGTTTACGACCAACAAACTTATTATTCTTCCTTAAAGCTGTATACGTCGTTTTCAGGAAGTGCTACTTATGTATCAATAGCAAGTATATCCAAGAAGTACAAAATGCAGTCTTACACCATGATATTCCATCCCGGATATCCAGAGCAATTGCTTCCTTGGCATGCTTAATACTTTCAGCAATGATTTCTTCTGGATCTTCAACCTCTGGAAAGTTGAATACAATCAATTAATACTACAGGCACTCTCTAAAAAAATGTGACTACATAATTAAGGTTCAAAATTCAAAATATGAAGTTCCTAAGGAAGTACAAAAGTTTACCTATTTCACCAGTGCACTGTCTTCTTTCGAGCACTGCTAATTGACGTAATAGCTCCAAATTTTTCGGATCCTGAAAACAGCAAATACAAATATATCCATCAGAATTTTCAAGAACTAAATTGATCACTCTCAAAACGCTAATTAAAATCCAAGAAGCAGCATATAAAATGACCTGTTCAAGGCCTAATTTAAAACAACTTTTAGCTTTATCAAGATCTCCTCGTTTCCAAACACAAGTTCCTAAGCATATCCACGCATCCACCATATAACGATTCAACTGAAGCTGTTACACAAATCAGCAGTCATGAAAATGAATCATAAAAAGAATAACTAATTAGACATACAAACGTGAAATTTCCTTTGACATTTACTCACAGCTTCTGTTAAACTTTGCTCTGCTTCCTTATTATAACCAGGAGACACATCCAGAAACTTCCCTCTCAAGTACAAATACATCGCGTGATCCTCCTTCGATTGCCTCTTCTCTACTCAACATAAAAAACATTATTAAAACCACAATTTACATTCAAAACACTAGTGATTACGCGGATAATTAAGAGATTTAATTACGTTTCGATGCCTTTTCAACTTTACGTTTTTGAACTCATTCAATGCGTTCTCCGAAGAATTCAAGTAAAAGTACATCGGTTGATCTTCTCGCGATTGCTTTTTTTTTTTTCTTGTTCTTTTTATAAAACATGATTTAAACCCAAAAAAATACATTAAAAAAAGAGATTAATCGTGTAAAACAAATACAGAACTTCAGAGTCCAAATTCAATGCATCAGAATATATACTTAACATTTTTAAACTCGGAATTCAATGCATTTTTCTAAGAATTCAATTACCTTTAGGAATAGCGTCGAGTAATTGGATAGCACGATCAGCTTGTTCTTTCAGGACAGCAATTTTTCCCTGACGACTTGGGAGGAAATAGTGATTGCGAAAATCATCAATTACTTTAGCGAATTCAGTCACCTGTGAAAACACATTCTCTTCTCCGGCGTCTCCTCCGGCGTCTCCTCCGCTAGCTCCTCCGGCAGAACTGCTCATTTTCTCCGATAAAGAAAAAACGAAGTGAAAAACAGTTGAAATGTATGTGAAAGCGTGAAGAGTATTGAAGTCTGCAACTGGGAAGTTATACGGTTATGGTTATTTGGGGGAAATCTTTTTGTTTAAATAAGCAGTCACGTTTTCTTTGCCTGTAATTTTCAGAAATTATAGATTCGCCCCTAATATTCTCTGTTATGTTTCTTTACTTCCATTTTCTTCTAATTAACTTGCTATCAAGTCCTTATACTAAGTATTTGGTCTTATTCATGAATAGAACATTTAATATGTTACTTATAAAATTTTCTTGAAAATGTTATTTAATCCGGTGAAAGATTATCATGATTTCGGATAACGTAATATTTAATATTTCATATTCAGAATTGATTGTATATTATTATCTTGAAAATTATATTTAATCCGGTGAAAGATTATCATGATTTATGATAACGTGATATTTAATACTAATGTAGCTAGAATTTAGTTATATTTATTTATACGATTTGATATTGGAATCTCGTTAGAAGATTGAATTCAATAATATAATAGTGAAGTATTCAATGTTGAGAATTCGATCATCTGTATCTAACATGATGTTGTGTTTGAATCTCGTTGGAAATTTAAATTCTCTTTTTTATTACCCTTTTCCTTCCCTAAATATTTAAAAGAGTAGCTTATTTTGGGAGTGGACAAGCCTTAACATAGCATTAGTCGGTTGAATTGTGCGGTTGTGCCCAATTACACGGTGCCGCTGTCCATTATTTTTTATCGGGGCACGAAGTTCACATTGCAATTTTGGAGAGCAGTACATCGAGAGTAAGGCACACGGGTTGAGTTGAGTACAGAATTTCATTCCCAGACGGACGGACAGTCCGAGCGCACCATTCAGATCTTCAAGGATACGCTACACACTTGTATTATAGATTTCGGAGGTTTTTGGAATCAGTTTCTATCGCTTGGAGAGTTTGCCTATAAAAACAGCTACCAATCGAATATTCAGATGGTTTCTTATGAGACCTATATGGGAAGCGACATTAATCTCCAGTTGGTTAGGTTGAGCCAAAAGGTGAGCCGAAAGGTGTCATCTTTAATTACGAATCAAATAGTAGGAAGAATTGAAAAAAAATATGTCGATTGATAGTCAATATGACCAAATTTTAGAGCGAAAATGGCATATAACAGTACATATTTCTTTAGCTATATATAATAGTCTAAATTAAAACAAGATGTGTTATAAATAGAATTTTATTTATGGTGAATGTCTATATTTAGAGAGATTCTAGGGATTATTACTTGGAGGCTAAGTCACTCTATCCCTATAAATAGAGGGTTCTATTCCATTGTAAATCATCCCAAAATCAATAAGAATTCTCTCTCCCTACTTTTCTCTACAATATTCTTCTTCTTCTTTTATTGTTCATAACACGTTATCAGCACGAAGCTCTAACCAATTGAGTAGAAGCTTCGGGATTGTAGTACAATGATTGTCAATTGTTCCATAAAATTCCTCATGATTAAATTTTGGATTTAAGGTAAGTATTTTACTTTATTTTTCTCTTTAAATTCTTGAAATTCTATAATTTGATTTTATATACAAGCAAAGACAACAAAGTTTGATTATAACTCTAATGGAGTTTGTAGGAAATTATAACCACCTGAAGTGGTAAAATTTTTATGCCCTGCCATGATCAAATTCATGTATGATTGTGGGTAAAGAATTGAAAACCCGTCCCATTGAATTTGCTTCATTCTCATTCCCTTAAGAGAATGTGATAGCAGCATGTGATAAGTCTGAAAGAAGATAAAATTACTACTATGAATGTATCAATGGATGTGGACGTGGCAATAGACGAAATTATAGTCGTCATCATTGTGGTAATGAGAATAATAAGGATTCTCAAAATAATCCTCCACTCTATGAAAGTAATGATTGTCATCAATTTGACATGAGATTTTATAAAGCACATATAGATGATTATGGTCCATTCATGATGTGAATGTGACAACTTCTGATTTATGAATACATATTTATTCTTGGAAGAATATGAACGTGCTAGTGGTAGTGAATATACCACACTCACCTCTAGAAGGGGGTTTGAGATGATATAAGAAAATAATGTCATTACTATGGCATGAATGATCATTGGTCACATACCTATTGTACGCCAAAATATTTTGGTAATGTGATTGTTAAAGAATAATATTAATGCAAGAAACATATCTCGCATATAATTTTGACCATAACCATAATGGTATAACTTTCTCTTTAAAAGAGATATTTACCATATGGATGATGAATGTATGGTAATACAAAATTAACTGAGAGCTCTGGACGAGCCAATTATTACTATTTTGGAGGAACAAAATTGATTATCAATAAGGCATTGCGTTGTAGTAAGTATCAAAGAAACTTATTTAGTTTCTAAAGTACTCGCGAAAGCGATTGGTTATATTGAGACTATAAATAAAGGAAAGATTTAGTATCTTATATTACTACAACTTGTAGCGATGTGAAAAGCTACCCGCTTTGTTCTCCAGTTTGAATACCAAACAAAAGAATACCACAATAAAGTGGATGTTTATTGATATAAAAACCCATATCATAATAAACTTGGAGTTTATTGAGAATTGCACACGTCATGGTGTAAACCTGAACTTTATCAATATTGATAATTTATCTAGTTGGCATAATTGATTTAGCCATGCTAATTTAAGTATGATGTGCAAAAAATAAAAGAGAACCTACATGGTTAAATATTAAAGAACTAGAAAGTTCTTTATAAATTCTCTTATATTGTTTGTTCTCAGTAATTAATAGACCAACTAAAATTGGGATTGATCCTATGAATACTGAAAATATCAAAGGTGAATACGGACACATTCACCTGCCATGTATACCACATAAGATGTATTTATGAGATAGTTACATGTGCGATTATTATTAACCCGCAACATGGTGTTTGCGAGGTAACTTGCTCAGTAATTTGATTTAGAGCATAATTTCCAGATTTTTTATTCAAGATAGTACATCTTGATAAGTTGGTTTACATCATAATTGGTTTAGAAAAATAATTTATTGAGTGTCTCCACTTAATAGCTAAACTATTGCTTATGAGAACAAAGTTATATATATATCAGTTTGATATACGTTATATACGAAAGTATATTATATTCTCCCCTCACAAGTGGTTTCAGTGTCAGAAACCAAATAATTTCATCTCATTATTATTGATGTGCAGTGTATATTTTGATTAACACCATAACGCAGAAAGATGGGCTTTCAAAGTTGAGGAAGCAAGTTAGTTTTTCTAACATGAGGGGGAGACAAGATAAATAGTTGGAAAAAGTTACGTGGAATGTATTATCATTTGTATATCTAGATCCTCGAATACGATAATATGAACTTGAAGTTCATAAAAAGATAATTCATCTGCAATATATTGCAAATTATGCTTGACCCAAAGAAAGTAACAATATTCTCACTGCAAATGCTCATATTAGAATAAGTCCTAGAAGGACAAAGTCTATGGTACGCTTAAAGAATATAGACAAATCGGTTTCAAATAAACTTCTTGATAAAGAAGATGAGCAAATGATCAAAATGATCATAATAAAGGAGGCAAGTGATCTAGAAGATCACATGACATAACACTTCATAAAATCTCATGAGAGATTTAGGTACCTGAATATATGAACGAAGAGATCTCTATGTTATGTCTTTATGAAAAATAAGGAGGTTGGAACCGATACAAAATTTTTGTCGACGACATATATGATGCCGCTATATATATATATATATATATATATATATATATATATATATGAGGATCTTAAGTCTGGAGAAACAATTCAAGTAGAATTTGGTTTCATATGAAAGACATGTAGTTTTGGACTGCAGTTCAAACACTTGAAAGTATAAAGTCAATGATATGTGTAATCAGTTTTCGATATCTTATTTGTCATGAAAACTTGATATGCATCTAATTAAAGTCTATTATATGGCTTATATGACTTTACTTATATGACAATCCATGAAGGATTTAAGTTGCTTGAAGCGTATACAATTCTTGATCTTGATGTACCACTTCCTCAGTGCAATTTGTGCACAAATGTATCTTGCTATAATTATAGGCATGATAATATGATAGCAAGAGTTTTCACCTCTATATGAAGATATTGAAATGATGATTCCAACAAGATCATATGAAGACAATACACCTATCAGGAATGATAATTTCAAGGTGAAACAAATTCGTTGAAGTTAATATGGCTGGTTTGTTTATCAAATATCTACCAAAGATCTTTTGAAGATGGTGCACAAGATTGGAATGCAAATGCTTAAAGATATGAATTGATGCTCTCATCAGGGGGAGTTAATGCGCGTTGCACTCTTTTTTCCTTACAAGATTTTGTCCCACTGGGTTTTCCTTGCAAGGTTTTTAACGAGACAACCAAAAGGCATATTGTTAGATATGTGTACTCTTTTTCCTTCTCTAGAATTTTTTTCCCACTGGGTTTTATTTTAGTTAAGGTTTTAACGAGGCACATTATCTGTTGAATAGACATTCAAGAGGGAGTGTTATAAATAGAATTTTATTTATAGTGAATGTCTATATTTAGAGAGATTCCAGGGATTATTACTTGGTGGCTAAGTCACTCTTTCCCTATAAATAGAGCATTCTATTCCATTGTAAATCATCCTAAAATCAATAAGAATTCTCTCTCCCTACTTTTCTCTGTAATATTCTTCTTCTTCTTTTATTGTTCATAACAAGATGAAATTTTTTAAGCTTAGAAGATAATTAAGATAACAAACTATAATAGGAAGTGAGAAAAAAGAAAAAAGAATAAGGAAATTAAATTTCTGGGGCCTAAGCGTAAATAATGAAACTATATGACTACCTACCTCTCCTAACAGCTTTTTCCCGCCCAATTCTTTATGCAACGTTTTATTTCTCTTTTTGATAATTCTAATCTCTTCTCTATTCTCTTCAGTTATTGGTAATTTTCTAATTTAGTCCTTGTAATATTTGGCTAAGCACTTTAACCTTTAATCAACTAAAATATATGTTTCTTTTATATAAGAAATATGTGATATTCAGATTATTTCTGAAACTATATAACTCTCAAATATGTAGCAAAAAATAATTATCATAACATATCAATATTTAAATGTTCACCTATGGATAAGGATTGCAGCGATCGGCAATTTTAATAACATAGGTTCAGGATTTATTTCCATAAAAAAAACGAAAAATTAAAGATTCAAGCTTGAGGAGTACCATTTTCACCAGTTTCCATAGTAGTATTAGGTGATTCATTATTGGAATTTTTAGTGTTGTTTTGTTATCATAGGAAAGATTAATTGTTTAATGGAAGAAATGAATTAATGATGCAAAGCCAAACTAAACAGACGAAGTTGAAGCAGAAAATTAACTGAGGCTGCTAAAATATAAAAGAATTAACCTAAATAGCCGTCCACCCAACTGCTCAAATTTGAGGGTGTCACGACCCGGATTTCCCACCCTCGGGAGTCGTAATGGCGCCTACTGATGAGAGCTAGGCAAGCCAACCCCTTAACTACCTTTAGCATTAACCAATTTACTTCTTTTAACAATTATCGGTAATATCATGAAAACAACGGAATAAAGTAAATAAGCGGAAGTCTTAAATTAAAGAATCTGAACAACAATGCGGAAACTCAACATATATCTCTACCCAAGAACTGGTGTCGCATACTCGCGAACTACTAGGAGTGCTAAATACAACCGTTTGAAAGAAAATATAACTGTTTGTCTCGAAATACATGAGATAACAGACTGAAATAAAAGATAGAAGAGACGCCGGGCCTGCGGACGCCTGCAAGGCTACCTCGGTGTCTCGCTGGACTGAAGGCTAACTCCCGCGCTACTGCAGCTGCTGTCCAACACCTGGATCTGTGCAAAAGAGCACAGAGTGTAGCATCAGCACAACCGACCCTATGTGCTTGTAAGTGTCTGGCCTAACCCCGGCGAGGTAGTGATGAGGCTAGTACCAGACTCCAGACAAATCTGTGCAGTTATATAATATATTGCAGAAAATAAACAAGTAATGAGCAGTTATAAGGGAGGGGGGTACACGCCTCGGGGAAAACAATTCAACTTAGCAGAAACTGAATTAAATACGAAGGAACAGTACAATGTCCAATACAATATGATAGCACTACTGTTGCGGCCCGCAACCCGACCCGTACGTATAAATATAACTGTTGCGGCGTGCAACCCGATCCACTAATTATAATATACACCTGTTGCGGCGTGCAACCCGACCCAATACAATATATGTTGCGGCATGCAACCCGACCCAATACAATATATGTTGCGGCGTGCAACCCGACCCGATACAATATATGTTGCGGCGTGCAACCCGATCCAATATAACGTATGTTGCGGCGCGCAACCCGTTCCACATATACATAGCTTACAGTAATCATAACCACAAATCCCGACAGGGGGATTAATCATAAAATACTCTATCCCGGCAAGGGAACTCAACAGTACAAGTATACTCATCCTGACAAGGGAGAACCAGCTATAACCAATCTCAATTCGAATTTTTAACATTTCTATTATCACCATTTCTAACTCAGATTAACTTCCACGAAAATAAGCTAAGCCTTTGCTTAATATCACAAGTCTACTCACTATTTCATCCATAGAATTATTCAAGAACACAAAATATCAATTTAAGACTTACGGTCATGCTCGACACCGACGTATAGATATTCGTCACCATGCCTATACGTCGTACTCCAGAAGAAACACATAACAATTATGACTCAACTCCTAATCCCTCAAGCTAAGGTTAAACCGAACACTTACCTGCTTTGAATTCAACTCAAGTCTCAATTATGGCTTTACCCCTCGATTCCACCACCAATCCGCTCGAATCTAGTCACAAGTTACTTAATTATATCAATAAACGCTAAATGAATCAATCTGAATGCAAAAAATGAATTTCCCAAAGTTCTGCCCAAAAATTCCAAAATCGCCCCCGGGCCCACGTGGTCAAAACCCGAGGTTCGAACCAAAACCCGGCTACCCATTCCGACACGAACCCAAATATATGATTTGTTTTGAAATCGGACCTCAAATTGAGGTCCAAATCCCCAATTTTTAGAAAAACCTAGGTTCTCCCCAAAACCCCCAATTTCTCCCATGAAAATCTTTGATTTTAAGTTGAAAACATGTTAAATGATATCAATGATTGAAAGAAATGAGTAAAAATCAACATACAATTGATTTGGAAGAAAACTTGTTCTTGAAAAATCGCCCCAAGAAGTTTGTGTGTTGAAAGAATGTTGAAAATGGTTCAAAATTCGGCTAAGTGTAAAATATGCAGGTTGCAGATATGGGATTTGCGAACTGGGGTTTGCAACCTGATGTGGGAATTGCGAAGGCAGGTTCGCATTTGCGAACACTGGGCAAAGGGAGGGACTTCGCATTTGCGACCAAGAGTGTCGCATTTGCGAAAGTCCCACTATTGCATTTGCGAGCAAAAATGTCGCATTTGCGACAGGCCCCACTTCGCATTTGCGGACCAAATGGTCGCATTTGCGACCCAGCTGCAAGATCCCCTATCTCGCATTTGCGATCACAGGCTCGCATTTGCGAGACCTTCTTCGCAAATGCGAAGATTGCAGAACTGAAATGCCAGATTTTCACAAAGGTTAAAAATGCACTCACGGCCTATCCAAAAGTCACCCGAGCCCTCGGGGCTCCAAATCAAATATACACACAACCTCAAAAATATCCTACGGACTTATCCGTGCGATCGAATCGCCAAAATAACATCATATACATCGAATTAAGCCTCAAAATCTATGATTCCTTCCAAGTTTCATAAAACATCAAACTTTCCAGTTTAAGTCCGAAACACGTCAAACGACGTCCGTTTTCAACCAAACTTTACAAAAAGTGCTTAAACCATATATAAGACCTGTACCGGGCGCCGGAACCAAAATACGGACCCGATACCAACTTGTTCTAATCAAATTACATTTCCAATTTCCTTAAATATTTTCAGAAAACAATTTTACTCAAAAATTCATTTCTCGGGCTTGGGACCTCGGAATTCGATTCCGGGCATACGCCCAAGTCCTATATTTTCTTACGGACCCTCCGGGACCGTCAAATCACGGGTCCGGGTCCGTTTACCCAAAATGTTGACCGAAGTCAAATTTATTCATTTAAACACCAAAGTTTAGCATTTTTTACAGAATTTCATATTTAAGCTTTCCGGCTACGCGCCTGGACTGTGCATGCAAATCGAGGCGACTCTAAATGAGGTTTTCAAGGCCTCGGAAGCACAGAATTAATTTAAAACAGGTGATGACCCTTTGGGTCGTCACATTCTCCACCTCTAAAACAACTGTTCATCCTCGAACGGACAAAAGAAAGAAGTACCTGAGTCGGGAAAAAGATAAGGATAACGGTTCCGCATATCGGACTCGGACTCCCAGGTCGATGCCTCAGGAGGCTGACCTCTCCACTGAACATGAACAGAAGGAAAACTCTTGGACCTCAACTGACGATCCTGCCGGTCTAGAATAGCTACCGGCTCCTTCTCATAAGACAAGTCCTTGTCCAACTGGACAGTGCTGAAATCTAACACGTGGGCTGGATCGCGGTGATA
The DNA here is from genome assembly GCF_001879085.1 of Nicotiana attenuata. NCBI lineage: Eukaryota > Viridiplantae > Streptophyta > Magnoliopsida > Solanales > Solanaceae > Nicotiana > Nicotiana attenuata. The sequence continues at coordinate 36,922,306 of NC_032000.1, read as the reverse complement.
CCTCCGAAGCATGGACACATGAAACACTGGATGTACGGCTGATAAGCTCGACGGCAAAGCAAGTCTATAAGCCACATCTCCCACTCGATCAAGAATCTCAAATGGACCAATGAACCTACGGCTAAGCTTGCCCTTCTTCCCAAACCTCATTACGCCCTTCATAGGCGACACTCGGAGCAATACCCGCTCACCAACCATAAATGCCACATCTCGAACCTTGCGGTCTGCATAACTCTTTTACCTAGACTGAGCTGAACGAAGCCTATCCTGAATGATCTTGACCTTGTCCAAGGCCTCCTGAACCAGATCCGTACCGAACAACCGAGCCTCTCCCGGCTCAAACCATCCAACCGGAGACCGATACCGCCTACCATGTAAGGCCTCATAAGGAGCCATCTGAATGCTCGACTGGTAGCTGTTGTTGTAGGCAAACTCCGCTAAAGGCAAGAACTGATCCCACAAATCTCCAAAGTCAATAACACAAGCTCGGAGCATATCCTCCAAAATCTGCATAGTCCGCTCTAACTGACCGTCGATGAAATGATGTGCTCAACTCGACCCGTGTGCCCAACTCTCGCTGAACTACTCTCCAGAAGCGCGAGGTAAACTGCGTACCCCGGTCCGAAATGATAGATACGGTCACACCATGAAGGCGAACAATCTCCCGAATGTAGATCTCAGCCAACCTCTCATAAGAATAGGAGACTGCCACAGGAATGAAATGTGCTGACTTGGTCAGCCTATCAACAATGACCCAAACTGCGTCGAACTTCTTCCGAGTCAGCGGAAGTCCCGTAACAAAATCCATAGTAATCCGCTCCCACTTCCACTCGGGAAGCTCAATCCGCTGAAATACACCACCAGGCCTCTGATGCTCGTACTTAACCTGCTGACAATTCAAACAACGAGCCACATATGCTACAATATCCTTCTTCATTCTACGCCACCAGTAATGCTGCCGCAAATCCTGATACATCTTCGTGACGCCCGGATGAATAGAGTACCGGGAGCTATGGGCCTCCTCTAAAATCAACTCTCGGAGCCCATCCACATTAGGCACACATACTCGACCCTGCAATCTTAAAACTCCATCATCATCTAAGGTAACATGCCTGGCACCTCCGCGCTGCACCGTGTCTCTAAGGACACACAAATGGGGACCATCATACTGCCGATCACGGATACGCTCTAATAACGAAGAACGAGCGACCGTGAAAGCTAACACACGACTGGGCTCAGAAACATCCAGTCTCACGAACTGATTGGCTAAAGCCTGAACATCCAAAGCAAGTGGCCTCTCACTGACCGAAATATAAGCAAGACTGCCCATACTGGCTGACTTCCTACTGAATGCATCGGCCACCACATTGGCCTTCCCCGGATGATATAGAATGGTGATGTCATAATCCTTCAACAAATCCAACCACCTCCTCTGCCTCAAATTCAACTCCTTTTGCTTGAACAAATACTGAAGACTCTTGTGATCCGTGAACACTTCACATGCCATGCCATACAGATAATGCCTCCAAATCTTCAATGCGTGAACTATGGCTGCCAACTCCAAATCATGAACCGGATAGTTCTTCTCATGAATCTTCAACTGCCTCGAAGCATAGGCAATGACCTTGCCATCCTACATCAACACTGCTCCAAGCCCAACACGGAAAGCATTACAATAGACTGTATAAGGCCCTGAACCTGTGGGCAAAACCAACACCGGTGCTGTAGTCAGAGCTGTCTTGAGCTTCTGAAAGCTCGCCTCACACTCATCCGACCATCTGAACTGGGCACCCTTCTGGGTCAATCTGGTCATTGGGGCTGCAATGGATGAAAACCCCTCCACGAACCGTCGATAGTAGCCTGCCAATCCCAAGAAACTCCGAATCTCTGTAGCTGATGCTGGTCTAGGCCAGTTCTTGACTGCCTCAATCTTCTTTGGGTCCACCTGAATGCCCTCTGCTGATACAACATGACCCAGAAATGCAACTGATCCCAACCAGAATTCACACTTCAAGAACTTAGCATATAACTAACTATCCCTCAGAGTCTAAAGAACCACTCTAAGGTGCTGCTCGTGCTCCTCCTGGCTGCAGGAGTATATCAATATATCATCAATGAACACTATCACGAATGAATCCAAATAAGGCCTGAACACTCGGTTCATCAAGTCCATGAAAGCTGCTGGGGCATTTATCAATCCGAATGACACAACCAAGAACTCATAATGCCCGTACCGAGTGCGGAAAGCTGTCTTAGGGACATCGGATGCCCTAATCCTCAACTGATGGTATCCAGATCGCAAGTCAATCTTGGAGAATACCCTGGCACCCTGAAGCTGGTCGAACAAATCATCAATCCTCGGCAGTGGATACTTATTCTTGATCGTTACCTTGTTCAATTGCTGGTAATCAATACACATTCTCATTGACCCATCTTTCTTCTTGACAAATAACACCGGTGCACCCCAAGGTGAGACACTGGGTCTAACGAAACCCTTCTCAAGCAAATCCTGCAACTGTTCCTTTAGCTCCTTCAACTCTGGCGGGGCCATACGATACGACGGGATAGAAATGGGCTGAGTGCCCAGAACTAGATCAATGCAGAAATCAATATCCCTGTCGGGTGGCATACCCGGCAAGTCTGAAGGAAAAACATCAGGGAACTCACAAACAACGGGCACAGAATCGATAGAGGGAACCTCATCACTAGAATCCCGAACATAAGCTAAATAAGCCAAACACGACCATATGCCGAGCCTTTACATACGATATAACACTGCGGGTAGAATGACCTGGAGTCCCTCTCCACTCTAAACGAGGCATACCCTGTAAAGCTAAGGTCACAGTCTTGGCATGGCAGTCCAAGATAGCGTGATAGGGTGATAACCAGTCCATCCCCAATATAATATCAAAGTCGACTATATCTAAAAGCAATAGATCTACACGAGTCTCCAGACCCCCAATCACCACAACACAAGAGCGATGGAATCACCCATCGGCGTAGACACATAAACAGATATACCCAATGCATCACTAGGCATGATCAAATACGGGGCAAAATAGGATGACACATACGAATACGTAGACCCCAGATCAAACAACACTGAAGCATCTCTATCACAAACCAGAACCGTACCTGTAATAACCGCATCTGAAGCCTCTGCCTCGGGCCTGGCCTGAAGGGCATAACATCGGGGCTGGGCCTCGCCACTCTAATCTACCTCACTGTGACGGCCTGCTGCTGGCTGGGCTCTACCTCTGGTGGTCTGGGCTCCACCTCTATGACCTCTACCTCCACCTCTAGTACCTCTACCCCCACCTCTAGCTGGCTGGGCAGCCTGTGGAACATCTGGTGCTTGAATCATAGGAGGGGGACCCTGCTGCTGCGACTGAGTACCCCTCAACCTCGGACAAGCCCTCCTGATGTGACCGTACTCACCACACTCATAACATCCACCCGAATGCTGCGGCTGAGGAAACTGAGGCTGACCTTGGCGGCCTGAATGACCACCCCAGAAGCTCTGGAGCGGCGGTGCACTGATAGGAGCTGATGGTGCACTGTAAGACTACTGGTCAGAATACTGCCCGCGAAAACCACGGTCACCTGATGCACCATGGGCAACCTGGAGTGCTGACAGGAAGGGCCTAGGAGGATGACCCCTATCATACGAATCTCTATCTCCAGACGAGGCACCACTGAATCGGCCTGACTGACGGGGTCTCTTGTCTGCCCTATGACCACTCCCTTGTGACAATACCATCTCAATCCTCCGGGCCACATTGGCCGCCTCCTGAAAGGATATCTCGCTCCCAGCCTCTCTAGCCATCTGGAGACGAATAGGCTGAATGAGTCCACCAATAAACCGTCTCACTCTTTCCCTCTTAGTGAGAAGTATAACAAGAGCATGGCGAGCCAAATCAATAAACCTGGTCTCGTACTGGGTGACTGTCATGGATCCCTGCTGAAGGCGCTTGAACTGCCTCCAATAGGCCTCTCGCTGAGTAATGGGGAGAAACTTCTCCAGAAATAGCTGTGTGAACTGCTCCCATGTCAAGGCTGGTGATCCTGCTGGCCTAGCTAAGCAATAATCCCTCCACCAAGTCTTGGCAGATCCAGACAAGCGAAATATAGCAAAATCAACCCCATTGGTCTCAACAATACCCATGTTCCGAAGAACCTCGTGGCAACTGTCCAAATAATCCTGAGGATCCTCGGTAGATGCACCTCTGAAGGTAGTAGTGAAGAGCTTGGTGAACCTATCCAACCTCCATAAAGCATCGGCAGACATAGCTGCCCTATCACCGACCTGGGCTACCACACTCGGCTGAGCTGCTCCAACTGGCTGAACTGCTGGGGTCTGAATCGGGGGAGCTCCCTGCTACGGAGTACGAGTAGCAAGAGTCTCTTGGTTTGAGTTGTACTTGCCAAGCGGCATTCAGTACAGTTTCCTTCAAATATTTGATTTGATTTTCTCTATTTTTCCGCAATTATTATATTTCCGCAAATGTTAGGCTTACCTGGTCATGGGGACCAGGTGCCATCACGACATGTTCACGGTTGGTGAACTAGGGTCGTGACAAGTTGGTATCAGAGCTGTACTTATTCTGTGTTTGCTCCGTTCTTTGTGTATTTGTTATTGCTTTGTTTAGTCTGTCTTATTCCACTGTTGTACTCACTGTTACTGCCTATTTTCATACTGTTGATTTTATTATATTGTTTAACCTCAGTAGGGCCCTGATCTTCCTCGTCACTACCCAACCGAGGTTAGGCTTAGCACTTACTGAGTACCGCTGTGGTGTACTCATGCCCTTCCTGTGCATGTTTTTCATGTGCAGATCCAGGTACCTCCACTCAGGCGCACTATCCTTGAGGCGGGGAGAGCTACGGAGACTTCGAGGTATATTTGCAGCGTCCGCAGACCGAAGAGTCTCCTTCCTTATTCTATCTGTAGTGTTTAGATTCTATCATACTTTTGATGTAGACATTCTGGAGATTAGAGCATTTACAGTATTTCTATTAGCCTGTGGTTCCCGTGAGTTTTCGGGTTTTGGGATGGTGTTGTAGACTTCCGCATTTCCTTTGAGTTGTATAGGCCGAGCGGCCTTATATGCAGTTATTATTTTGATATGTTCAGTTCTAATTAATTATTCCACAAGTTAGGTTGTTATTTCCGCATTGTTAGGCTTACCTAGTTATAGGGACTAGGTGCCATCACGACATGTTCATGGAGGGCGAACTGGGGTCGTGACAAGTTGGTATCAGAGCGACCAGAATAACCTCTACCATAACGACCTGCTGATGAGGTACGGACTTCCAAAATACATTTCGAACACGCTCCCAACCCCGAAATCACCTAACGGAGCTAACGAAATCATCGGATTTCCATTCCGAGGTCGTCTTCACACTGTTCCGACTACGGACCACTTTTCAACACTTAATCTCTCATTTTGGGGACTAAGTGTCCCAAAACTCTCCAAAACTCAACACCGAACGTCCCGACAAACCAAAATAGCAGAAATGAACTTAGGGGAAGCAGTTAATAGGGGATCGGGGCGTTAATTCTTAAGACAACCGGCCGGGTCGTCATATCCTCCTACACTTAAACATTCGTTTGTCCTCGAACAAGCATAGAGAACATACCTGAAATAGTGAAAAGATGAGGGTACTGGCTGCGCATATCCCGCTCGATCTCCCAAGTCGCCTCCTCGGCCGGCTGACCCCGCCACTAAACCTTTACTGAAGCAATGTTCTTTGACCTCAACTTTCTGATCTGCCTGTCCAAAATAGCCAGTGGCTCCTCAACATAGGATATATCCTTGTCCAACTGGACTGAACACCCGAAGCAGCCCGCTCACCACCATATATGAAACATCACGAACCTTCCTGTCCGCGTAACTCTTCTGTCTGGACTGGGTTGTACGAAGTCTATCCTGAATCATCTTAACCTTCTCTAATGCATCCTGAACCAACTCTGTGCCCAATAGCCTGGCCTCACCCGGCTTAAACCAACCCACCGGAGATCTACACCTCCTACCATATAAAGCCTCATACGGCGCCATCTGACGGCTACAGTAGGGGGCGCGGTTGCCTGATCATCTCGAGTAGCACGTGCCCTCACCATCTGTGAGAGAATAGAAGGAAAAAGTTTAGAATTGTGACTGCCAAAAATCTCGCACGATAGGGAAGTTAAATGAGGTGGAATTTTCCTACCAGTTACATAGCCTCTCGTAGATAAGTACAGACGTCTCCGTACCGATCAGTGAGACTCTAATAAACCGGCCTGTGTTCCGTGACTCCTATGAACCTAGCTGGGCGATCAATAGGCAGAACAGTGAGTACAACAGTGGAATAAGACAGACTAAACAAAGCAATAACAAATACACAAAGAACGGAGCAAACACAGAATAAGTACAGCTCTGATACCAACTTGTCACGACCCTAGTTCACCAACCGTGAACATGTCGTGACGGCACCTGGTCCCCATGACCAGGTAAGCCTAACATTTGCGGAAATATAATAATTGCAGAAAAATAGAGAAAATCAAATCAAATATTTGAAGGAAACTGTACTGAATGCCGCTTGGCAAGTACAACTCAATATCACAAGTTCAAAACAATCCCCAAAATCTCCGCCCGGCGACTCAAGGCATCCGCCACCACGTTGGCCTTGCCCGGGTGATACAGGATAGTGATATCATAATCCTTCAGCAACTCTAACCACCTCCTCTGACCATCGAAGTGCTGCAAACTCCGATGAGTTATCATAATTCTTCAGGAGAGTGGTATTGTTCTTGCTGGGTAGCAAATTGTGACTCATGAGTTATCCTCTGCACCACCGTCCGCTATGGGATGGTGAAGACAGGCATAACTATAGTGGTTGTCTGATTGGTTGTCAATGGCACACTTTGGGAGTGCGCAATAGAAGTTCCAGCTATAGTCATACAATTCGGATAAAGACTGAACCTAAATCGATAGAATTGATCTGACAATGAAACCGGAGTGGTAGTGGTCGAGATGGGTGTCAACTCTGGGAAAACATAAGAAAGGGGTGGTCCTTGACCATTGGCCATATGCTTGACACATTTCAAACATTTGTTGTTTCAGCCTTTGGACCCCCTCTTTCAATTCAGATTCCGACTCCACGATCTCCCTCGAGGGGTCAACAACTCCTGTGTCTAAGTCTTTGCTAGCCATGGCTTCCTTGCTTTTTAACCTTGTGTTGTATGGACAAATCACCAAAGTGCCACAAACTAACCACCCTCTGTTATAATGAAAGTAACAAAAAGGAGCAAAACAAAGCCAACATGTTAGCGTTAGGACATTTATCAGATAGAAATATCACATTGCGTGCAATGCCCCTAGCAACAATTAACGGTTCTACAATGACTTCGAGGGTCAAAAGGTCATTTGGCATCATCCCAATTTTGTTCATTTCAACCTTCTCTTTTCTTTCTTTTCTAGCACTTCTTGGCTTGCTCATTTTCCTTCTTCTCTTTTTCTTTTTAATTGTGACTCTTTTCTTTCCTCTCATTTCTCACATCCACAATTTCATCTCTTTTTTCTTTTCTTTTTTCTCTTTTTTTAGTTTTCAAAAAAATGATTCGATCGAACCCTATGTAGGTTGCCTACGTATCTTGTCCCTCATGGATCAGATCAAGCGTAGTTCTGGAAAAAAGTAATGCATAAAATAAGCAAAAATCTTTTTTGAATTTTTTATTTATAACTTTTTTTTCGGTTTTCAAATACAAAACATGAAGTACGATAATGAGAGACTTGACAATTTAACTATACTACGACAACTCTGACACCAACTAAATGAATGAATACTACTGTACATGACTAGGAAGTAAAACATGAACAATAGACTCAAAAACATAAAAAAGGCTCCTCAAGCAGCTCCTGAATGCAGTGGTCCTGGGATATCAATCATGCTCGAGCTGTGGTAAATAAATCCATACCTGAATGAGAAAAACAAGACCAAATAAATCAGTGACTCAAGACACTATGCGACACCACAACTCCTCATATTGGACACATGCATGACACGATTGGGCTAATTTTTTAAAATTAACCTACGTGGCCTAAAGTGGCTAGAAGTGCAAACACAACAAAGGTAACCCCAAAGATATGGGAATACCTCACTAAAGCTTATATGGATTAACTCCCAATAATCATGGGCAGAAATGAATATGGCCAGAAGTGGCTAAAGATGCAAACTCGAAATGGACCGTATGACACCTAGTACTCACTAGGAAGACCGGACCCTATGTGGGTTGTGTACGTATTCCGCCCCGAAAGACGAGAATCAGGTATGCGTAGTTCGGGCAGATTAGATATGGGATAGAATTTTGCCAAATGACCTTTTTACCCTCAAAGATGCAACATGTATCATATAGGGATGATTGAATGTCTTTTTGGGCCACGGGCCCATTTTTGACAAAATTTGGATAGGCTTCCTACAAAGGGACACAGTGCTTGGGACCGAGCCCTACTAGGTCCAAATGACATGATGCAAATAAGAATGACCTACAGGCTGACCTAAATTTGGGGTTCACTAACAAGGCAATTCGGGGTGGCACGTGGTCGATGGCGGCTGCTCTAGCTATCCGCCCACTCCACGCTCCCACGCCACCCCCTAAAGACACGGGTGACTCACAAAAAGGTCGTGTACGCTCAAACGTACTCCGGAAGACTTGTTGTAGAAAGAAGACCCATGGTTATACAAATGATGACAATTTATAAAGCAGTAACACGTAAAGAAAAGCGATAAATAGATAGCGAACAAACAAGGAAATAAGACAAATAAAGCAAATAAAAAAACAAACACCTCAACCGAATATCCTAAAAGCCAACATGATCAAGTACCAGCTCGAACCTGCAACTTCCCCAGCAGAGTCGTCAGAGCTGTCACACCCCTTTTTTTACAAACTTCACTAACCCCTCTAAAATAAATAAAGAGATTATTGAAGCTCAAAAGGGTTTTTAATCAAAAATTGACAAAATTATGTTCAAAAGGAAATAACTCAGAGTAACCACCTGACATTGGTTTCGGTGTGCCAGGTCACCACTTTTAAAATAATTTTCCTTTTAAAACACTTTAGACTCCAAAAACTAAGACTGCACCAGAGATTTCGGTAAGGGGGTTCATGTGACTCGGGGAGAAGGTGTTAGGCACTCCCCAAGTCCTGTAACTAGTAAGGTTGCATACTTGATCTAGTCGGCTTTTAAAATATTCGAATTGAGGTAATAAACACAGAAATGGGAAAATTAACACATAAGAGGCTCGAGGTCGTCCTCACCTAATAAAGAAAAGTAAAAAATAAAATAAGAATAAAAGTACTACGATTTCGCTTTCGGCCTCCAATTACAGAATACTACGGGGCATTCCCCGGAATAAAATATATACAAATCCTTTGGGGCATTCCCCGGATAAATTTAACTAAGGGAACGACCTCTCGCCTCGATACTAATAAAAATACTAAGGCTTGCCTACCCATATGTGGTCGGCCTAAGCATGCTCCTAGCGGGCCGATTTAAATAAATAACAAGAACTAAATTATCCTATGAACGTTTATTCTTAAACCCCAAATTTCTAATATACGAGCCTAATTCCAATGGTACATGTTCACTATTTGAGCCACCAACCAATCCAATTAATTAGTTAATTAAATTCTTCTGTCATCAGAATATTAATTGAAAGGCCTTATCTCTTAATGAAATAGTGAAACATGGAATCAAGAACCCGTTTTAGCCATCAAACCCATCCAAACACATTTACCAGGCAATCAGACAACATTGAACAATAATCAATAAAATGGAACACCAAATATCACCAAGTCAATCAAGAATAGAACTACAATCAACGAAACAAAGCAAAGGTAGACTGAGGAAACGATGGAATCGTGATATTAGTTAAGCAAAACAGAATAGAAGAAAGAAGAAATCAACCTCAAACGAATCTGACAATTAATCGTGAGGCGACGTTGAACTCAAAAACGCAACAAACGCAACTGATTTACCTTCGCGTTTTCTCTTCTAGCTTCTCTATGTGAGTGATTGTTTCATGAATCAGAAAAATGGTAAAGTGAAGGGGCGGCAGTTTGGGGCTGATGAATTTTGTTTGGCCGCTGGTTGGTCCGATGGAGTGAAGAAGGGTCTGTTTGTTTTGTTCCTTCGGGGTGCCGCTGGGAGGGCTGCTATTTTCGTCTAGGTTTCACGGGTTGGGGGTGGCGGCTTGGAGAGGAGACAGCGGCGGTTGGTTGGTGAGTGGAGTGGGAAGGGAGAGGCCGCTGATTTGGTGGAGGAGGAAGGCTGGCGGCGGTTTTGGGTGGTCCAGTGATTGGCTAGTTATTGGGGTGAGGGAGTTCGTTGGTGAGGTGGGGTATGCAGCAGTCTAGGGTGGTCGTTGTGGTGGTGTTGCGGCTGTGTATTTTTTGTTAAGGGGATCCCTAGGGCTTTTTGTCCCAATTCTGAAGAAGAAGAAGACCCTAGGTTTATTAGGTCATTGGGGTTATGGGCTTTGGCTTCATATTTGGGCCTTAAAATTGGACTAAAGAAAAAATGTCCAAACATTAGCTAAATACCTTTTAATATAAGCTAAATATACTAAATATTGCAAAATCTATCTAATTAATTAAACTAAATTATATATAAAATATGAAACTATTTTTTGATATTTTTCAAATGTCATACTAAAACAATAATAAGATTAGATTAAAATCATCGCAAAATTAAGATAATACTACTACTAAAAACACTAATACCATTGAAAACAAAGTGTAACTATTTTATTTATTTTCGAATTATATTAAAATGAAATAGGTTAAAAGTAATAAATCCTTTTAAAATTATCTAATACGTGAATTAAATAGAGAAATATGAAACTATTTTGTAATTTCCAATTTTGTTCTTAAAATAAAGTAAAAGAGTCAAAACTAGTTAAAATAACGATACTAGACCTAGACTAAATATTTAAATGCTAAAATATGTCAAATATTAGGGAGGGTCAAAAATTACATGTCTACAGCAACAAGATAGAGTAGAGATAGACCGTCTGGTCAGGAAAAACATAGTCGAGAAAAAGCGCACTTCCAAACAGAGAAGATGGCCTACTATTGGGAGCTAGGCAAGCAAAAACTTGACTACTTACTTCGTTAACAAATTTCTTCTTTTTAACAAATATAAGTGATAACATGAAATCAGCGGAACTTTAAATAATTAAGCGGAAGATCACAGGTCACAGACTGTCTAAGAGTCACTACATACAAGGTCTGAAGAAAATACAATAAACTGTTTCTGAACAAAGAAAATGAAACAGAGAATAGAAATAGAGGGAGACGCCAGGGCCTGCGGACGCCTGCAGGTCTACCTTGGGTCTCCGGGTGGACTGAAGGAAGCCCTCCAACTACTGTCCGAAAGCTGCTCCGGGATCTGCGCACAGTGCATAGTATAGTATCAGCACAACCGACCCCATGTGCTGGTAAGTGCCTAGCCTAACCTCGACGAAATAGTGACGAGTCTAGGACCAGACTACCAATTAAACCTGTGCAGTTTAAATATATACATCGGAAAAAGAAATACAGAAATAACCAGTCAATGTGGGAAGGGGAAACATGCTGCGGGGGAGATAACAGTTCTGAATAGAAAGGCATCAAGTAAAGAAAGGAACAACATAACACGAATATCAACAAGGACCAGAAATCAACAGTTTGCACGGCATCACCCTTCGTGCTTTTACTCTCGTCCTCACCAAAACAATTATTGATCAAAGATGTGCACGGCATCACCCTTCGTGCTTTTTCTCTCTCTCCTCACCATGTAATCAATATAATCAGCACGGAATGGTACATCGTGCGGCATGGCATCTATCTCAACGCTTTACCACTTGAGCCAATGCTCCAAAGGGTCAATCATCTCACTATTCCTTCACAAACTTTCCACAATAACTAGAAATCATCACCAAAGCATGAAGAATACAACGAAATCAAGATATTCACAATATAAAGACTCAAGGTCATGCTAGACACCAACGTATCGATACTCGTCACCATGCCTATCCGTCGTACACAACTAATACCACATAGCAAAAAGGACTCAACTCCTAATCCCTCAAGCTAAGGTTAGACCAAACACTTACCTCGAACTTCCACGGCCAACTCAAGCCTCAAACACCGCTTTTCCTTTTAAATTCGTCTCCAACCCAATCGAATCTATACATAATCGACTTAATAACATCAATAAATGCTAAACAATCCAATTCCAGTGCTTAATTATAGCTTTCTAATCATTCTTCCCAAAAACCCAAAAATTGACCCCGGACCCGCTTGGTCAAAACACGAGGTTCGGACAAAAATTAAATCACCCATTCACCCACGAGCCAAAATAAGCCACCCTAGTTCTCCCTCCCAATTTTCTACCCTTATTCACATGATTTAGGCCTAGAAATCGGTTAATGGTGAAGGTTAAAGATTACTTACCCAAAAAGTTTTGATGAAGAAATGCTTCAAATATCGCCTAAGAGCTTTGGAGAAGAAGGGGTTTGTGAAATTTTGATAAAATCCCGTAAGTGTTCTGTTTCTCGCGATGGGTAAGGCTGATTAGGCCTTCGCGTTCGCGTAAATGGGCTCGCTTTCACGAAGAAGGATCCCCTCGAGCCCTCGCGTTCGCGTCCAATGGATCGCATTCCGGTAGGGTAATTACCCCTCCCCCTGCCCAGGCCCACTTTGGCCTTCGCGTGGCCAGGACCCGTTCGCGTAGAAGATTTGCTTCGCATTCGCGTAAGTACTCCCGCGAACGCAAAGAAGACCCCAATAGCGCCCCGAGCCCTCGGGGGCTCCTAACCAAACATATGTACTAACTCAACAACATCATACGAACTTATTCGTGCGATCAAATCGCCAAAATAACCTCAATAACTATGAATCAAACCTCAAAATCAAGAACTTTTTCCCAAACTTCATCAAGTATCAAATTTAGTAATTTAGGCTCGAATCACGTCAAACGACGTCCGTTTTTTACCAAACTTTACAGAAACATCTTAAATCATATAGAAGACCTATACCAGGCGGCGGAACCAAAATACGGGCCCGATACCAACACGTTCTAATCAAATTTCATTTCAAATTTCCTTAAACAATTTCAGAAAACAATTTCCTTTCAAAATTCATTTCTCGGGCTCGGGACCTCGGAATTCGATTCCGGGCATACGCCCAAGTCCCATATTTTCCTACGGACCCTCCGAGACCGTCAAATCACGGGTCCGGGTCCGTTTACCCAAAACGTTGACCGAAGTCAAATTTGCTCATTTTATAACCAAATTTTACAATCTTGCATAGATTTTCATATTTAAGCTTTCCGGCTACGCGCTCGGACTGCGCACGCAATTCGAGGTGACTCTAAATGAGATTTTCAAGGCCTCGGAAGTACAGAATTTAATTTAAAACAGGTGATGACCGCTTGGGTCATCACACATAATTAATTCTACTATTACTATATTAAACTGCAGAACTTAGCTTCCATACATAGAGTTTCACACAAAACTCATTCAAAGCAAATATAAACTCCAAAATACCATCATAATCAACATATATTTCTGTATATAGAATTTATAAGACAAAAGTATCACAAAATAATTGCTCACTCATCGAAACCAACCTCAAACCACCCCCAAAACCAGCTCTCTTCCACCTTAAAACAATCCCAAACCACCAACAAAAGTAGACTGAAACGGTCCCAAAAACAGCCCCGAAAACTCGGCTAACAATTCAATGTCAACCATGGAAAACGCATCTCTAAAATCAGTTAGAGAGGTGGAAGAAAAAGAAAACTTACGGGAGATGAAGAGGAGCCTGAGTGCCGACGATCGCCGCGTGGATTGCCGACGATGATAACGCCGCTTGGTTTGAGTGCCGACGATGCTGGTGAAGCCTGGGATTCGCCGCAGAAGCAGTGAGGCGGAGAAAGAGGAGGAAAATGGCTAAGTTAGGGCTTTTGCCTGACAACATTATTCAAGGAAACTTATTTTAAAAAAATATTTGTGAAACTTAATGATTAAATTCTAAAATAATTCTCTCGCTTATAAATATTATATATTGTATAACAGAAATTATAATTCACAATTAATAAAATTCTTAACTAACAAATTACCATGAATTAATATCAAACTTATAATTATTTAGAATTTAACATGTAATTATATAAACCAAAATTAATGACCCATAATTTTGGTGTAATTATTAATTTATAAGATAATTAATTATCACTGATACACTTCTACGTAACGTAATTATCAATTTTCAATCTAATCGAACCTAACATTACTTAAGAATACTACTAATGCACTTATACTTAGTGTAATGTCAATTTATAAGCTAATTATTACTAATACACTTACTAATTATAAATAATACACTTTCACTTAGGTGTCGTTTGGTTGCCGGTTAGAGTTATGCAGGTATTAGTTATACATGTATTAGTTATGCAGGGATTAGTTATGCAGGGATAAGTAATGCAGGGATTAGTTATGCAGGTATTAGTTATGCAGAGATTATTTTTTTGAATGTTTGGTTTGTTGTAGGGCCCCTCCTCCAGCCTGAGAGACAGCTGGTGCTACAGGGAGTAAGGCCTGGCTCGGGGTAACACTCTCGATGAGACCCACAAATCGGACCAGAGCGTCCTGAAGAACTGGGGTAGCAGTATCTATCTATCTATCTATATTAAAAGCACGAAGGCCCTTAGAGAAATGTCGTTCGCATTTTATAACCTTTAAAAATTGAGCTAACACTAGATGAAATGGTCATTTGATTATTTTTCGAATATTTAGAAATAGTCATTTAATTAATTCCCTTACATTTAGGAGTTTGTATAATAATTTTTTTCCTTATTTGAACTTTATTAAATTTTCTGACATTTAAAGCTTGAAGTATATTTGANTATTACCCCTCAGAGGTTGCCCACAAGCTTCCCACTCATACAAACAGGGCCCGCGGGATGAGCCTCAATGTTGAAAATGAAAGGTTCACGGGAAGAGAAGGGCGAGACGGGATACCCAGGAGGCTGAAAGACATAGAACAGTCCATAAGGAATAAGCAAGGAATGGGAGACCAGGGTAGCATGACTTACAAAGAACTGTCTGTGTCCCCTGATGTTCGCCTGCCCGCAGGGTTCAAAGTGCCAAAATTTAACTTGTATGATGGGTGTGGAGATCCGGTAGCCCACTTGAGGGTCTATTGCAGTGAAATGAGAAGCGTTGGAGAGAAAGATGACCTGTTGATGGCATATTTCAGTAAGATCCTGACTGGGGCAGCTTTGGACTGGTATACTCGTCAAGATGTTGGTAAGTGGCCTACATTGGGTGACATGGCTCAAGATTTTGTTTGATACTTTCAACACAAATCAGGCGTTACCCCAAACCGCTCCTCCCTATCTAGAATGGAAAAAAAGCCGGAGGAAAGCTTTAGAGAGTTTGGGCTCAGATGGAGGGAGCAAGCTGCTCGAGCCAGTACCCTGATTGGTGAAGAAGAAATGGTTGAGCTGTTCCTACAAGCCCAGTGGCCCACCTACTTCAGTCATTTGATCCCGGCCTTGGGAAAGCCTTTCAATGATGTGTTGAAAATGGGGGAGCTAGTAGAAGAGGGAATCAAGACAGGCAAAATCCTGTGTTGTTCGAAAGACATTCAGAACATCCCAGTAAGCTTGGGTGGAAGAAAGAGAAACAGAAAAGATGATCCGATGGGCTTTCCCGATCAACACTTCCATCCTCGACATCGTCCCCGTGGATATCCTTGTGCACCAGAGGACCCTCCCCAATGCCACTTCTCTCCACAGAACTCCCAAAGGCGTACATCACTTTCCCAGTACCCAGCTCCACAAAATGCCTATCTACCCCCACGAGCCTACCGAAAACCCCCTGGATCAGGTTTCCGGCCCAATCAAGCCTTTAAGAACCAGAGATTACGGAAGAAGAAAACCTTCACTCCATTGGGAGAGTCATATGCCAGTCTGTTCCAGAGGCTAAGGAAATTGGACATGTTGAAGCCAACCCAGATAAAAATGCCAAACCCTCTTCCAAAGAAGTTTGATTTTTCTCAAAGGTGTGCATATTGCTCAGATGCCCCGGGGCATGACATAGAGAAGTGTTGGAATCTGAAGAATGCGATACAGAAGCTTATTGATGCAGGCGACATTGACGTGCAAAATCCAGATGCAGCAGACACCAGCCAAAGTCCATCGCCAGTGCATAATGAGACGCACATGGTGGGTATGATTTATTTTGAAAAGGAATGTGAGAATTCTTCTGGGAGCCTCGGAGGCCCACGTCTTACTAAGCTTTTAGTGCTATCAGAGGATGATCTTGAGAACGAGCCGGCAAAAGGAACCCAAAAGCAACTTGTTAAGAACAATGTGATGAAGACTCGTGAAATTCCTAGTATTGGTGATGCAAAATTCAGTGGCTAAGATACCGTGCTTGGTAATTGGAAAGATGCTCCATTGCTCGATCAGTCGGAGAGGAGCTTGGTGGCTTAGTTTGTTGTCATTCTGTTGTCCGGGTTATTTCAGGGTTGTAATCCGGATATTGTCTTGTGACTCAAACCCTTCTATCCTTTTATTTTGTCTAGTTCCTTTAGTCGTAGTATCTCATTTAGTGTTAACTAGGTTTGTTTTAGGGTTGTACCCCAGTTTATGTTGCTTGTTTTGTTGTTTAAACCCTTTCACCGTCTGTCCAATGAAATTCTCTATTTTCTGCCATTTCTAGTCATTTTTGTTTAGTTCTCTTCTCCTTTTACAGTTCTTTTCATGCTGGTTCTAGTGACACGACATGCATGCAAAATTCTCAGCCTGGTCTTAAANACCCCTGGCCTTCTTTTGTCATTGTTTTTTCTCTCGTTTCCAGTTTATGTAGGTAAACAAGTTTAGTTAGGAACTTTGGGTGTTACTTTCACTTCTTCGTCATACTACCGTAACTATGTGAAGTTTAGACATATTTGATTTTTCACTTCTTAGTTTTGGTATTTCCATTTTCTAGTGGCTTCTCCAGTTTGCTTTTGCTAGTTTGTTCTTTAAAAATGAGAGAAGACAAGGTATATAATTGGCAAGTGAAAGCAAGTGAAACCTGTTGACGGGTTGGCAGAGAAATAAGGAAGCCTTTATGTGTAAAGTGATAGGGGTAAATTTATCATTTCAGTATTTTATCCATGTATTACTAATACATGTATTAGTTATTCCATCTTCTACCCTGCATAAAATAATACACAGATTGACTCATAACTTATACATGTATTATTTATGCATAATTGAAAAATGTCAACCAAACATGGTATTAGTTATGCAGAATTTTATACAAAATAACGATTGCCTACTAAACATGGTATAAGTTATGTTACCCCTTATACATGAATAACCTTTCTTCTAACCAACTACCAAACGACCTCTTAGTGTATTATCAATGTATAGGCTAATTAATTATTAACATTAGTTAAGCATACCACTACTACACTTTTACTTACTGTTATCAACTTATAAGATAAACAATCACTAATATTTGTTGTCGATACCATTAATACACTTATATTAGCGTGTAATTATTAATGAATAGGCTAATCAATAACCAACATTATTTAAGAATACCACTAATCTACTTCTACTTAGAGTAATTATCAATTTACAAGCTAATCACCAGTATTATATTATTATTTAGCATAATTATTACAAACACAGTTTCACTTAGTGTAATTATCAATAGTTATTATAAGCTGCAAAATAATCTTAAGGTTATTTCTATGAAATAGCATCTACACAGTGTGATTATCAATTTAGAATAGATCATCATCCAATCCACTTATACTTAGTGTAATTATCAATTTATGAGCTAATTGTCATTAATACACTTCTACTTTATGTAATTATCAATTTATAAGCTAATCAATCGCTAATATTTCTTACTGATATTACTAATACACTTCTACTTAGTGTAATTCTCAATGCATAAGCTAATCAATCAGTAATAGTTCTTAAGACTATACTAATACACTTCTACTTAATTAGTATAATTATCAATGTATAGGCTAATGAATCACTAGCATTACTTCACGATACCACTAATATTACTTAACGATACTACTAATGTCACAACCCAATTTTCCCTCCGTTGGGTTTCGTGATGGCACCTAGTCTTAAGGACTAGGTAAGCCTACTAAAATGCGGAATAACAACAATAACTAATAACAACTAGAATTCTTCTGAGATAAATCCTTTATACAATGAACAACTTCCCGAAACCCGGTAGTACAAGTCATAAGCTCTACAGAGTTTCGCTACAACTTCTAAACACAACCGTATGGAAATAAGTACAACAGTGTGAATACAAAATAGGAAGGTGACTCCGAAGCCTGCGAGCGCAGCTGCAGGGCTACCTTGAGTCTCCTCGGCAAGAATCCGCTCAGCTACTAGCGAACAATGCCTGGATCTGCACAAAAAAATGTGCAGAAGTGTAGTATGAGCACACCACGGCGGTGCCCAGCAAGTATCAAGACTAACCTCGGTGGACTAGTGACGAGGAACAGTCAAGACACCCACTGGTCTAATAAGCAGAACAAGTATAAGTGTTGAAACAACCGAACGTGATATCAATATAAAGGCTAAGCGATATTGCTAACAATACAGTAACTACAATAAGGAAAGGAAACAACAAGTAACAGTGGAAAAACCATAATAAAGCTCATAAAAAGTGAACCAAAAATACAATCCAAATTCGAAATTCACAAATACAGTAAGGACAGATAATAACTCAGCAACTACGACAACTTTCACATTAGGTCATAGCCAACAACTTCAATCAATTAGTCAAATCTTTCATTTGATTAAAACATTTCGAATTATACTTCTTCAAGTGAACATTTTTATGAAATATTCTTCTAATAATGAATACCTTCCGAATATAAACCTTTCAAATAAATATCCTTCGAATATAAGTCACCCTGTGATACCTCATCTCATAATCATACAATACGGGTCTCAATACCTAAACCCTAACACTTGGCATCCTGTGACCTCATCACACCTCATAATCATACTGACAACTCACGTGCCCAAAAGAGTCATTCTCACATGGAAGGAAAATAAACAAGGGTGTGCGTCTATATTCAAAAATCTCAAGGAGGCTCCTATCCGATAAGGGTGCTTAGCCACGTGTATGCTTGTGCAAGTGTCCTAACATAGTTCATACCAGCTAGTAAGCATAAGGACAAGAACGGACAACACATATACTGTTTATGCAGGGATAGGATCAATAAAAACAACATCTCAGAACACAGTGATAATAACATGGGATCTCCCAGGATACCGTCCCGTAGTCCCAAACATAAATGTACAGAGGAACTCCCGGGATACCGTCCCGTAGTCCAAATATAAATATCCAGTGGATCTCCCGGGTGTCGTCCCGTAGTCCATCTCATAATGCGCAGGGGATCTCCCGGGAGTTCACAAGGAATAACCACAGAAAAGAATGCTGGCATAAAGGGAACAGTTCAACACGGGAAAACTAACGTATAGCGACGATCCCACAATATACAAGTCAATAACAAGGAAATCAACGCGAGTCAAGTAGTCCCAAATAAGGGCAAGTCAACAAAGATATAGGTTATCTAACTTCTTTTAGGGTTGGACAATTTCGAGGATATTCCACGATACAATTAGGGAAAAGATGATCTTTAGCTTCACTTAAGACTAAACAAAATTTCAGGAAGGATAATAATGATTCACAAATAATACAAACAGCTATGAAAAGATAGCATGACATAGGAGAAAGCGAAATTTTTCTGTTAAGTCAAATAGGAGTCGATTAGGCAATAAGAGTGAATCATGAAGCAATTAATTTCAATTGAGCATGTAGAGGTGAAACTAGTAAATGGGAAACTCAGTCATGTCAAGAACACATTCATACACGTGAATATAAAGACCTAAGAACCCTAAAGGCCAATTTTCCACAAATAAGTCCGAGCGCGTCACTCGTCACCTCGCTACATGAACTACAATCAACATAGAACACTCAAATCCTAAGGGGAAGTCCCCCACACAAGGTTAGGCAAGATGCTTACCTCAAAGACAACACACCGATACTCAAGAATGCACTTCTCGGGTGAAAAGATCTCTGGACAGCTCAAATCTAACCAAATTAACTTCAAAGCACAACTAAAACACATAAGAAACTATTCCGGATCCTAAAGTTTCAATCTTTAACAAAATCTAAAAATCGGTCCAAAAGTCGACCCCCGGGCCCGTACCTCGAAACCTGACAAATTTTATAAAATCCGAATACCCATTCCAATATGAGTTCAACCATATAAAAATTACCAAATTCTGATACCATTTCATCCCTAAAATCATGAAATTTCGTTTTGAAAATTTTCTTCAAAAACTAACATTTTCCCTAACTAAAAACACAATTTAAATGATAAAAACATAGACTAATTCATGTAATATATTTAATTCTCAGTGAAGAACACTTACCCAATCTAATTAGCCGAAGAAACCACCAAGAATCGCTCAAAACCGAGGTCTACAAGTCAAAATATGATAAAAATGGTGAAACCCTCGATTTCGGAATATATTCCGTCAGCCCAGATTTTTACCCTATGCTATCGCGGACAAACTGATGTTATATCGAAGCACAAATTTTCCAGCCCTTCTTTTACCCTATGCGATCGCGGCCATTCCTCCGCGATCGCGTAGAACAAATTTTTCCAACAGTCTTCTCCAACTCTTCCAGGCAGCCTCTACTATAATGGTCATACCTTTTTGTACAAAACTCCAAATTACAATTGGTTTAACTTTCAGAAAACTAGACATCAGGGGCTACTACTTTCATTTTTGGATCATCTTCAAATTCCTTATAGATTGTGAGATATAAGCTTCCAAAGTCGGGTCAGTGCAGCAGAAATTTAACTCTATGTGATCGCGGCTATGCCTATTGATGTTGGGCATTTTTCTATATGTTTTGATGTTACTTTACCCATGTTTTAACCGCTTTTTGTTGCTATTTGGTGTTTAAAATTCCCAGCATTGTCTAATTATTGGTTTTATGACTAATGGAGTTGTGTGTGATGATTTAGGGTGTTTGGAGTGCAAAAATATGAAGAAAAGATGCTCCAACTAGAGGAGAAGAGGTTGGATGCGTCGCATCCAACCTTGGAAGGAATGGTACTTGGTGCACCCCTTAGCAGTGAAGTCAGCCCATAGCATCCGCACCTGGGCAAAGCTGAGATGGAGGAACAAAGGGTGGATGCGAAGCATCCCCATAGCATGTGAAGCTGAGAAGCGGAGGACGAGGTGGATGCGAAGCATCCACCCTAGCATCAATCCCTGAAGCTGATTCGGACTAGGATTAGGAGAACTTTGGCCCACGACTTTTGTACGCAATATATAGGCCAAAAACACCTCTTTAAGGTCATCTAACACAGTTTTTGAAGGGAGTTTGACCGAGGGAGATCAAGGAGCCGCCGTGGAGGCCGGGTTTCATCTTCTTCACCCAAACTTAGCAATTTTTATGTTTCTTTGTATGATTTGTTGTTTTGCTACCATGTGTATGTGGAGCTAAACTTCACGTTCTAGGGTTGTAGTTCTTTGATGACTATTGTTATTCGAATATTGATTTTGATTTCTTAGTTTATCATATTAGTTTATTTATTCAATCCCGCACTTAATTATTTGATTGCTTGATCACCAATTGAATACTATCTACGAATCTAGAATTGAACTCAAAAGTGGGAATTCTAGATTGCATATAGGATTGAATAGAGCAAGTTCTTGAACCTCGGCATCGGGGAACGGATTCGCGGTTAGGATAGAAATATACCTAATTGCCTTGCTTGGTTGATTTACAGGAACTATAATTGCATTCTTGTTAGTTCTAACTTCATAGACATATAGGCGTTAGGTTAGCTTGAATAGGTGAGTAAGAACTCGACAGATTCTTATGAGCAATATTAACTCTGTTAACCATTAAACTAGATAAATTAGTTAGTCAATTCAATTGAAGAATACAATAGGAATGTTAGATAGCACATAACCCTAGATCGTTTTCATCATATTGATAACATAAAAATCTGCTCTTCCTCTGTTCAAAGTTCATTAGTTATTTTTATTTATTTTAATTAGTTTAGAATCAAATACTTCTAGGTTTAATTCTTGTTTAGATGATTAGGATAGTCTAATTTAGTTAATAGTTAATTGTCACGACCCCGGTTCGCCCTCCGTGAACCATCGTGGCGGCACCTAGTCTCTACGACTAGGTAAGCCTAAAATGCGGAAAATAAACCAAATTTGCGGAAGACAAACAAGTTAAAACAGAGATAGAGTAAATAAACAACGTTTAAGAGTGCCGCCCGACATACACAACGTTACTCTCTCAAAACTAATACATGTTCCCAAAACCCGGAAACCCATGAATCACAAGCTAAGAATATAGTAAAATGCTCTAACTCCGGAAAGTCTACATCAACAGTAAAGATAGAAGGACTAATCACTATAAGAGAGAATGGAGAGAGACTCCTCGGTCTGCAGACGTGACAGATATACCTCGAAGTCTCCGTAGAATCGCCTCGCCTCAAGGATGGTAAGTCTGAGTAGAGGTACCTGGATCTGCACATGAAAAACATGCGCAGGAAGGGCATGAGTACACCACAACGGTACTCAGAAAGTGCCAAGCCTAACCTCGGTCGGGTAGTGACGAGGAAGGTCAGGGCTCTACTGAGATTAAATAATAATATAAAGTTCGAAAGTGTAGATAAGAGCAGTATAAATAAGTGCAACAGTAAAAATATCACAGGATATAAGACAACTACAACTGATACAGAGGCAAACAATGACAAGGATAATAACCGGGGATCTCTCAGTATCCCGAGGATCTCTTAGTATCCTCAATATATACATCCGGTGATCTCTTGGTATCCCGAGGATCTCTTGGTATCCTCAATATATGTCGGGGATCTCTTGGTATCCTGAGGATCTCTTAGTATCCTCAATATATGTCGGGGATCTCTTAGTATCCCGAGGATCTCTTAGTATCCTCAATATATGTGCCAGGGATCTCTCGATATCCCGCACCTCAGCTCGATCATAAATACGTACAGGGGATCTCCCGGGATGCCTTCCCGTAGCCCCAAAATGAAATGCACAACAATCGCAGAAAAAGGGATATACTCAATCAAGCTCAACTTCATACCAAGGCAAAACAGGTAATTCTAACCTAGCATGCTTCACGTAATACAAATAAGGCAGTTAAAACAAATAGAGCAATTTAGTCAAATTAGACATGCTTCTCTAGACTAACAGCAGACTAAGTTTCCAAATAGCGTAAGCGAGGAAAAGAAGAACACAATTTAAGGCTATCTTTAATGAAAAACCGGATTTCCAACAATTAGCACAAGTACACACTCGTCACCTCACGTACAAGGCATTTCAATTATCACAATGTCAATCCTAAGGGGAGAGTCCCCCACACAAGGTTAGACAAGCCACTTACCTCGAACCGGCTCAATTGTCAACCGAAACCACGTTCTTGCCACGAGTATTCGACTCCAAATGGCCCAAATCTATTCAATTAAATTTCATAAACACTTCAAGTAACTGATTCTACAATTAAATTCTAAGCAAATAAGCGAAATTAGGTAAAATGACCAAAATGCCCCTCGGGCCCACGTCTCGGAATCAGGTGAAACTTATATTTCCAAAACCCTCACACTCTCACGAGTTCATACAAACCAAGAACACTGAAATCGGAGTCCAAATGACCCCTCAAATTCTCATTTAAAGTCTCTTAAATCCCAAGCCCTAGTTCTTCAATTTTAGGCCTAGATTCCATGATTTACTAGGTAGATTTCACATTAGAAACGAGTTTTAAGACCAAGAATCTTACCTCCAAGTGATTTCGCTCGAATCCCTCTTCAATCCCCTTCAAAGAACTCCAAAAACGATTAAAATGGTGGAAATAAACCCCAAAGTCGCGGAACCCCTTTTTAAAACATTCTGTCCAGCAGTTTCCGCATCTGCGGCCTTGGGACCGCTTCTGCGGTCCCGCATTTGCGGAACAAAGGTTGCATCTGCGACTTATTACTTAAATGCCCAGATTCCGCATCTGCGGCTCCACGCCCGCAGATGCGGTATCGCTCCTGCGAAAAAATCTACCGCTTCTGCGATTCCTGGTGACTTTCCCCTTTTCCCGCTTCTGCGGTCATCGAGCCACATTTGCGGCGCCGCACCTGCGGAACCCAAACCGCAGGTGCGGTTATGACAGAACCAGCAGCTGATGCTGCCACTTTAACTCTAAAATTTCCTCCGTCAACCACGCGAAATCATCCCGAGGCCCCCGGGACCTTAACCAAAGGTACCAACAAGTCTAATACCACTGTCCAAACTTGTACCAATCCTTAAAACACCTAAAACAACATCGAAACCTCAAATTAACCATGGATTCAAGCCTAAGAACTCCAAATTTATCAAAATACGCTTTCGATCAAAAAGTCTATAAAACCTCGTTCGAATGACCTGAAATTTTGCACACACGTCACATTCAACACTACGGAGCTATTCCAACTTCCGTAATTCCATTCCGACCCTCATATCAAAATCTCACTATCGAACTGGAAACTTCAAAAATTCATCTTTCGGCATTTCAAGCCTAAATTAGCTACGGACCTCTAAAACACAATCCGAACACGCCCCTAAGCCTGAAATCACCCAACGGAGCTAACGGAACCATCGAATTTCCATTCCAAGGCCGTCTTTATACTGTTCCCACTATGGTGAAATTTCCAAGACTTAAGCTCTCATTTAGGGACTAAGTGTCCCAAAACTCTCCGAAATTCAAGACCGAACATCCCGGCAATTCAAAAAAGCAAAAATAAACACAGGGAAAGCAGTAAATAGGGGGTCGGGGCGTAAATTCTAAAAATAACCGATCGGGTCGTTACATTAATCACAAGTCCTCGTGGGATCGACATCCGACTTTTAGTCACTTTATTACTTGACGACCGCGTATACTTGCGTGTGCGTTTGGCCGCAACAAGTTTTTGGCGCCATTGCCGGGGACTTAGAAATTAACTATTTCTCTAGATTAGGCTTTTACTTTTATCTTTATATGTTTTTTTTCTTCTCTTTTTGTAAATATTTTTAATTTTATAACTATTTGACTTTTCTCTTAGTGTGTTTCTAGTTCTCTCAACATGACATATGGGGATGAAATATTCGAGATAAGGTTATTGATGAAGACGCTTGGTTGACGGAAGACTTTTATAGCCCGACTTTTTGGGCTTGTCATGACTTGAACTCTGGAAGGTCTGAATTTGAATTTGGGAGTAAGGGTTGGTATTGGGACGTATATTCTCGATTAGGCGAATATGCAGAACGACGTTGTCTTCTAACAACGTTGGTGAATGATTGGTCTAAGGAGAGAGATGAACTTGCACATAAAATTGATAATTTTGGCTTGGTTGTACATAACTTAGATACATATTTGAGTGCAAAGGTTGATGCATGTAACGCCCAACAATTTAATAATGAGTTGTGTGAAGCTGAAAAAAATCTTCTAGACCAAATTGAGGAGCTAAAACGAGAATACCAATCATTCAACCATGTTTTTCTTGAGGATGCCAATGTTGAGAAGAGTGATCTAGAGTCATATGAGGGAGGAGATAACATTACTTTGGGAGACTTGAGTGTGTGTATATATGGGGATGTAAATAGTAGTACAATTCATGAGTTAGGGTGTATTAGACCTCATTTCAATCATTTTTCCACATTGTGTTTAGATAGTGGGATACTAATCAAGCCATCTGAGCCTATGGGGGAGTCAAAGAGTGAGGATTAGAGTGCCTATATTCTTGAATTTGTTGTGCCAAAAAGCAAAAATTACATTCCTCATCTAAAGGCCAAGAAGTGCAGAGTGAAAAAACTATTACTTGGCCTGGTTATCATAGTAGCCCCACCACTGGAGCATAGCCGCATACTGGATGCCATGTTAGGGGTACAATTCGTAAGTTCGAGGTGGAGGAAAAAGTGGTTCACGTCGTGCCGCGACGTTAAATCAGGCGCTTGTTGGGAGGCAACCCAGCTATACTGCTTTCTTTTATTTTTGATTTTTTTTCTTTTTGTATTATTTTTGTTGTGTTGTTTTATTTTGTAGGATTTTGAGCATAGGGAGAAAAGCCATAGGAAGTGTGCAAAAGTGAGCCATGTGGTTGGAACTAAGTGTGGAGTGCCCGCACAAAGGATCATACCTGGGAGAAGTCTGAGTATCCGGTGAGCTACTAATGCTTCGGCCTTTAGCCTACCTGGAGGTCTCTTTTACCCTCTTGTTATTTACAGTGTGCATTGAGGACATTGTACAATTTTAAGTGTGGGGTGAGGAGATTGTTTGGATAAATTTTTGTGCTATCCTAGGTTAGTTGTAGTATTCTTTCTTAGTGTAGTAGATTTTATGTTATGAAAAAAGTAGAAAATTTGAATTTTTCCCGACGATGGATTTTGTGGACACTTTTCTTGAGGGACCGAAGTCTAAACAAAACGAAAAAAATTAAAATAGCAAAACACAAAAATATGTCTTTTTTTTTTGTATCAATAATCCCCCGTGGTTTTTCTTTGTGCCTCGATTCTTTTCCATGGGATATAGTTTGAACCGGGTAGTAGTATTTTTTTATTTTTTAGAGTAGATTAGAATTTAGGGAATAAATGGAGGAAGAAAGATGAGATTCCTAGACGCCTTGACTTGTTTGATAGTAGCATATTTAGTCTTTGGCATGTGTCGTATCTTCCATATATTTTGATATTAATCTTGATACCTTTATAAATTGGATAACATGTTCTGTGGCGCCTATGTCTCGTTTACTTGACTTATGTTCACTTTGTGCTTAATGCTTAATCTCTTGCGGCTCTGTGAGTACTTGCATTAGTTGAGAGTCGGAATGAGACCGTCCTCAGTGAGCCATGTGGCATGTGTGAAGTGAGATTTTTGTGTAGTCCATGTCATTGTACTTGTGTCTAGAACTTTCCCGGTATGTGAGTTGAAGCGAAAATTTAGGTGATGCTCGGTTTGAAAAATGATTTTAGGCTTTTTTTGATCTTTTTGAGCTTAAATGCTTATCACAAATAAAATTTATCCCTAGTTAACCCTTTTGATCCTATAGACTTTTATTTGGCACCCACATTACAAGCCTATACCCTTTTTATTCTTAATTGACGTTGTTTTGATCCTTTTACCTCTTAAAGCACTTTAATTGTGAGATGAGCACTAAAGAAGTAAGAAGGGACTAAATATGGGGTGACTTTGGAGTGGAACCAATGAAAGGAGGAAAGGCGCACTTGTATTATAAAAAAAATACACCACTAGTGAGAAGTGTAGAAGTGTTGAAAGAAAGAAAATTCTGGAAAACGAAAAAAAGAGAGAATAAATTGATATCTTGTTTTTGCTAGTGGGGTATAAATTAAAGTAGTGCTTAAAGAAAAAGAGAACCTTGTTGGGAGTGATTTTAGTTGTAAAATTAAAGTGTATTGAAGGATTTGCGCATAAGTTATCATATGATGTGTTAAAGTGCTTAGGAGGGTGAGTTACTATTCCTAAAATATATCTTACCCATCCCTTAGACCACATTATGACCATGAAAAGTCCTAATTGATTTTAGATCGAGCGAGTGTCACGACCCTAAACCCGGACCGGTCGTGATGGCGCCTCTCGTGAAGACAAGGCCAGCCAATTAAACCCAATTCCCCTTTTAAACAGTTAAGCAGTAATAAACAGACGAAACATGAGTAATTAAGCCAATGTCTAAGCAATAGATAGTATAATATGCGGAATACAACCCAAACACAGCCCGATACCGGGGTGTCACAAGTCACGAGCATCTAACAACACAGAATACTCGAAAACAACTACAGAGTTCAGTACAAAACAAAAGACATGAAGAAATAAGATAGGGAGGAGCTTCGGGCTGCGAACGCCAACAGCTACCTAAAGACTCCTCGGATCCGCCTGAAGATGGAAATGATCAGCACTCGGGAGCGGGACCAGATACGCCTGAATCTGCGCACAGGGTGCAGGGAGTAAAGTGAGTACTCCAACTCAGTGAGTAATAAATGTAAATAACGACTGAAAGCAAGAAAACACGAAATGCACAATGCATTCTATAATGAAGCAGTAAAAACCATTTAATAACAGTAAAACGGTAAAAAGATATGTGAAATCCTTTTTTCAACAAGTAAGCAGGTAATTGACAGGCAATTAAGGAAAAATAAACACATAGAAGTTTGCCCCTCGGGCATAGTATCAACAAATCCGCCCCTCGGGCAACATCTCAGAACAATACCAGCCCCTCGGGCTCAATCTCACATCACACTGGGTACCCGCGCTCACTGGGGGTGTGTAGACTCCTGGAGGGGCCCCTTACGGCCCAAGCGCAATATCAAGCCATCTCGTGGCGTCATCACTAGGCCCTCGGCCTCATATCAATCAAGCCACCTCATGGCGTACATATCTCAGGCCCTCGACCTCAAATCAATATCAGTGTTTCCTGATCGCGGCCTACTCCGCACTACTAATTAAGTAGCGAGAGAGGGTCGGAGCAGCTTTTACCCGATTTAGGGTCGGGATCGATATCCACAGAGAGCTAGAATTTGGAATCGAGTATCTATCTAGTGTAGAGTTGCGTATGTGTTCCAAATTACACTTCTAAACATTTTTGGGGGTTTTGTTTTACTTCTACTATTTATCAAACTACAAATGGTAAATGCAACTAGATTAAGCTAAGAGTTATAAAGCTACGGGTTGTTCAAATGGTTTAAAAGGCACTAGGGTAGTTACTTCCGCCTAGGTGGTGAATTGACGGGTACTTGAATCTAAGGCACGTTTGACATATTTGGGGAGTATGATATAACCGTTGCACGACTTTACCCACACTGCACCTCTCGGTGGTTTGAGTGATTTTGCCCGAATTAACTTTCTCAAGACCAATTGGGTACGCAAATTTGCACAAGCAACTAGGGTTCGAGTCGAGTATTACTCTCTCGAGGTTTAACCCTTTAATTGGGGCTATCAATCTCTTGAGTACGCCCCAATTCCTTGTTGGACCATATTCGGAGACTTAGGCTCTCTTTCTCAAGAAGAGCTCAAGTCAACTCAATACAAACTAGTGTTTGCAACCACTAATTCAGCAATTAACCATGAAATTGGTCTAAATAACAAACACCCATAGTCAATTTAGCCCTAAAATACAAGACCCATCAATTACCCACACTAGGGTTGAGCCACAACCCTAGCTTATGGGTCTAGCTACTCATAATTAAAGAAGAAAAACAAGAATTAGATGAAGAACAATTCATATTAATTAATTACTAAGATAAAATAGAAGATTCAATGATGAAAGGAAGATAAAATTGCCCAAAATAACTAAGAAAACCGAAGTCATGAGCGCAGCTACCAGCTAAATCTATCTGCTTTTCCTAAAAATAGAAAAGAAGCTATTTATACTAAGCTGACAATTATGGACAAAAATGCCCCTGCGGGGTTAGTGCGGACCGCACAAAATGGACTGCGGTCTGCACTAGGGCTTTGGACTTGACAAAACTGCTCTCTGAACTTGGGCACCACGGACCGCAGAGAATGGACTGTGGTCGCAGAGGCTTCTAGTGCAGTCCGCATTAAATGGACCGCGGACCGCATTGGCTTGCCACTTGGAATTTGCAGCTCTCTGATTCTTCTCACTGCGGACCGTAGAGAATGTACTGTGGCCGCGTTGATCTCAGTGCGGATCGCACAAAATCCTAGTGTGGCCGCACTGCCTCTTTGCCTGAAAATCACCCTCTCTGAATCTCCTTGTGCGGACCGCACAGAATGGTGTGCGGCCGCATTGGGACTGTTCTGCCTGAACTTTGTCTTGTCTTGGTACTTGTGCAAGTTTCACTCCTTTTGAGCTGATCTTTGACATCTTGTCACTTTGTTGATCAAACCTGCAATCAAGCACAACTTATGAGCCTTTTGGGACTATTTTGTATGAATTTCCAATCAAAACATAAGCAAGAAGGAGTATAAAATGTATCAAAATCACTAGTTATCAACTCCCCCAAACTTAAGCTTTTGCTTGTCCTCAAGCAAACAAAAGAAGACCCACCCCTTAAGGGAAAATCCAAGAAAATTCAGCTGACCTAAAGTAATCTCAACTAGCCTCAATTGGGACTAACAATTGCCCTTAATACAAATGAATCATTAACAACTTTTACTTTTTGAAACACCATGGATTAAGTGCGACACAAGAGCAACAAGAGTTGACTCAACACATCAAAGAACTCTTTTCTATTACTTCGGTCATTGTGGAACCCAAACTCACACATCCTCAACTCTCCCTAAGCAAACCTCACCTTTAGAATAGTGGCACTCAGAACGAGGTCAATGGAAGTTCACTCATCTCTCTCAAGAAAAAGTCACAAGTCCGGCTCTAGGTACCATATGCTTGCCCCTTATGTGAGTATCCACTAATGTAAGCTTCATTCAACTCAAGATCATATAGGGCTTTTGTGGAGACGTTGTGAAGGCTTTTGGTTCAGGGTAGGAAATGTTTTGGTCTAAGTAGGTTCCATCTTCCTTTAAGCACTTCTTTTGATTCGTTTGGCACACATTCACTTGACTCTTTGAGTCATTTCACTTCTTTCTAAGGGGTTAGAGAGACACACTGTCACTCTTTCTTATGCATTTCAAACATTTTCTCCTCTTTCAACTTTCCACACCTTTCATTCTTTGCTTTCCTTGAATCCATTTTTATTCTTTTTCACATTGAACATTCTTTTTGTCTTTTTGTTTTTCTTTCTTTTTCATTGCCTTTCCTTTTCTTTATTTTTGTGCCTTTTTACCACTTTGTTGCAATCCTCGTCTCTCCCCCCAAACTTATACTTTTGCCATGTGCTAAAGGAAAGATCGGGTGCCAACAGAGGGTATCTTTTAGAATGGGTGTAGGCTTGTATCATGGTTCTTGAAGGAAAAAGGTCTAAGGCTCAAAAGGTTTGACTAGGGATCTTATCATTGGTAGGTTATGGATGTGTTCAACTATCATTTGGACCAAGGAGAGCCTATAATCATGTGTCAAGTCGAAATTCACTTAGGATTTTGCCTCAACAAACATTCAGGGCAAGTTCTAGACCAATGGCTCGGGACTTGGACTTGCAATGCGATTATTCACCACACAAGCTATGAGATTGCTAAAGATACAGAGTCGGGGGCCCACAACGACCTTAGATAAGATTTGAGCACACAATGGTCCCGAAAAACCACTTGATGATTATCGGTCAACAGAAGAGTCTCAAGGTCACGATCTCACCATCCTAAACACAACAAATTGTTTTTGACCATAAGATCAAAGGCAAATGTGCTAGGCCCAAGTGAAGCTTTGCTTGAGGCACCCTTAACTACTAACTACTAAAAACAAAAAGAAAAAAATGGAGTCAAACCCTTAAGAAGGTTGTCACGCCATCCATCATTGGGAAGAGCCACTCGGTTCACACAACACTCCACCTTTGGAAAGAACCGTGGCATTAAGAAAACCAAAGGCTAATTGCAAACTTTCAAAACAAGAAGCTACGAATCACAAATAAGAAGCTAAGAACAAAAAATTTGCGGAAAGTAAAATGAATATATACAATAGGGGATATGTCGAATATACAATAGATGGGATGAATATCTACAATGTAACATAACTTTATATACAGACCCAAAGTAAAATAAAAGTGCGAGAAATGTAGCGAAATGTTAAAAATATATACAAAACAAAGATGAAAAATAAAGAAAGCATAAAAAATATGAAATATATACAGTCATCCGAATGAATCCATGAAATAAAAAGTAGGGCCTACCCCCTCAAATGAAAGCTGGCATTGTCCCAATGCCAACTAAACAAAATAAGCATCAAAAGAGAAAGGAAAAAGGATATAGGACTCCCTATGGCCTGTCTGTCTGCATGGGCTCCTGAGTGGTCCCAGGGCCCTCACTATGCTCAAGAACCTCAGACTGGTTCCCGATGGTCTACTGCTGTGCTGCTGGGACCTGGGCCTGGACCTGGATAGGCTCCTGAAGTGCATCATGTGGCTGACTGGAAGAAGCCTCTGGTGGATCGACCAACTGGATGACTGCATCATCAACACTGGGAATCATCCTCTTCCTCTTGGGAAGCCTTTGTGACTGCTCCGGCTAGGGATCAACTGCTGGTACTGGGTCCTGGAGCAGAAAATCTAAAGGCAGCTGATCTACCTTCAGTCTATCAACATCAGCTCTCAGCTCTTTCACGGACTCCTTGTTGGCCCGTGTTTTCCTCAGCTTCTTGTGCCCCCTACATTTGAAGCCTACCTTATCTTAATTAGTGTTATCAAGAAGCCAAGGTTACAATTAAAAATGATTTGGCTTGTGAAATGCTTGTAGAGCACCAGATATACGTGACTATGAGCTAGAGAAAGCAAGAAATGTTACATTTACATATCTTGATTCATAAAATTTCTAAAGCTCGGGTGAAGCTCAAAAATTTCATACAAAGTTACACTGCGTTATATCAACGGGATTCGCAATTTTAAGAGAGCACGGTACAATCTTTCTCACGACATCATACGGATTTTTCCCTACTTCGATCCGCCGTCGCAATTGACATGTGTTTGAAGAATTGTCAAGAGAATCGAATTAAGTATGTTAAGGCCATCCCTTCTTTCTTTTTGGCATGGTCCAAGTTATACAGAAGAAACAAGCAAATGCAAAGTTTTCATACACGACTCTGTTCATAGAAATACTAGGGGTCTCTGTGTTCTTGATTCCCCATGTGACATATTATTATATCTTCTGTTCATGGGTCTCAAAATAATACGCAGTTGAAAAAGTTTATCCGGAAGGAATATTGAGATTATTACATATTTTTCATGCATTTCATTCATTTATATATGTACATTGACCCATGACCAGATGGAGTTATATACGCGTATATATATGTATATGGGATATGGGAAAGGTTATGGCATTATATACGCACCACCACCTGATCAGCTAGTATACGTTGATGATTTTTCCCACAGTGGCCAAGATGATATGATGGGATGCCCTCAAAGGCTGATGATGTTATAAAACATATACCTATGCATGACATGACATTCATACGCATATGCATGATACTATAATTATTTCATGATTTACAAAGTTACTCAGACTTACACGTAGAGTCATTTACTCTATATTTCCTCCATGTCTGTTATGTACTTATTTATGTGCCTTACATACTCACTACATTATTCGTACTGACATCCCTTTTCGCCTGGGGACGCTGCGTTTCATGCCCGCAAGTCCCGATAGACAGGTCAAGAACCCTCCAAGTAGGCTATCAACTCAGCGGAAGATGTTGGTGCGCTCCATTTACTTCGGAGTTGCTTGTTTAGTTAGTATGAGTTAGATGTGTATTGTTTGGTATGGTAGGACTCTGTCCCGACCTTTATGAAAATTATGTCTTCTTAGAGGCTTGTAGACAGATGTCATGTACGTAAAAGATTGTATGGCCTTGTCGGCCTATGTTCAGTGTTCAAGTAGTTATTTTGGTCTTAGAGGCCCATATGTCTCATGTATAAGTCGGCGTTACCTGTTGTATTCTACCTATTTCACGGCAGCCTCTCCGGGTCAGTTATTTATGATAGTATGACATGAAAAGATACGTTATGTTGGTACTCGGTTGAGTAAGGTACCGGGTGCCCGTTGCGGCCCATCGGTTTGGGTCGTGACAATCCTCCCGTCTTTGGAGGTAAGCGACATGAGGATCTCCGGGACTTCATTGATCGGTGCAGGAACAGACTGCACAACATGAGGATATTGGAGTCCCATGGGGTGGACTTTGCTACTTTCCAGCTGGAGGGCAGGGCCCGTAGATGATGGAAGTCCTATCTTCTTGGAAGACCAGCAGATTTTCCTCCCAATACTTGGGATAGGTTCACCTGTATCTTTCTGGATAGGTACATTCCCCCCCTTTTAGAGGGAAGAGTTGCGGTTTCAGTTCGAGCAGCTCCAGCAGGGTCAGATGTCATTGACCGACTATGAGGAGAGATTCTCTGAGTTGTCTCGCCATGCACTTATGATACTTTCTACTGAGGTAGACAGAGTGCGGAGGTTTTTTGCGGGGTTACACACTGGTATTCAGGCCACTATGTCCCGAGAGGTCAAGATGGGGACTTCTTACGAGCTGGTTGTGGAGATAGCTCGGAGGATCGAGGGTGTACGTCAGTGCAACCGAGAGCAGGATACGAGGGATAAGAGGTTTCGATATTTCAGAGAGTTCAGAGGTGTCCCGGCTGGGGGTAGAGGTCAGTTCGTGAGGGGTCAGTCCAGTAGGCCCGCATATCCAGCACCGCCACCTCCTCGGGGTTCTCTAGTGTGACCCTATTTCAGCGATATGCCAGAGAGTTCTTACTATGGGTGTTAATCGGGTCGGGCTGACCCATTTTCAACCCGCTTCAACCCGGGTCAGCCCGATTCAGCCCGGTACTGTTCCTTATTGTGCGGGCTGGGACGGGTTTGTTGCGGGGCGGGTTTTGGACGTTCATGTTCTGTTTAATGGTGCACCGAACCTGCTAAGCCCGTGACCCGTTAACGGGTTGTTAACGGGCTGCAGCCTGTTATGAGCTCGGTTGCCGTTGCTGATTTTTTTTTTTAATTAATTGGACCGTTGCCAACGGTCAAATTGAGAAATGACCGTTGGGGAACGGTCAGATTTTGCAGAAATGGCCATTTCGGCCTCCCCCATTAAAAATATAGCCCTCCCACCCCTAATAATTGAAAAATTACTTTTTTAACCTTTTAAAACCTATAAATAGCCCCCATACTCTTCATTTTTTTCTCACAATTCACTCTCTTACTACTCTAATTGTCTCTCAAGTCTCAATTCTCTCTTGATATTATAGTTCTTAAATTCTCAAATCTCAAATTCTCAATTATTTATTATTTCAAGTTCATCAATTACTTAGTTTAGCCATTACAAAATTATTATTATCAAATATCAAATATCAAGTATTCATGTGAAGTGTGGTATCAAGTACTATCAAGTATCAACTATCAAGTTTCGGTCTATCAATTGAAGTTTGATTTTTGATATCAAAATTAGTGCGGCATCCGGAATCCCGGTACACTTGTTCCATCTCTTTCTCTTATTTGGTGTACACTTATTTTATTATTTAGAATTATTAATTTAATTTCTTAATTTAATTTACATAATGGATTTATTTAGAGCGGCCAAAAAAGCGTGCACTAGTAGAGGTGGTAGTAAGTAAGCTTCCAAAAGATCAAGAGGTGGTGTTGGTTCTTCTAGTAGCTTTACACATATTTCTGAAAGTTCACCTGAAAATTTAAATGTAGATTATGAGCGAATGCAAGAAAATTTTGGTATAGATGATGATTTAGATGATATGTTAGATTATATTCAATCACTCAATAATCTTGAAACACCACCACCTACACCTGGTAATGCTAGTCAAACTCAAAATGTTAGGGGTGGAACAAGTAGGCCTCCTCTCCCTATTAAGAAGAATCGACGATTAAGAAGTAAGTGTTGGATATTTTTTGAAAGACTAGAAGATCAAAAAAATTATGTAAAATGTAAAATTTGTAGTGAACATTATAAACATGAGCCCGGTAAGGGAGGGGGAACGGGTCAACTTCGTAGGCATATGGAAGAGAAACACCCTCTTGATTGGGGAGTAGATGAGCAATCTAGGCAACAAAAACTTAACCCTATAACTGAAGTTGCTAATTCTGATTGTACCGATCCTAGCCGTTTGTTAACATCTAGAACTTGGGATGTCATTCATGATGTTGTACAATTTTTATAAAATTTTTATGTGGCTACACTTGAGTTTTCTGGAGCTTATTATCCTACTATTGCAAATGGTTTAGTTCATATTGTTGAAATTTCTCTTTTACTACATAATTTGAAGAAGAAAGAAGGATATGCTACTGTTGCTGAATCTATACTAGATAAGTTTAAAAAATATTTCTACCCAATTCCCCATATTTACCTAATTGGTGCTATTTTAAACCCTACTGTCAAAATGATAAAGTGTCGCCAATTAATTAGAGCTTTATATTGACACTTGTATTTCTGAGCTACACACACATTTACAAACTTTAATTAATTATTATGCTAACATTGTTGATGCTTCTTCAGTTGTAGATGCAAATATTCCTTCAACTAATCCTTCAACATCTGGAACAACTATGGATGATGATGGTGGTGTTCAAGATTATTATCTGATTTGGTCTACATTAGAAGAGCATCAACAAACTAGTAGCAGGAATATTGATGAACTCCAATTCTACTTGCAAAAGTCACCAGAGCCCCTCACAAAGGATTTTCTACTGCTGGGTTGGTGGAAGAGCAACTCGAATCAATTTCTTGTTCTTTCGGCCATGGCTCGAGACGTGCTAAATGTGCCGATTTCAACAGTCGCATCAGAGAGCGCATTTAGCCAAGCAAGGCAGCAGCTAGGAGATACCCGTCATTCATTGGGCAGCAACGCTTTGGAAATTCTAGTGTGCTTCAGAGATTGGATAAGATCAGAACGGCGAAATCAAGGGCGTGCCGAGGTAGACGAAGAGGAGGACCAAGAAATTGGAGATATAATGGTTTATGGTTCCGATTCAACCAATGCCGGATACCTAGAACCTCATGTTGACATGGAAGAACTTACAAAAATAATGCAAAATATGTGATGTACTATTTCTTATTTTTTATAGTTGTTGTAAACTTTTATTTTGCAAGTTAAAAAACAAAAAAAAATCAAAAAAGAACTTGCAAATTAATTTGAAGTATTAAAAATATAAAATGAAAGCTTTCGGAGTTTGTTCCTTACACATTGCCTATTGGTCTTATTAAATAATTTTTTGTAGCCACTTGCTTTCTAATTTAAATTTTATAATTTTAAAATACAAATTTCAAATTTAAAACTTTAAACTTTAAACTTCAAAGTTTAATTCTAAGCCTTAAAAGTTTGCAAATAGCCAAATACTTAAGTATCAATAACATTGAATAAGAAAAATAAAATTTAATTTAAAAAAAATATACCGTAGCCCGGCCCACCCGAACCCGTTTAGCCCGAACCCGATCGGGCTCTAAATAACCCAAAATTTTCCAACCCGCCCCCAGTCCGTTATCCCAGCCCGCTAAACAGCCCGCCCGATAAACGAACTGGCTGGAGTTTTTCCCGTTAAAACCGTCCCAGCCCGCCCGATAAACATGTATAGTTCTTACTGCCCACTAGCTATTCAGGGTTCCTCTAGTGGGTATTCAGGCCATCAGGGTCAGACTTCAGGTCAGCAGTCCACCATACCGAGAGGTTGTTTCAAGTGTGGGGATCTCAGTTATGTGTGGAGGTTCTGCCCCAGGCTTCGGGGCAAGGCAGTGCAGCAGGATCAGCAGCCTACGATTATAGCACCAGCTGTCCTACCAGCCGTCCTAGAGGTAGAGGCCAGTCAAGTGGCGCTCCAGCTAGGTTCTATGCTTTTCCCACCATACCAGTTGTAGTGGCCTCAGATGTCGTGATCACAGGTATTATTTCTGTCTGCGGTAGGGATGCTTCAGTACTATTTGATCCAGGGTCTACATATTCATATGTGTCATCTCTGTTTGCTCATTTCCTGGGTAGTTCCTGTGAGTCACTGGGTACTCCTATTTATGTGTCCACTCTTGTGGGGGATTCTGTTGTTATGGGTTGGATCTATCGGTCCTGTATTGTTACATTCTGTGGATATGAGACTAGAACGAATCTTTTGCTGCTTGATATGACCGACTTAGAGGTCATTTTCGGCATGTACTGGTTATCTCCATGTCCTTTGGCTTGATTAACTCCCCAACGCCGTTTATGGATTTGATGATCAGGGTGTTCAGGCCATATAATGATTTGTTCTTCATTGTCTTCATTGATGACATTTTGATCTTCTCACATAGCATGGAGGAGCACGAACAACATTTGAGAGTGGTGCTTCAGACCTTGCGGGAGCAGAAGCTATATGCTAAGTTCTCCAAGTGTTAGTTCTGGCTAGATTCTGCAGCATTCTTGGGGCATGTTGGATCAGGCGAGGGTATTAAGGTGGATCCCAAGAAGATTGAGTTAGTTCAGAGTTGGCCTCGTCCTACTACGGCGACTGAGATCAGGAGCTTCCTGGGGTTAGCAGGTTATTATCGCCAGTTTGTGGAGGGCTTCTCATTTATTGCAACACCTTTGACTAGATTGACCCAGAAGGGTGCTCTGTTCTATTTGTCTGATGATTGTGAGGCGAGCTTTCAAAAGCTCAAGACAGCTTTGACTACAGCACCA
This sequence comes from Nicotiana attenuata, assembly GCF_001879085.1. Lineage (NCBI taxonomy): Eukaryota > Viridiplantae > Streptophyta > Magnoliopsida > Solanales > Solanaceae > Nicotiana > Nicotiana attenuata. Next base: position 36,883,949 of record NC_032000.1, on the reverse strand, counting down.
GTTCTAGTGTTGTCTTCCGGTTCGGGGATGTAAACCATGTATCGCGATGCTTCACGCGTTAGCTTGGGTTATGTATTGATGCAGGAGGGGCAAGTTATTGCATATGCTTCACGTCAGCTAAAGATCCATGAGTAGAATTACCCTGTGCACGATTTAGAGTTAGCCGTGATTGTTCATGCTCTTAAGATCTAGAGGCATTATCTTTATGGAGTGTCCTGTGAGGTTTACACCGACCATCATAGTTTGAAGCATTTGTTCAAGCATAGAGATCTTAATTTGAAGCAGCACATGTGGCTTGAGTTACCGAAGGATTATGATATTACCATTCTTTACCATCCTGGAAAGGCGAATGTAGTTGCGGATGCCTTGAGTAGAAAGGCGGAGAGTATGGGTAGCTTGGCATTTATTTCAGCAGAGGAGAGGCCATTATCCTTGGACATTCAGTCCTTGGCTAACAGACTTGTGAGGTTGGATATTTTAAGAGCCCAGCCGAGTTCTTGCATGCATCGTTGCCCAGTCTTCACTATTGGAGCATATCAAGGCTTGACAGTTTGATGATCCGCACTTGTTGGTTCTCAGAGAGAAGGTACTACAGGGTGGTGCCAAGGATGATACTATCGGTGAAAATGGTGTCCTGCGACTCCAGGGTTGTCTATGTGTTCCTTATGTCGGTGGCTTGAGGGAGAGGATCCTAGAGGAGGCACACAATTTACAGTATTCTATTCTTCCAGGTGCTACGAAGATGTATCGCGACCTGAGGCAGCATTTTTGGTGGCGACGGATGAAGAAGGACATAGTTGAGTATGTTGCGAGGTGTCTAAATTGCCAGCAGGTTAAATTTGAGCACCAGAGGCTAGGTGTCCTACTTCAGCAGATGACTATACCTGAGAGGAAATGGGAGCGCATTACTATGGACTTCTTAGTTTGGTTGCCGTGGACCTTGTGGAAGTTTGATGCAGTTTGGGTCATTGTCGACAGGTTGACCAAGTCGACACACTTCATTCCGGTGGTGATCACGTATACTTTAGAGTGGTTAGCCCAGATTTACATTCAGGAGATCGTTCGGTTGCATGGCGTGCCTATTCCCATCATTTTAGATAGAGGCCTCAGTTTACATCGCATTTCTGGAGGGAAGTATAGAGTGAGTTGGGGAACCACGTAGAGCTCAGCACAACATTTCATCCACAGACCGACGGGTAGTCGGAGCGGACAGTTCAAATCTTGGAGGACATGCTCAGAGCATGTGTGATTGACTTTGGAGGGTAGTGGGATCGATTCTTGCCTTTGGCCGAGTTTGCTTACAACAACAGTTATCAGTCCAAAATCGAGATGGCTCCATTTGAGGATTTATGTGGTTGAAGGTGTCGTTCTCCCATCGGATGGTTTGAGCTTGGTGAGGCTAAGTTATATGGCACTGATTTGGTGAAGGATGCCTTGGAGAATGTAATGTTGATTCAGCAGCGACTTCGCACAGTGCAGTCCAGACAGAAGAGTTACGCGGATCAGAAGGCGCGTGATGTATCATTCATGGTGGGCGATAAGGTTCTCTTGAAAGTCTCGTCGATGAAGGGAATCATGAGGTTCAGGAAGAAAGGCAAGTTGAGCCCAAGGTTCATAGGTCCATTTGAGGTGTTGAGACGAGTTGGGGAGGTTGCCTATGAGCTTGCTTTGCCTCCTATTCTATCGGGAGTTCATCCGGTTTTCCACGTGCGTATGAGTTTGCTTTGCCTCACAATTCAGTTAGATGAGAACCTGGGTTATGAGGAGGAGCCAGTTGCCATTGTTGATATGCAGGTCCGTCAGTTGAGGTCCAAGAAGATTTCTACGGTAAAAGTTCAGTGGAGGGGCCAACCAGCCGAGGAAGACTTGCGGAGCAGATATCCACACCTATTCAGCACTCCAGGTATGATACTAGACCTGTTCGAGGACGAACGTTTGTTTAAGAGGTGGAGAATGTAACGACCCGACTGGTCGTTTTGCTTTCTAGAACCTCGTTCCCCTAACCCCATATGTGCTTTTACTTTTTTGTGACTTGAGGGGATGGTTAGTTTGGGCTTTGGAAGAGTTCGCGCCGAAATCGGAACACTTGGTTCCATGGTTTGACTTTAAAAGGCTAAGTTTGACTTCGGTCAACATTTTGAGTAAATGACCTCGGAATAGGGATTTGACGGTTCTAATAGTTTGTATGATAATTTCGGACTTGGTTGTATGTTCGGATTGGGTTTTGGATAACCCGGGGATATTTTGGCGCCTAATAGTGAAAGTTGGCTCTTTGAAGGTTTTAAAGTTCTTTAAATTTGGTTTGGAGTAGGTTTTGGTGTTATCAAGGTCCATTTGAGATTCCGAGACTGGGAATAGTTCCATATGGTGATTTAAGACTTGCACGCTAAATTTGGTGTTATTTCGAGTAGTCTAAGTATGATTCGGCGCGTTCGGAGCGATTTGGAAACTTGAAGTTCATATCTTGATTCAATTTGGTATTGGGGCATGATTTTTGGTTTTGTTGTTGTTTTACGCATTTTGAAAGTTCGAGCAGGTCCGTTTATGTTTATAGACTTGTTGGCGTAGTTGGACGAGGTCTCGAGGCGCTCAGGTGTGTTTCGGATCGCCCGGAGCTAAGTTGAGGAACCCAGATTTTCCAGTTCAGGTTTCCTTCTTCGCGAACTCGGGAGGGCCATTGCGTTCGCGTAGAAGGATTTGGGCAGTGGGGCAATTTTCCCTGGCATACACGAAAGCCCACTCGCGTTCTCGTAGAAGGAAGGGACCAGGGAGAGGGGGTCAGTGCATTTGCTCTTCGCGTTCGCGAAGGTGCCCACGCGTTCGCGAAGGGCAGAGCTGGTAAGCCTTCGCGTTCGTGGGGCCCTGGTCGCGTTCGCATAGGCCAAGATTTCATGGGCCTGGGTTGTTGCCTTCGTGAACGCGAGGCCTGTTTCGCGTTCGCGAAGAAGAAGGCAGTTGGGCAGAGAGTTTTAAAATCGGGACTTAGCCATTTTTGGGTTCATTTATTACACTCTTGGGTAATTTTGGAGCTCCAAAAAGGGGATTTCGACCTAGCTATTGAGGGTAAGTAATTTCCACCAAATGTGATTTTAATACATAGATTATGGGTAAATTTTTAACATATAAATTTGTGTGATTTATGGGTTAGATGAAAAACCTAGGTTTTTGATAAAAATGGAATTTATCCACGAAATTTGTTATGGAACTTAGTAAAAATTATATATTTGAGTTCATGAGGTTATGGGTAACAACTTTCTTCGAAAATTTTCAGAATTCGGGCACGTGGGCCCGGGGGTGAATTTTAGAAATCCTACAATTAGGGTTGGATAATCACTTTAATAGTTGGAATATGAACTTTTGAACATGTATTGATTAATTTATATACCATTTGACTAGTTTTGGATTTTTCGGCACCGAGTTGAGGCTTTAGATTGAATTTGAGGCCGGGAAGTAAGCTTTGAAACGAGGTAAGTCTCTTGCATAATCTTGTAAGAGGGAATTTACCCCATAGGTAGTTCAAAATAATATTTGTGTGTTATTGTGGGGACTATGTAAGCACGACGTGACGAAAGTCCGTGCGTAGCTACAATTTATGCTTATTTTCGGGTAGTTTAGGACCCAAATCATGAATTACTTGTAATATTTGCACTTACTTATTAATTTAAATGCCTAATTTATATTAAAACTTGTTGGAATAATTGTAAAAGACCGGATTTCATTTGCTTAAGCTTTAAGCGGATTACTTGACCGTAAATAGAAATTTTATTGCATAGTGTATTGGCCTTATTTTAACATGAAAGTTAAATGCTTATAAAGTATACTCCCTTCTTGTGGATCGGGCCGAACGCCTCGGCAGTAGAATAAATGCATCTATGGATCGTGCTGCACGTCCTTTGGCAGTGTACACATAATTCTGGATTGGGCGTACGACCTCGGCATAATTCGTGCTTAATAATACTCGGAGCATAATCATGTTTGATATTAAATTATGGTTGTGAGGTTACAAGTATAAATGACAGGAATTTATTAATTTGTCAAAGAATTTAATTGACCCTGCTCGTTAGTGAGTTATTGTTGTTATTTATATAACCCCTGCTATTTTAGAATTTCTGTATTTAAATTGTTAGCCTATAGTAAGTGTCGAAGTCGATCCCTCGTCACTACTTCTTCGAGGTTAGACTTGATACTTACTGGGTACATGTTGTTTATGTACTCACTCTACATTTCTGCACTAACCGTGCGCGATCTGAGGCAGGTGCATCTGGCGATCACACCGGCGCGTACCCTCGTTAATTGGAGGCCTAGTGGTGAGCTGCTTTTCCTGAGCCGTTCCGCAGCATCCTAGAGTCTCTACTTACTTTTATTTCTGTCTATTTTGATCAGTAGCTAGAGTTTTTTATAATCTATTAGTGCTCATTCACTTGTGACACCAGATCTTGACACACACACTAGTAGACTTGTGATTGTAGTTTATTTCTATGGTTATGAATGCACTCAGCTACTTTCGTTTTATTTATTTTAAGCTTGTTGTCTCTTAATCCTTTAAATCAAGGAAAGTTCAATTACTTGAAATTTTATTAAAAAGGGGATACAAGTGGTTAGTTCACTGTTGGCTTTCCTAATGGCGATGCTAAGCACCATCACGACCTATAATGAAATTGGGTCGTGACAACACTGAATGTATCACTCATATTTATCTTGGCAGTTTTTATATGTTACTGAACGTATCACCCATATATATATATATATATATCATCCTTATCTTAGCATATTTCACATAGTTACTTAAGAAGATTATAGACTCCTTATACTTTAGGCTTTTTGAGGACTAATTTACGAATTGCAAGATTATCAGGCACAACTTTTCTATTTACAAGAACTTGATCCAGAAGATTCACTGCACAGATTTTAATAGGTAGCGATCGAGGTGGCAAAAGCAGGGGCGATTTGATGGGGAGATTAATAAATTTTTTTGTTTATGTTCAAAAAAATTATAATAGTGAATTTTATAATTTATTTTTAATTAGGCAATATTAAAGATTGTAGGAAAAAATATAAAATCTTTATAAAAAGGAAATAAATAAAGACTATCTACTTTTTAATAGTATAAATATTTTAGAATTTGAAATTAAATTACTCAAATCTTCTTATTAGTAAATAAATTTTCTTACGACAAGATCGAAGGTAATATATTTCAAACACTTAAGATAAAATGGAGAATTACTAGTTATATTACCCCATAAGCAAGTTAGTACAAAAATTAGTCAATTTTAGAAACGGATTGAAAAAAGATATGCATAAGTTGAAAAAATAGTCTTACCTTAACCAATTCATCTAATTTGTCCAAAAGTTGAATCAAAATCTGCATATCTTTTGCATCATCAAATGAAGAACTTGACCCCACGAAAATTGAATATCCATTGAAAGCTCTCTCGTAATTCTTCAGGGATATATCCACCCGATCAAACAAATAAAAGATTAATACGATCTCTAATAATAGAAATATCATAAATATATAGTAACAAACATGTGTCAATTTTTGCAGGCTAGCGTTGGTTTCTTACCACGACCCATTTGTAATGCATATTTGGGTAAAGTTTCTTTATTTCATCATATTTGTTCTAAAAAATAGGTCAAACATTAGTCCGAATAGGCTTAAGAGGCTAGGATGGCAACACTAGGCTGGCAACACACAACTTACTTTTTTGTAAGCATTTGATGATAACAAAAGTGTCTCTAGATCCCACTCGCCACAATGAAAAAAAGATCATTGATAGGCATTTGCTAGGGCATCTACAAACAACAACAAATCATCCTCATTGTCAATATATAATTTATGTGAATAAAAATTTTGACAAGTCGCTTACATCAATAAAATCCCTCTTCATGTCAAGATCCACCGCTTTCTGTACTTTTTTAATGCTTTCGTCAATAATTTGAAAGCCATTTTCATGATCTGGACATACAGAAAACAAGAGGATACCATCAATAAATAGAACTTTAGAACTAGAATTTTTTATTTTTAAATATATTAACTGTGTCATATAGATATATAGTAATGCTTCACTTGGAGCAAGCCACACTGCAAGCATTGACATCTTACAAACGGCTCCTTTCTGTGGACGTTGCGCTGAACAAATAAAAGATGAAGTATATGTATATTAATAAATAGGAAATGATAATTACTTTTAAACTCGTAATCAATCCGAATTAAATATAAAATTACGGGGCTTTACTACTATGTTAAAATAACAATAATAAAAATAAAAATAATGGTAGATTTTTGTAACAAATTTAAAAAGGACTAATTTTAATGAAATTAAATAAAACTTTAGAACTAGAAGTAGAAGAATAATTACTATCATAGCAAGGGAACATTCCGTGCAATTTTTAGCTCTAACTATATCTATGTTCTTCTGAAGAGTTTGAAAAACATTTCCAAGCGTTTGTGATATTTGAATTGTACTCAATCTAGACAAAAAATTAACATTAAGAAAAAATCAGAATGCAAATTTGAACAAGGATTCACAGATTAGGTTAGGCATATAATTCTTTCACTCAGAGATTTCTTGCCAATGTTTTATGTGTCACGACCCAAATCGATGGCCGCAACGGGCACTCGGTACCTTACTCAACCGAGTACCTACGTAACGTATCTTTCGTTTCATACTATCATAGGTAAATGAGCCAGAGAGGTTGTAATGAGATAAGTACAATAAAATATGGAGAAATACTCGACATTGGACGATCCAACATGTAATCCAAACTTATACATATGATGTACGGGCCTATAAGGCCAAAATAATCACTCGTATATTGAATATAGGCCGACTAGGCCATATAATCTTTTACGTACATGACATCTGTCTACAAGCCTCTAAGGATACATAATTATCATAAAGGTCGGGACAGAGCCCCGCGATACCAAACAATACACATCAAAATCTTACTGACCAAACGAGCAACTCCGGAGCAAATAGAGTGCACCAACATCATCCGCTGAGCTGATCGCCTACTTGGAGGACTCTCGACCTGTCTATCGAGACCTGCGGACATGAACGCAGCGTTCCCAGGCAAAAGGAACGCCAGTACGAATAATGTACCGAGTATGTAAGGCACATAAATAAGTACATAACAGGCATGAAAGGAATATAGAGTAAATGACTCAACCTGTAAGTCTTGATAACTCTGTAAATTATGAAATAATTATAGTGTCATGCATATGCGTATGAATGTCATGTTGTGCATAGGTACATGTTTCATAACATCATCAGGCCTCTTAGGGCATCCCATCATATCATCTCGGGCACTGTGGGCAAAATCTTCAACGTATACCAGCTGATCAGGTGGTGGTGCGTATATAACGCCATAACCTTTTTCCCATATCCCATATAAATATAATATACATATATATGCGTATATAACGCCATCTGGTCATGGGTCAATGTACATATATAAATGCATGAAATGCATAAGAAATACGTTAATAAGATTTTCTTGGAATGCCATAAAAATCCATATGCTTTTCGGATAAACTTTATCAAATACGTATTTTTCTGAGACCCATGAACAGAAGATATAATAATAATCCACATGGGGATTTAAGAATATAGACACCCCTAGTATTTCTATGAATAGAGTTATTTATGAAAGTTGTGTATTTTGCTCGTTTCATTTGTATTATTTGGATCATACCAAAAAGAAAGAAGGGATAGCCTTAACATACCTGAGCCGATTCTCTTAACAATCTCTCTAACTCACGTCTTTGTGACAACACGTAACAACGGATCGGAGTAGGGGAAAATCCGTATGATATTCTTGAAAAATATTGCATCGTATTTTCACAGAATCGCAAAATCTCGTCGCTATTACGTAGTATAAAATTTCGTTGTAAATTTTAGAATTGCCGTCGTACACTTATCTTATACTGCGTTGTGTATACTGTTATTGCCTTGGGTAATATGTATCATCAAGATCATACATTTGATACAAGATTGAAGTTCATCCTTTTTGATTAAAAGAAAGCAAAAGTGGGGTCAAATCTTCAAATCATGCCACATATGTATTAATAATGCACGAGTCACCATGTACTTCAAGGCAAATCTGCCACACTATATCTTGGATTATTTCAAGGCAAATCGGCCACTTTATATCTTATCCAAAATATTTTGGGTAATTACCAATTACCCACATAATTTAGAATTATCTCAACTTGCTAAAAATATTACTCACTTTTAACACACTTTATACACCGTACTATCATGGTCATATGGTACCTTGTATGGTAGTAGTCCATAAATATCGGGTATTAAAGCTCGGCCCGAATTGTATCCCCAACACGCCAAATTTGGACGAAAATTCATTTTCTTTGACTTGCTTCCCCATTCACCTTCACGAATTTTTCTCATCACTTGTTTGAAATAGTATAATCCTTATAATCTCCAAATAATCTTTTCCTTAGACTGATGTCAATTACCTTACGACAAATTCAACGTACAATACTAAAGGGTGCGACATCGTCGTAATTTAATACTGCGAAGCGTAACATCATCGTAATATAACACTGCGGGACGTAACATCAACGTAATATTGCGGGGCGTAACATCATTCCCCCCTTTGGAACATTCGTCCTCGAATGTTGACTGATGCTCTTATCATTTTCATAACTTATAGCTCTTGTAAATACCTTAATACTCTTTTTGCCATTTAGACAATTGTTCTGTGAATAAATCCAAAGGCCAGGGCATTCCCCCTTTTAGGTTATTTCCCACGCCATGACTTGTAATCGAATTCCTTCCAATCTTCTAATTGTTGCTACCTTCTGTCATGCAGCCTCTACGATGCTGATCTTGTAAGTGTGCCTATGCGACTCTCCTCTCCTTTTTCCTCCAGCTTTTAGCCAATCTCTAGGCCTTACTTTGTAAACATATATAAGGCTCAATAGGATACCTCTCTAGGCATCTATAGGTGTACTGAAGTTCTTCGCTCGATACTTTATAGAACTTATGAATATTGCTATATCTTATTTCATAGACCTGGTTATCCATTCTATGACTTTACTGCATCTACGTAAGTCATACTATACCATAACTCTTACTTCGATTTATCGTTACAGAGGTCTGCAACTAACTCCAGGTTACTCTCGTTGCTTATCCTTAAGACTGATGGTCTAATCTCATCTCATACTGTTGAACTTTTATCCATCTATTGTTGATTCACCTTAATGTTGATCCATCATCTACCACTAATAACTTGATCTCTTATGTAACACCGCCGTTAGGGCTCGTGTCTCATCGGGGACATCTGGATAATTAGATTGATACACCTAGGGGTGATACAATACTTCCATAACCGTACTTTATAGCATCCCAATGTGACTCACCTTATATGGGTATTTAGTCCCTTACAATTCATGAAATCCTCTTTAAGTCATTATTCACTCGAAGGCCCAAACGTCATCCTTTATCTATCACAATCACACTGTCATTCTACTACCATGGCAACATTCTATCTCTTCTTATTGCTACTAGTCTTAGACTCCTTTGAGTTCATTCAGGCTATATTAAGCTTTCTATAACTTAGAGAAACTATCAGCCCTTTTTTTTCACATTCTTAATCCCAAAGACTTATCCATTTTCGTCACCTTCTCACTTTCCCTTTTCTTGTCATTACTCCTGCCTTTCTAAAACCTTGTCATTCTATCATACTTTAGCTTGCGACCGATTTCCTTATGCTTTTTTGGGACATCAAACGAGACCTCACATCGTCTCTAACTCTTCTTTTACTCTCTAATTAGACCTTTTGGTACTTAGAACCCATAGGCCGGAAGGTATTCCACGGACGACGCTGCTATCATTCCTGGATATGAAATCCTCGCGCTTCTAGCCTCTTATCTGTAGACTATTCACAACCTTCTGCATTTGAGTATCTCGTATTATGTTCACCTTTACTTTACTTATCTTATAATCTTGCATCACGTCTTCTATCTCTCTCATGACCTCCCTTCCACATAGGTATAATTCACATCCACAATACTTACACCCCTGGTGCATACACGATCTGGTGGTAGCTCTAATTGGCTTTCTCGTAGAGCCATTAAAGAATATAGTTGTTGTGCTATCTCTCTTGCACCTCTAATATCAAGATTGATTCTGCTATGTTCTTAATCATGATTCCTATAACTTCTGGGTCCAATAATCTACTTCGTTGATGTAACTCTTTAGTTTCCTCCTTCTTCTGATCAACCTTTATGTCGGCTTAAGTTATATTCCAATCTGCGGCTCATGGTATTAGTTATTACTTTAGCCCTTCATGGACGCTATGGAATGTCCATGATACAATCTTCTAACAATTCATTCTTTGTCTATGACCTGGGCTCAATTCTATCTTTTGACTTATACTGGAATCTTCTACGGCTGTATGATTGTCAACATAGATGTTGCATGGATAATACTCTGAACTCTTAAGTGCGTTCATATCGTAACCAACTCTGGATCATTTATCGGATAATTTCTTTCGTTCCATCTTAGCTTTCATTCAACATATGCTATTACTTTTCCTGGTCTTTCTGCCCCCTTGTTACGTCCATACTTAGCTTATCTTAGTGCCCATACATGCCAGAGTTTTCGTGCAACTCATATAATCTCGAATATTACTTTTAATTTTACTTCCCGTTCATTATCCACGGTAGGTGCCACTTTCCTTTAGAGTGCTTACAACGTTGTTGTGAGACTGTTATTACACGACCATTTCCTCTTTAGGTTGTTGTGCTTAGGTTGAAGCCTTTTTTCTTATTTTCTCAGCTAGTCTTTCGTTGTAGTACTTAGGTAGAACCCTTGACTCTCGTAAAGCTGTGAGCTTATTACGGACCTTTTGGTGTCCTTCCTTGCCTATAATCATCGGTAGTTGCTTACCTCCGTGTCCTTGTGCTTGTAGGGTTGCTTCCGTACTGATATTTTGACTGTCTTCCCAGTGGCACTTTAGTTTATCCCCGTAACACTCATACTGTATCTTTAACTACCCCGACTCCTATTTGAATATATCTCAAGTATTATAATGACATTACTGCGAGGTTTAATTCTCTATGTTGGGGTTTACTACATTTCTCTTGCATGATCTGCTGATTGTCTGTAACTTCTTGTCTAGTCATGACTAGGCTCTTCCTGAATCAACTACTAACTACTCGTCGGCCCATTCTCATATCCATATTCCACGTAATCTCTCTTGGGTTATTTCCTTTGTCTAACTTACCTCTTGCGCTGGCTCCTTATTTATTAATAACCTTCCGGTCAGGAACCCTTACTTCCTTTTTCTGATGTCGTGCTTACATAATGTTCTGGAATCATAGCATATCTGTAAGATTCGGATAAGTGCTATCTCATTCCTTTCTCATTTTTATCGCACTCTTCCTTTACCATTCCATAGTTACTAGAACAACTTAATTCTGTCTTAATGTCACATCACTCCATATTCCCCCCTTTAGGGGAGTACTAAGATTTAGTGCTATGATAATCTACGTATAGATGTTTTACCTTTTGTAACGATCCGGCCGGTTGTTTTTAGAATTTACGCCCCGATCCCCTATTAACTGCTTTCCCCGTGTTTGTTTCTGCTATTGTGAGTTGCCGGGAGGAATTATTTGGAATTTCGGAGAGTTTTGGGACACTTAGTCCCTAAATGAGAGTTTAAGTTTTGGAAATTTGACTGTAGTCGGAACAGTGTGAAGACGGCCTCGGAATGGAATTCTGATGGTTCCGTTAGCTCCGTTGGGTGATTTCGGGCTTAGGAGCGTGTTCGGATTGTGTTTTGGAGGTCCGTAGCTAATTTAGGCTTGAAATGCCGAAAGTTGAATTTTTGAAGTTTCCGGTTCGATAGTGAGATTTTGATCTGAGGGTCAGAATGAAATTCCGGAAGTTGGAGTAGCTCCGTAGGGTTGAATGTGATGTGTGTGCAAAATTTCAGGTCATTCGGACGAGGTTTGATAGACTTTTTGATCGAAAGCGTAAATTTTGAGTTTTTGAAGTTCTTAGGCTTGAATCCGATGTTAAATTGGTGTTTCGATGTTGTTTTAGGTGTTTTAAGGATTGGTATAAGTTTGGATAGTGGTATATGACTTGTTCATGGTTTTGGTTGAGGTCCCGGGGGCCTCGGGGTGATTTCGGAGGGTTGTCGGAAGGATTGGAAGTGGTTTAAAGCAGCTGAAGCTGCTGATCTCTGTCATAACCGCACCTGCGGTTAGGTCCCGCAGGTGCGGAGCCGCAAAAGCGGCGTTAGGATCGCAGAAGCGGAAATGGAGGGGGTCAGCAGGAGCCGCAGAAGCGGGAGCTTCACCGCAGAAGCGGATTCGCATCTGCGTAAGGGCAATCGCAAGTGCGAAAGCCAGGGCTTAGTGAATTGTCGCAGATGTGACTTTTGGTCCGCAAAAGCGGGACCGCAGGTGTGGTTTCATGGCCGCAGAAGCGGATTAGCTGGGCAGAACATATAAATAGTTGCCTTCGTGAAATTGAGTTATTTTCACCTCTTTTCAAACGGGAAGAAGCTTTGGGGAGCATTTTTCAAGGGGATTTCCAGAGGAATTCATTGAGGTAAGGTCTTTGATCCTTAAACTCGTTATTGAGGTAATTTTTATCATTTTAAACATGAAATTTGAGGGGAAATTAGTGGTAAATTAGGGGTTAGGGCTTGATTAATTGGAGACCTTTGAGTGATGATTTGAGGGACCATTTGAGGTCCGATTTTGGTACTTTTGGTATGCATGAACTCGTGAGAGTACGAGGTTTCTGAAAATATAAAATTTACCCGATTTCGAGACGTGGGCTCGAGGGGCATTTTGGTCATTTTACCTAATTCCGCGTTGTAGCTTAGAGTTTATTTGTTGAATCAGTTACTTGAAGTGTTATTTACATTATGCAATTGAATTGAATAGATTTGGGTCATTTGGAGTCGAGTACTCGTGGCAAGAACGTGGTTTCGGGTTGATTTTGAGCTGGTTCGAGGTAAGTGGCTTGCCTAACCTTGTGTGGGGGACTTCCCCCTTAGGATTTGGTATATTTGTTATTTGAAATGCCTTGTACGTGAGGTGATGAGTGCGTACTTGTGCTAATTGTTGAAAAATCCGGTTTTTGCTAAGTAACTAAGACTATGTTTTCTTCTCCTGTTATTACTACTTGCAATTTAAGCTGTTGTTAGCTTAGAGAAGCATGTCTAATTCACTTACTTGTTTTATTTGCTTAGACTGCCTTAATTGGGTTATATGAAGCATGTTAGGTTAGAATTTTCCTATTTTCCCTCAGTATTAGGTACAGTTTAATTGAGAATCCCTCGTGTTATTGCTGTGTGCTTTACTTTGGGACTACGGGACGACATCCCGGGAGATTTCCCTGTACGTATTGTTGATTTGAACTGAAGTGAGGATACCAAGAGATCCTCGGGATACCAAGAGATCCCTAGCATGAATTGAGGATACCAGGAGATCCCTAGCGTATATTGAGGATACTAAGAGATCCCCGGGATACTGAGAGATCCCCGGTTATTGTCTCTGTTAAGAGTGGTATTTCTTGTGATTGTTTTTGTCTCTGTTTCAGTTGTCGTTATCCTTATTATCCTATATTAATTCTTATCGTTAGCTTTGAGTGTATTGTTTTATCTTATTCTGTTATACCTTATATTTCATTTAATCTCAGTAGGGCCCTGACCTTCCTCGTCACTACCTGATCGAGGTTAGGCTTGACACTTACTGAGTACCATTGTGGTGTACTCATGCCCTTCCTGCGCATGTTTTTCATGTGCAGATCCAGGTACCGCGACTCAGACTCATCACGCTCGAGGCGAGGCATTGTAGAGACTCCGAGGTATATCTGCTGCGTCCGCAGACCGAAGAGTCCCTTTCTACTCTTGCTTTAAGTATTAGCCCTTCTGTATTTTCCTTTTTTGTTAGATATTCTGGAGTTAGATACTATTTAGACATTCAAAGGCTTGTTATCATGAGATTCCAGGTTTTGGGAAATGTTATTAGTTTCGAGTGTTGACATTCTGTATGTCGGGCGGCATTTCAAACATTATTTTACTTCACTATTTTGGTTTTTAAGCATTTCTTCCGCAAATGTTGTTTATATTCCGCATTGTTAGGCTTACCTAGTCGTAGAGACTAGATGCCGTCACGATGTTTCACGGAGGGCGAACCGGGGTCGTGACAAGTTGGTATCAGAGCTCTAGGTTCATAGGAGTCATAAATCACAAGACGGTTTATTAGTGTCTCGTGGATCGGTACGGAGTCGTCTTATCTACGAGAGGTTATGTAACTGTTAAGAAAGTTTCACTTCGTTTGATTTCCTTATCATGCGAGATTTTGATATCACACTTCTAAAATTCTATCTTCTATTCTCTCACAGATGGTGAGGATACGTGCTACTCGAGATGATCAGGCACCCGCGCCCCCTACTAGAGCCGTTAGAGGCCGGGGCCGGGGTAGAGGCCGAGGACGCGCTCGTGGTGCAGCCAGAGCACCCGCGCAGCTGCCACCGAGGTGCCAACAGCAGTGCCAGCCGGAGTCCAGACACCTAATACGTCTGTTACTACTACTCCAGCACTCCAGGAGATCTGGCGCAGTCTATGACTATGTACACCACTCTAGCTCAGGTAGGGTTGCTTCCCCTTGCTGCAGCTACATCCCAGGCCGGGGGAGGAGCACAGACTCCCGCCGCCCGCACTCCTGAGCAGCGAGTGCATGTTGATCAGGTCCCAGAGGTTATTCCTGTATAGCTGGTAGCCCCAGCCCAGCCCGAGGAGAGGGTAGTAGTTTTAGAGGAGGAGCAGAAGAGGTTTGAGAGGTTCAAGAAGTATCAGCCTCCGACATTTAGCGGGCTAGCCTCAGATGATGCCCTTGGATTTCTTGAGGAGTGCTAACGTATCCTCCGTACTATGGGCATATCAGGATCGAGCGGGGTTTCCTTCACTACCTTCCAGCTTCGAGGAGCCGCCTATCAGTGGTGGCGGCTTATGAGTTAGACAGTCCGGATGAGGAATCTTCCCTGACTTGGGCTCAGTTTTCAGATATGTTCACGAGGGAGTATGTCCCCAGAGTCTCAGGGACGCTTGGCGCGTAGAGTTTGAGCATTTGCGCCAGGGTACTATGACTGTTTCGGAGTATGCTGTCCGTTTCACCGACTTGGCTAGACATGCACTAGCCTTGGTTTCCACGGTTCGCGAGAAGGTTCGCCGGTTTATTGAGGGGATTATTCCCAGCATCCGGTCTAGAATGGCTCGTGAGTTGGAGATGGATATTTCTTATCAGCAGGTGGTGAGCATTGCTAGGACGATTGAGGGTATGCATGCTAGGGATAGAGAGGAGAGGGAGGCCAAGAGGTCTCGAGAGTCGGGCCATTACTCTGGTTCCCGTGCCCCAGCTGCAGGTCGTCATGGTAGGGGTTATACGAGCCGTCCGGTTCATTCAGCTCTTCCAGCAGCCAGTGGTATTCCAGCTCCTCCCAGACCTCAGGAGCCTTATTATGCACCTCCACTATCTAGTGTGCCTCCTGCACGGGGTGCTTCCAGTGGCCAGTCCAGTAGATCTGGCCTGAGTCAGTCACAACCTCCACGTCCTCCCAGAGCTTGTTTTAAGTGTGGTGACACACGCCATGTGGTGAGGGATTGCCCTAGACTTGGGAGGGCTGCACCTCCACAGACTTCTCAGCCACAGCGCGCCCCACAGAGTTCTCAGTCTATGATCAATGCACCAGTTGCTACCTCACCTGCTCAGCCAGCTAGAGGTGGAGGTCGGGGAGGTACTCGAGGGGGAGCCCAGGCTAGATACTATGCTCTTCCTGCCCGTACTGAGGCTGTCGCCTCCGATTCTGTCATCACAGGTACTATCTTGGTCTGTCACAGTGATGCATCGGTTCTATTCGATCCAGGCTCCACTTATTCTTATGTGTCTTCTTATTTTGCTCCGCATTTGGGTGTATCTCGGGATTATTTGAGTTCCCCTGTTTATGTTTCTACTCCTATGGGAGATTCTCTTGTTGTGGACCGCTTTTATCGGTCATGTTTGGTTGCTCTTAGTGGTTTTGAGACAAGAGTCGATTTATTGTTACTCAGCATGGTTTATTTTGATATTATCTTGGGCATGGACTGGTTTTTGCCCCATTATGCTATTTTTGATTGTCACGCCAAAACCGTGACGCTGGCTATGCCAGGTGTACCGCATGTTGAGTGGAGGGGTGCTTTAGATCACACTCCCAGTAGAGTTATTTCTTTCCTTAAGGCTCAGCGTATGCGTGGAGGGGTGCTTTAGATCACACCCCCATTAGAGGTATTTCTTTCCTTACGGCTCAGCGTATGGTTGAGAAGGGGTGTGACGCATATCTTGCTTATGTGAGAGATGTCAGTATGGATACCCCTTCTGTTAATTCAGTCCCAGTAGTACGGGATTTCTCTGATGTGTTTTCAGGTGATCTTCCGGGCATGCCGCCCGATAGAAATAACTCCCTTTATTATACCCTCTTCTGCGGGTGTGGTAGGAAAAAAAGGAGGTGTGACAGCTCTGGCGACTCTGCTGGGGATCGAACCCAGAATCTCTGGTTTCGCAGACCAGAATTCGAGCTTAGATATATTGTTGTATTTGGCTTTATCTGATTTTCTTACATGTTTCATGCTTAACGTGCTAAATGTTTACCTCTTTGATATTATCTGAACTGTATATATAAACTGTGCCGAAACCCTTCTCTTCTCACCTCCGGGGATGTGCATACTGGTTGAGACTCCCTATTCTGTTAGTGTCACACCTTGAAATAAGAAAGAGGCCGGACAAGTTACTAAGCCGGACGATCCCGCGGGTCCCCGGTACGTAGCCCCCTCCTCGACTCGAGTTGTCCGCACGGGTACACAGTCTAGAACACATACCCAGGTTTTGAACCTAGAAGAACTTGACTCCATGCCGGATCCCTAGTAGGAACGCTTATCCGCATCACGTGCATTTTGACTTAGGGGACTCAACACAGGGGTTGGGTCCGTCTAGGACAGGTGTACCCGGAATAATGGACCATCCTGATGCATCCTACTTGTGCATTTATCTGTTTTGGACTCGCATGCTGACCGACTTCGAATATCTGGGAAATATTGAAAAAAAACAAAAGAGAGCGAAAAAGAGAAAATAGCAATGTGGAGAGTTAATTACCTATGCTAGAAAAACCAATGGCCAAGTACGTGCCGAAATGCTGCCGGATTTTTGAGAAAATGAAAGAAAAAAAAAAGAAAGAAAGAAAAGTGGTTTTGTTTTTAGTTTGTCTTATGGAATAGCAAAAGGAGTTTTATTTTCCAATTATCTTAGTTTATTTGCCGCTAAAAGAAATTACAAAAAGAGTCTTGCTTTCAGAAAAGAAAAAAAAACCAAAGAAAAGGGGGTTTTATTTTCAAATTAGGGGTATTTTCCAAAACAGTTAGATTTATTCACCCGAACTACGCTGGTTTGATTCTCACCGGATGTGAGATACGTAGGCAACCTTCATCGGGTCCAACCACCCTTTTGCAAAAATAGCCAAAAATGTCAATTTTTATTTTTGTCATAAATAAATCAGGGGGTGCCGTTTTGTCAAAAATAGCCGAATGTCCCCAAACGGGTGCCGGAAGAATGGCCATCTTGAGTCATTTCCCAACGGTCAATGGGTACAGCCTTAAAATCTTCTCCCCGAAGTGCTGAAAGGCCGTAACTGCAAAACCGGCCGTTTGTTTTAAATTGGAAATTTGAACGAAAATAGTGTTATTTGCTTTTTTTTTTTAGGTCAAATAAGTTATTAAATCACCTTAATAAATGTGCAGGATGAGCACGACTCAAAATGAACCCTTTTCAATCATGCATAAAATCCCTTTGGAGTTGCGTCTGTGGTGGAACGATTTGGGCAAAGAAGGGCAAGATGCGGTCAAGAAACATTTGAAAGGGCTCACCGGTCTACTTGATATCGTGCCTCGGGGAGATATTATTAGAGCACTGGTCACATGTTGGGACCCAGCACATAATGTGTTCCATTTTTCGGACTTTGAGCTTACCCCGACATTGGAGGAAATAGCTGGCTACATTGGAAAGGATGAGGTTCCTTTGAGGCACAAATACTTGGTTGCTCCCAGAGTTGTAGCTGTACACAAATTTCTAGACTCCTTGAAGATAGTCAGGGCCGTCCATAACACAGACCTGGCAAATGGTTTTTGTACCCTAAGCTTCATATATCATCGCTATGGTCATATTGGGGGGTTCAACAACCCAGAAAGTAAGATATGTAGCAAAGGAAACCGCCAGAAGTGGGAGGAGCATCGATGTTTCGCTTTTATGGTGGCCTTCTTGGGGCTTTTAGTATTTCCGAGGAAGGATGGGAACATCGATATAAAAATAGCCGGAGTCGTCAGCACGTTAATTACCCAGGCCAAAAGTACACTTGCACCTATGATATTGGCCGACATCTTCCGTGCTCTTACAACTTGCAAAGCCGGGGAAACTTGCTTCGAGGGGTGCAACTTGTTATTACAAATGTGGATGATCGAGCATCTGTGTCATCGCCCTCAGTTTTTGAGCTACGGGTCTCCAGAAAAAACATGCATAGAAGAGTTTTACACGAGGACTAAAGGAGCCAAATTGCCGGAAGGAGTCACGGGATGGACAACATATTTCCGGTCCCTCACGGCTAGCCGAATAGAGTGGACACTGGGATGGTTACCCGTTGATGAAATCGTATATATGCCGGCAGCCCGACCACACTTCCTTCTAATGGGGCTTAGAAGCATTCAGCCTTACACCCCGTATCGAGTGTGAGGTGCTGGG
>NC_032000.1:36841338-36857648 GCF_001879085.1 Nicotiana attenuata | reverse complement strand
AAGATTCGGGAGCCAGATATCCCGAAGACTGCCTTCAGGACTCGGTATGGTCATTACGAGTTCCTTGTTATGTCATTTGGGCTGACTAATACCCCAGCAGCCTTCATGCATCTTATGCACAGTGTTTTCCGGCCATATCTCGACTTATTCGTGATTGTCTTTATTGGTGACATTCTGGTATATTCCCGGAGTCGGGAAGATCATGAGCAGCACCTGAGGACAGTGCTCCAGACCTTGAGAGAAAAGAAACTATATGCTAAGTTCTCGAAATGTGAGTTTTGGTTGGATTCCGTGGCGTTCTTAGGTCACGTGGTCTCGAGTGAGGGTATTCAGGTGGATCCGAAGAAAGTGGAGGCAGTGCAGAGTTGGCCCAGACCATCCTCAGCTACAGAGATCCGCAAATTTCTTGGCTTGGCGGGTTATTACCGTCGATTTGTTCAGGGGTTTTCATCTATTGCAGCACCTATGACCAGACTGACCCAGAAGGGTGCTCCGTTCCAGTGGACGGAAGAGTGCGAGGAGAGCTTTCAGAAGCTCAAGACAGCTTTGACTACAACCCCAGTTTTGATATTGCCTACCGGTTCGAGGTCTTATACTGTCTATTGTGATACCTCGAGGGTTGGCCTTGGAGCGGTATTGATGCAGGACGGTAGGGTGATTGCCTACGCATCCAGACAGTTGAAGATACATGAGAAGAATTATCCTGTCCATGATCTTGAGTTAGCTGCTATTGTTCACGCCTTGAAGATCTGGCGTCATTATTTGTACGGTGTGCCTTGTGAGATTTATACTGATCACCGGAGTTTGCAGCATCTATTCAAGCAGAAGGACCTTAACTTGCGCTAGAGGAGGTGGTTAGAGTTGCTGAAGGACTATGATATCACTATTTTGTATCACCCGAGCAAGGCCAATGTGGTGGCCGATGCTTTGAGCCGCCGAGCAGAGAGTTTGGGGAGTTTGGCTTATTTACCAGCAGTAGAGAGGCCCATGGCGATGGATGTTCAGGCCTTATCCAGCCAGTTTGTGAGGTTGGACCTTTCGGAGCCCAATCGGGTTCTAGCTTGCGTGGTCTCTCGGTCTTCCTTGTTTGATCGTATCCGGGAGCGTCAGTTTGATGACCCTCATTTGCTTGTCCTCAAGGACAAGGTGTTGCATGGCGATGCTCGAGATGTGACTATTGGTGATGACGGGGTATTGAGGATGCAGGGTCGAGTTTGTGTACCCAAATGATGGGCTTCGGGAGTTGATTCTAGAGGAGGCCCATAGTTTGCGGTATTCCATTCATCCGGGTGTCGCGAAGATGTATCAGGATTTGAGACAGCACTACTGGTGGAGGCGGATGAAGAAAGATATAGTTGGATTTGTAGCTCGGTGCCTTAATTGTTAGCAGGTGAAGTATGAGCACCAGAGACCAGGTGGATTGTTTCAGCAGATAGAGATTCCAGAGTGGAAGTGGGAGCGGATCACCATGGACATCGTATATGGCTCCCACAGACTTTGAGGAAGTTCCATGCCATTTGGGTTATTGTGGATCGGCTGACCAAGTCCGCGCATTTTATTCCTGTGTGTACTACCTATTCTTCGGAGCGGTTGGCGGAGATTTATCTCCGAGAGATTGTTCGTCTGCATGGTATTCCAGTTTCCATCATTTCAAATAGAGGTACACAGTTCACATCACGATTCTAGAGAGCCGTACAACATCAGTTAGGTACTCGAGTGGAGTTGAGCATAGCATTTCACCCTCAGACGGACGGACAGTCCGAGCGCACTATTCAAATTCTTGATGATATGCTCCGTGCGTGTGTGATTGAGTTTAGAGGGTCTTGGTATCAGTTCTTGCCATTGGCGGAGTTTGCCTACAACAACAGCTATCAGTCCAGCATTCAGATTTCACCGTATGAGGCTTTATATGGTAGGCGGTGTAGATCTCCGGTGGGTTGGTTCGAGCCGAGTGAGGCTAGATTAATGGGCACAAACTTGGTACAGGATGCCTTGGAGAAGGTTAAGGTGATTCAGGATAGACTCCGTACAGCCCAGTCCAGACAGAAGAGCTACGCGGACCGGAAGGTTCGTGATGTTTCCTATATGGTTGGAGAGCGGGTTCTACTTCGGGTATCGCCTATGAAGGGCGTTATGAGATTTGGGAAGAAAGGGAAGTTGAGTCCGAGGTTTATTGGCCCTTTTGAGATATTGAGGCGTGTTGGGGAGGTTGCTTATGAGCTTGCCTTACCCCCCCAACTTGGCAGGAGTTCATCCGGTATTTCATGTCTCGATGCTCTGGAGGTATCACGGTGATCCGTTACACATGTTGGATTTCAGATCAGTCCAGTTAGACAAAGATCTATCTTATGTTAAGGAGCCAGTGGCGATATTGGATAGGCAGATTCGAAAGCTGAGGTCAAAGAACATTGCATCCGTGAAGGTTCAGTGGCGGGGTCAGCCGGTCGAGGAGGCGACTTGGGAGACCGAGCAGGATATGCGCAGCCGTTACCCTCATCTTTTCACTACTTCAGGTATGTCTCTATGCTCGTTCGAGGACGAACAAATGTATAAGTGTGGGAGGATGTAACGACCCGGCCGGTCGTTTTTAGAATTTACGCCCCGATCCCCGATTAACTGCTTTCCCCGTGTTTGTTTCTGCTATTGTGAGTTGCCGGGAGGAATTATTTGGAATTTTGGAGAGTTTTGGGACACTTAGTCCCTAAATGAGAGCTTATGTTTTGGAAATTTGACCGTAGTCGGAACAGTGTGAAGACGGCCTCGGAATGGAATTCTGATGGTTCCGTTAGCTCTGTTGGGTGATTTCGGGCTTAGGAGCGTGTTCGGATTGCGTTTTGGAGGTCCGTACCGAATTTAGGCTATGCCAAAAGTTGAATTTTTGAAGTTTTCGGTTCGATAGTGAGATTTTGATCCGAGGGTCGGAATGAAATTCTTGAAGTTGGAGTAGCTCCGTAGGGTTGAATATGACGTGTGTGCAGAATTTCAGGTCATTCGGATGAGTTTTGATAGACTTTTTGATCGAAAGCTTAAATTTTGAGTTTTTGAAGTTCTTAGGCTTGAATCCAATGTTAAATTGGTGTTTCGATGTTGTTTTAGGTGTTTTAAGGATTGGTATAAGTTTGGATAGTGGTTTATGACTTGTTCATGTTTTTGGTTGTGGTCCCGGGGGCCTCGGGTGATTTCGGAAGGTTGTCGGAAGGATTGGAAGTGATTAGAAGCAGCTGAAGCTGCAGATCTCTGTCATAACCGCACCTGCGGTTAGGTCCCGCAGGTGCGGAGCCGCAGAAGCGGAAAGGGAGGGGGTTAGCAGGAGCCGCAAAAGAGGATTCGCATCTGCGTAAGGGCAATCACAGGTGCGGAAGCCAGACCTTAGTGAATTGTCGCAGATGCGACTTTTGGTCCGCAAAAGCGGGATCGCAGGTGCGGTTTCATGGCCACAGAAGCGGATTAGCTGGGAAGAACATATAAATAGTTGCCTTCGCGTAATTAAGTTATTTTCACCTCTTTTCAAACGGGAAGAAGCTTTGGGGAGCATTTTTCAAGGGGATTTCCAGAGGAATTCATTGGGGTAAGGTCTTTGATTCTTAAACTCGTTATTGAGGTGATTTTTTTCATTTTAAACATGAAATTTGAGGGAAAATCAGTGGTAAATTAGGGGTTAGGGCTTGATAATTAGAGACCTTGGAGTGATGATTTGAGAGACCATTTGAGGTCCGATTTTGGTACTTTTGGTATGCATGAACTCATGAGAGTACGAGGTTTCTGAAAATATTAAATTTACCCAATTTCGAGATGTGGGCCCGAGGGGCGTTTTCGTCATTTCACCTAATTCCGCATTGTAGCTTAGAATTTATTTGTAGAATCAGTTACTTGAAGTGTTATTTACATTATGCAATTGAATTGAATAGATTTGGGCCATTTGGAGTCGAGTACTCGTGGCAAGAACGTGGTTTCGGGTTGATTTTGAGCCGGTTCGAGGTAAGTGGCTTGCCTAACCTTGTGTGGGGGACTTCCCCCTTAGGATTTGGTATATTTGTTATTTGAAATGCCTTGTACGTGAGGTGACGAGTGCGTACTTGTGCTAATTGTTGAAAAATCCGGTTTTCGCTAAGTAACTAAGACTATGTTTTCTTCTCCTGTTATTACTAATTGACTTACTTTATTTATTTGCTTAGACTGTCTTAATTGGGTTATATGAAGCATGTTAGGTTAGAATTTTCCTGTTTTACCTTGGTATTAGGTTGAGTTTAATTGAGAATCCCTTGTGTTATTGCTGTGTGCTTTACTTTGGGACTACGAGACGGCATCCCGGGAGATTTCCCTATACGTATTGTTGATTTGAACTGAAGTGAGGATACCAAGAGATCCTCGAGATACCAAGACATCCCTAGCATGAATTGAGGATACCAAGAGATCCGTAGCATATATTAAGGATACTAAGAGATCCTCGGGATACTGAGAGATCCCCGGTTATTATCTCTGTTAAGAGTGGTATTTCTTGTGATTGTTTTTGTCTCTGTTTCAGTTGTCGTTATCCTTATTATCCTGTATTAATTCTTACCGTTAGCTTTCAACTGTATTGTTTTATCTTATTCTGTTATACCTTATATTTCATTTAATCTCAGTAGGGCCCTGACCTTCCTCG
Source organism: Nicotiana attenuata (assembly GCF_001879085.1). Taxonomy (NCBI): domain Eukaryota; kingdom Viridiplantae; phylum Streptophyta; class Magnoliopsida; order Solanales; family Solanaceae; genus Nicotiana; species Nicotiana attenuata. The sequence continues at coordinate 36,853,003 of NC_032000.1, read as the reverse complement.
TTACTACCCGACCGAGGTTAGGCTTGACACTTACTTAGTACCGCTGTGGTGTAAGTACCGCTGTGGTGTACTCATGCCCTTCCTGCGCATGTTTTTCATGTGCAGATCCAGGTACCGCGACTCAGACTCATCACGCTCGAGGCGAGGCGTTGTAGAGACCCCGAGGTATATCTGCCGCGTCCGCAGACCGAAGAGTCCCTTTCTACTCTTACATTAAGTATTAGCCCTTCTTTATTTTCCTTCTTTGTTAGATATTCTGGAGTTAGATACTACTCCCTCCGTTTCAATTTATGTGAACCTATTTCCTTTTTAGTCCGTGCCAAAAAGAATGACCTCTTTCCCTATTTGGAAATAATTTTCCTTTATGCAATGATTTATAGCCACACAAAATATATGTGCTTCATTTTACACCACAAGTTCAAAAGTCTTCTCTCTTTTCGTAAACTCCGTGCCCCAGTCAAATGGGTTCACATAAATTGAAACGGAGGGACTATTAGACATTCAAAGGCTGATCATGAGATTCCGGGTTTTGGGAAATGTTATTAGTTTCGAGTGTTGATATTCTATATGCCGGGCGGCATTTCAAACATTATTTGGAGAAATGTAACATCATCGTAATATAGTACTGCAGGACTTAATATCGATGTAATATTGCGGGGCGTAACATTATGGATGGGCGATGAATGAATTGAGCAAGTCTATTAACGACGAAGGAGATATCAGGCCAAGTGGTAGTGAGGTACTGAAGAGCTCCAACAACTTGGCGGTATTCAGTAGCACTGGCAGAGGGAGAGCCATCATCCTGAAGAAGAGGTTCAGAGGATGAGATAGGTGTAGATACTCCTTTGGCATTAAGCATGTTAAAACGAGACAGAAGTTCAGCAACAAATTTGCTTTGAGTAAGTAGGAGACCTTAGTCGAATATGATGACTTCAATGTTGAGGAAGAAGTGTAGTGAGCCTAGGTCCTTGATGGAGAATCGCTGGCCAAGTTAATTGATCACAGAGGTGATGTGAGAGCGAAATGAGCCAGTAACAATGATATCATCTACATAGATGAGCACATAAAGTAACAATGTCGGATTATTGTAGATGAACACTGAATTGTCCGAATAAGATCGTTTGAAGCCACATGAGACAAGAAACTTCCTTAGAGAGGTATACCATGCACGTGGAGCCTGAAGCAATCCATAAATAGGTTTGTGAAGTTTGCAAATGTAATCTGGATTTTGTGGATCAATGAAGCCTTGTGGTTGATTCATGAACATAGTTTCTTCAAGTTGGCCTTGTAGAAATGCATTATTAACGTCGAGTTGGTACAGGTGCCACCTTTTAGTAAGAGCAAGAGAAAGAATTAGACGGAGGGTGCTATGTTTAACCACATTACTGAATGTCGCATGGAAGTCAATGCCTGGACGTTGATGAAAGCCCTTGTCCATAAGACGGGCTTTGTAGCGCTCAATAGAACCATCAGCCTTATGGTTAAGTCGAAAACCCAACTTTCAACCTACAACATTTTGAGCCGAGTTAGATGAAATGAGAGACCAACCATTATTGCGCATAAGTGCAGTGTACTCTTCACGCATGGCTGCACACTACGCAGGGTGTTGTTGAGCTTGTTTGGCAGCGTTTGGGGGTGAAAGAAAACGAAACTGGAGACGATGTGGCCAGATAGTCAACTATGCATTTTGGTTTAAATATTTTATTGTTGGAACATGTGACAATGCGTCCATGAGAAGGCATATTTGTTACGACCCGGCCGGTCGTTTCATGAGTTACCGCTTCATTTCCCCCCATTTCTTCTACTTATTGCTTTGTTTATCGGTTCTATGTGTGATCGGGTTGGTTTGCTCGGGTCGGAATGGTTTTGGTAAGGTTTGAGACACTTAGTCTCTTTTGAGGAAGTTTAAGTTGGAAAAGTCAACCGGATGTTGACTTAGGTGTTAGAGGGCTCGGATGTGAATTCTGATGGTTAGGATAGCTTAGAGAGGTGATTTGGGACTTAGAAGCGTGATCGGAATGTCTTTTGGAGGTCCGTAGGAGATTTAGGCTTGAATTGGCGAAAGTGGAATTTTGGCATTTTTCGGTTGATAGGTGAGATTTTGATATAGGGGTCGAAATGGAATTCCGGGAGTTGCAGTAGGACTGTTGTGTCATTTGGGATGTGTGTGCAAAATTTCAGGTCATTCGGACGTGGTTTGATAGACTTTTTGATCAAAAGCAGAATTCGGAAGAATTTGGAACCTTAGGCTTGAATCCGATGTGTTTTGGTTGATTCGATGTTGTTCGAGGTGTTTTGAGGATTGGTATAAGTTAGAATAGTGGTATATGGCTTGCTGGTGCTTTTGGATGAGGTCCCAGGGGCCTCGGGGTGATTTCGGATGGTTGGCGGAAAGTTTGGAGTTGAGTTTGAGAGCTGAAGCATTTTTGTTGCTGTCATAACCGCAACTTGCAGTTGGGAGGCTCCAGGTTCGATACCCGTAGAAGCGGAAGGCAGCCGCAGATGCGGCCAAGTAGGCGAGCAGCTGGAACCGCAGAAGCGGTGAAGAGGGCGCACCTGCGGTAGCGCAGGTGCGAGATTTTAACCGCAGATGCGGTATTGGTCATTTAAGTGAAAACTGCAGATGCGGTGTCTTGGACCGCTGATGCGGTGGGTAGACCGCAGGTACGAAAAGCCTGGGTCAGAATGTATGTAATATTTCCTTCGCGATTTTCAGAGGTTTCACCATTTTTAAACACGATTTCTGGAGCTTTTGGGCGATTTTGAAGAGAGAATTCAAGGAGACTTCATTGAGGTAAGGTTTTGGATCATAAAAACTCATTTCTATGGTATTATTTCACGGATTAGAGCTGTAATTAGAGAAATTAAGGGTTAAATATGGAGGAAACTAGGGCTTGGGAACTTAGGCCTTTGATTAAGGATTTGAAGGACCATTTGTGGTCGGATTTCAAAACATTTGATATGTATGAACTCGTGGGGAGATAAGGAGTCTAATGATGTAAAATTTATCGAATTTCCAAACATGGGCTCGGGGGTCGGGTTTGGTTAATTTCGGGATTCGTGTTGTTTTTCGATTGTTTTCGAGTGGGCTTTGTCCCCTTAGCATATTTTGATGGTTATGTACTGATTTTGCCTAGATTTGGAGCATCCGGAGGCCGATTCGAGGGGCAAAGGCATCACGAGCTAGAGTTTTGGGCCGGATTGAGGTGAGTAATGATTTTAAATGTTGTCCTGAGGGTATGAAACCCCGGATACACATCATTGTGCTATGTTGAGGTGACGCACACGCTAGATGACGAGCGTGGGGTCGTGCACCGTTGGGGGATTGTGACTTAGTCCATCCCAAATGACCGTTTTACCGCGTATTTGATTGCAAACTGTTTAATGTTATCATGTTTGGGCTAAAGGCCATATTTGGACTTCGTGCCAACTGTTTGGACCCTTAGAGGATTTTTACTGCAATTTCCTCACTGTTTTGAGTTTATACTTGTACTCAGTCATGCTCTATTCTACTGTTTTCATAAATCAGACATGTTTACTCTGTTTAAACACATTAAATTATATTTTGGGCGACTAAGTAAGGCCGAGGGTTGTGTTATGAGGATACTTTTGGGTCGGGATGCACGCCGCAGCGGTGATACACTGATTATGATTATGAGGCCGAGGGCCTGAGATTTGTACGCCACGAGGTGGCGTGTTGATATGAGGCCGAGAGCCTATTGATTATATCATGAGATGTCTTGATATTGCGCTTGGGCCGTAAGGGGCCCCTCCCGGAGTCTGTACACCCCCAGTGAGCGCGAGTACCCATTGTGATGTGAGATATAGCCCGAGGGGCTGGTGTTGTTCCATGTTATTGCCCGAGGGGCTGATTCTGGTGATATTATGCCCGAGGGGCGGATTTTATGTGTTTATCTTTTCTAGCTGCCTTGTTATTTATTTGTTTAACTGTTGAAAAATTGTTTTAAAGAAGCTTATACTGACTTAAGGTGTTTTATGAGATTTCACTATTAAATGCACTTTATTGATTTTACTCTGCCTCTTTATAGCATGTTGTTTGATTTTACGTGATTTCCTACCGCTCAGCCTTCATTTATTGTTATTACTCACTGAGTTGGAGTACTCACTTTACTCCCTGCACCTTGTGTGCAGATTCAGGCGCTACAGGTCCTCCTAGTAAGGGTTGATAGCTTCCAGCAGATTTCCAGAGTCCACTAGGTAGCTGCTCGGCATTCGCAGCCCAGTGTTTCTCCCTCTTATCATTGTTTCTTTTCCTTAGTACTGGATTTTGTAATAGACTGTGTAGTCCTTTTTCCATATTTCGAGACTTATGTTAGATGCTCATGACTGGTGACACCCTAATGTCGAGTTGTGTTGGTTATTTTCCGCAATTATACTGTTTCACTTATATTTTGGGATTATTAGCATGTTAATGACTATAATTGTGTCATTATGATTGTTTAAGATGAATTGGGAGTTGTGTCATCTGGCCTTGTATTCACGAGAGGCGCCATCACGACCGGGTCTGGGTTTAGGGTCGTAACAAGTTGGTATCAGAGCCTAGGCTACATAGGTCTCACGAGTCATGAACAGGTTTAGTAGAGTCTCGCGGATCGGTACGGAGACGTCTGTATTTATCCTCGAGAGGATGCAGAACCTTTAGCAAAACTTCATATTCTTGAAATCCTTGTCGTGCGAATCTTTTGATCCGAGTACTAAACTTCTATTATTCTATTCTCTCACAGATGGTGAGGACACGAGCGACCGGTCAGGATGGATGACCACCAGTACCACCAGCTGGGGCCACTAGAGGCCGAGGGCGCGGTCGAGGCCGTGGTAGGGGCAGAGGTGTAGCCCGCACAGGAGCTGGGGCAGCACCTGCAGATCCACCAACCGCCCTAGTTCAGGATCAGGTCCCAGTTGTGGACTCTCCAGCAGCACCAGCTCAGGCACCAGCTGTGCCCATTGTGATTCCGGTTCTTCAGGAGACCTTGGCCCAGATTTTGACAGCATGTACGAGTCTGGCTCAGGCGGGGGAGGCTCTCAGACTTTCGGTTTCTATGTCGTAGCCACTTCTCAGGCCGGGGGAGGCTCTCAGACTCCCGCTGCCCGGACACCCGACCAGGTTGTTCAGGGATTGCAGACACCGGAGGCACTACTAGCCCAGCCGGTGGCCGTTGCTCAGGGTTTCGTAGCTCCAGGTATTCCAGAGGACGAGCAGTGCAGATTGGAGAGATTTGGCAGACTCCAACCTCCTACTTTCTGTGGTGCAGAGGGCGAGGATGCCCAGGGTTTCTTGGATAGATGTCAGAGGATTATTCGCACCAAGGGTATTCTGGAGACCAGCGGGGTTGCGTTCATGACTTTTCAGTTTATGGGAGCTGCCTTCACTTGGTGGGAGGTATATGGGAGGCGTAGGCCTGCTGGTGCGGCACCACTTACTTGGCAGCAGTTCTCCGCTCTATTTTTGGAGAAGTATGTTCCACAGTCCCGCAGAGAAGAGCTGCGTAGGCAGTTCGAGCAGTTGCGACAGGGGGATATGACTGTTACTCAGTACGAGATGAGGTTCTCGGAGATAGCTCGTCAACGATTTGGCTGGTTGCTATGGAGAGAGAGAGGATCAGGAGGTTTGTTGATGGCCTCACATATCAGCTTTGGGTTCTCATGACTAGGGAGAGAGTGTCAGGTGCTACGTTTGAGGAAGTTGTTGATATCGCTCGTGAGATTGAGGCACTTCATCGCCAGGAGCGCGAGGAGAGGGAGGCCAAGAGGCCTCGAGGACATGGTAGTTTTGGGGGTGCTCCTTCGAGGGGTCAGTTTCAGCATGGCAGAGGCCGCCCGTTCAGGCACGCTCAGTCAGCTTGCCCAGGTTATCGTGGGGCATCATCGGGCCATGGTTCTCACGGTTCTCAGCAGAGTCATTCTTCACTTAGTGCCCTTCCAGCCCAGGTGATGTTCTAAATGTTAATACCACACAAGAGGGGGAGTGATTTGTGTGGTACCCAATTTTCGATCTAAAAGAACTTGGTTCTTCTAGGTGTACTTATTACTACTGTTTGAGGAATTAAAAGTACATAAAATAAAGAACACAGAGATTTGTACGTGGAAAACACCTGGCTCAAAAGGTGAAAAAACCACGACCTACTACTCAGTAGGATTTTCCCAAACTTCCACTAAAGTCACTGAGCCAAAATAGCATTTACAAAACTCTTGTAAACCTAAGGATTAAACTCTAATCCCGTTGTGGCACACAGCCTCAGCTGTTGCGACAACTTCAAGTTAACTCTAACTTGAATACTCAAAGTACCTAATACAAATGCTTCTATGAAAGCTGAAAGGTACAAGTTTAAATCACCTACTACAATTGAACTAGAATAAAAGAAAGACACAATGGAATTGGTTCTTCTATCTTGTCCATGTAGCTTCAGGAATGCACACTTGAATCTCTCATAAATTGCTTGCAAAATTGCCTCGCTCTTTTGCTCTCAGTTTAGTTTAACTTCTGCGTTTGTGCAACTCCTGTAAAAGAGAACAATCATTGTTATTTAATGAGTTAGTAATTTGAGTTTGATTAAGACTCAATTGCTAATCTTCCATCGAAGTTGAGTCCTTGAACAACACAAACTCCAACCCTATCCTTTATCCGGATTGTGTTCTCTTCTCATAAAGAGACTTTCACTCCTTATCCAATATGCAACCTTTTCGATTAGTTCAGGAGATATTGATGCTTGATCACTGGGACTTATCTCCTTCACGTGCATCTCACATGTATAGGTTAATAAATACTGTGCCTCACATGATGGACCTGGTCCATGACTGAGTTCATTTGTCATTCTTCAAAACTTCACCTGAACTTGGGCCAACAAATTCCCCCTTTTTGATGATGACAAACTCTGTGCTTTTACTGATCAAAAAATCTGTAAGAACTCAGCTTAACCATCAACACTTAACTTAGAATTTTAACTTATCATCAAGGACCGATGTGACGACCCAGCCCGTCGTCACGTGAGTTACCGCCCCATTTCCCCCATATTATGTTTCTCTATGCTTCATTGTTGGTATTTGATGTGATCGAGTTGATTTGGATTGGTTTTGGTAGGAAATGAGACACTTAGTCTCTTTAAGGAAGGCTTGAATTGACGAAGTTAGTATTTTGGCGAATTCCGATTGGTAGGTGAGATTTTGATCCGAGGATCGGAATGGAATTCCGAGAGTTGCTGTAGCTTCGTTAGGTGATTTTGGATGTGTGTGCAAAATTTCAGATCATTTGGAGGTGTTTTGGTTGGGTTTTTGATCGAATGCGAGTTTCGGAAGATTTGGATGAACTTAGGCATGGAGTTGATGTAATTTGATGGTTTAGGTGTTATTTGTGGTGTTTTGATGATTCGAGCAAGTTTGAATAAGGTGTTGGATTATGTTTGTGTTTTTGGTTGAGGTCCCGGGGGCCTCAGGATATTTCGGATGGCTATCGGGGAGTTTTGAACCTTGGTGAATTGCAGGTTTTTGCTGGTATCAGGTGTTTCCGCATCTGTGGAATATAGGCCGCATATGCGGTTTCGCAGATGCGAGTGTTTGGTCGCTGGTGCGAGTTATTGAGGTAAGGGGATGTCTTCGCAGATGCGGGCTTGGAGCCGCATCTGCGGTGCCGCAGATGCGGTAGATGTGTCGCAGAAGAGGAAGGGTGTGGATTTGGCATTTCCGCAGAAGCGGACAACCATCCGGAGAGGCGAGGTCCGCATAAGCGGTAGAGGACCGTAGATGCGGTCGTGGGTTTTAAATGAGGATCCGTAGAAGCGGTAGACGCAAATGCGGTAATGGGACCGCAGATGCGAAAATCCCTGTTATCAGAAGGGTTTTTAGAGTTCATTTGTTCCGCGAGCTTAAGTCCATTTCCACCATTTTTAAGCAACCTTGAGAGCTCTTGGACGGAATTTGAAGGGGATTTCGACTAGGTGTGATTGGAGGTGAGTTCCTTGGCCTAAATACATGAATTAATGGTAGAATTTACATGGAAATTGTGGAACATCAAAAAGAGGGTAAAGCTAGGGCTTGGAAATTTGGTATTTCAAAGTGGAATTTGAGGAGTCAAATGGACTCCGATTTTGGTAAATTTGATATGTATAGACTCGTGGCGAGATGAGGAATCCGGTGATGTTAATTTTCTGATTTTTCCAGAAGTGGGCCCGGGGCTCGGATTTTGCCATCTTCGTGAATTTCGATGTTTTTCGAGTCTTTTCGATTGGGTTATAATCCTTTAGCCTATTGTAACGTATTCGTTGTGGTTTTGGCCAGATTCGACGCGCGAGGAGGTTGATTTGCGAGGCAAGGGCATAGCGAGCTAGGATTTTTGCCGGCTTGAGGTGAGTAATGGTTATAAATGATGTCCTGAGGGTTCGAAACCCCGGATTTGCTCAACGTAGTGCTATGTTGAGGTGAGACACACGCTGCATGATGAGCGTGAGGTCCATTACTGCTGGGGATTTGGACTTGGTCCATCCCGATTGATGATTCTACTGTGTTTTTGACTGAGACTTAAATTATATCATTATAGTTTGGGCTAGTTGCCATGTTTAGGGCCTTGTGCCGACCTGTAGAACCCTTAAGGGTAATTGTATATGATTGACCTCACTTTACTCGTAAAAAAAATCATACCCTCAGTCATGCTTCTAACTGTTTAATCTAATATGAACCGGCTTTGGTATAACTAAGCCAAAAGGAGAGTAATATGTGGGCTGAGATCCCTATCTTATCTTAGTATGCCCGAGAGGCTAAGTTATAGTGACTGAGCGGGGTTGAGAACCCCATAGTGAGGGTATTTGATATGTTATGGATCGGGCTGCACGTTGCAGCAGTATATATTTATATGGATCGGGCTGCACGCCGGAGCAGTATATTATTGGATCGGGCTGCGCGCCGCAGCAGTACATTCATATGGATCTGACTGCACGCCACAGTAGTATAGCGCTTGGGCTGTAGGAGCCCCTCCGGAGTCTGCACACCCCCAGTGAGCGCAGTCGACTATTATTATTGGATCGGGCTGCACGCCGCAGCAGTATATATGTATATATGGATCGGGCTGCACGCCGTAGCAGTATACTATATGGATCGGGCTGCACGCCGCAGCGGTATAATTATGATTTCGGTTTTCGTGAGGAGTAAATGAGTTGAGTTTTATCTTATAGGATTTTTACTTGACTTCTTCATTCAGTTGCTGTTTAAATGTTCTTACTGCTTTGATATAGAACTGCTTAGTGCTTTTTACGAGATTTCTTTCCGTCAGTCATTATTTATTGCTATTACTGTCACACCTCCTTTTAAATTCACTACACCCGCAAAGGCGTAGTAAAGGGAGTTATTTCCAACTTGAAGTGACAATCGAAACGGGATTATTTTTTAGAGCATTCAGAGTCGCCACTTGGGAATTTTATGGTGTCCCAAGTCACCGGTTGCATCCCGAATCGAGGAAATTATGACTTTGTTCATAGTCAGCGAACCAGAAATCCGAGTAAGGAATTCTGTTAACCCGGGAGAAGGTGTGAGGCATTCCCGAGTTTCGTGGTTCTAGCACGGTCGCTCAACTGTCGGATTTGGCTAAATATCTGATTTTAATACATGTTTCGATTTATGTGTTCTTTTGTAGCTTTGGTTCGCTGTTATTGTTATTGTTTTTCGAGGGAATTGCAACGTCGTGAAAATGCGTCTCGAACCACGTCGCACCAGTGCACCCGTGATTTTCGATACATTTCAACTCCGTTGAGAATTGGATTTGGGTCACATAAATGTGCACCCGAGTTTAGGGAGGTGAGTTATCAAAATATGCGCCTAAAAGACTAACGCGTTATTATCTTTAAGGAAGGCCGTGAAATTTTGCTAGACGGCTCACTCCGAAATCTAATATTTTAGTAAAAGTAACCCAAAATAAACTACAATTATCTATCGTGTGTTGTCTTTAAAACGGCCTTAAATGAATCATTATGAACATGTTCGAAAACTCAGATCATTGGGCCTCAATATTAGTCCAAGGGGGGAATGCAAAATTTCGATCCAGTTTTTAAGGGTGTAAACCAGTTGTGGGCTTCTGCACAGGCCCAAATGGGAAACGAATTTGAACTGGCTGTGATGTGCCTAGGCAGAGTTGAGGCCCAATCGGGTCAGAATAAGCTGTTGAGCCTTGACCCATTGACATATCCCAATTTAAAATAGACGGCCCAGGTCCTAGTAGCCTCTGAACTTAAAAAGAGATAAGGTATATTCATTCAAATTAAATGGATCACTGGTTGACAAATTTTCAATTTTAAACTAACTGATTACTGTGGATTCCTGTAAAGTTAGCTAGTGGTCATGGAACAAATTGCATCTGCTAAATTCAAAGAGCTGGGGGGTAACAAAGATGCACTAAATAATTAATCCTACTGATTTCAGATGTTAAAAAAAAACTGCAGTTCTACAAATATTTACTGGACATCGAACTGTCATTAATTGATACCAGAATTAGCCTTACGACGTTAACATGTCAAGCTAACATGATTAAACAAACTATATTAGACTAAGACTAATATTTAGCCGAGCAAACGTTAGCATGATAGTTTAAACAGTCCCTTTACATAGTTCGATACAGTCCATATCTATTACAGTGAACATGATAAAGTATCTCAGAACAGTCCCAAACCATTAGGCTAAACAGTTTACTTATACAATCCAGGGCTTATACACGTACAAAATCGAAGTGATAATATGCTATGAAGTTAAATCAATGCCTAACAGTACACCACAGTCCAAGCAGCATAACAGGTGAATACTTGCATTTCATTTCAACTCAGCATTACAGTAGGGTAGATCAAATGTGTACCTGATAATTGCAAACACGAATAGGAGGAGATCAGTAGCAGTGACAGTTTGTAACAGCAGCCCAGGGAGAGGTTAAAACTAGTATTAAACTCAGTTCAATACGGCACAACAATTCTCAACTCGATTAACACAGCAGGACCAAAACACCAACAATTTTCAAACACCAATGCAATCCAAAACCAAACCAGACGACCAGATTCAGTTTAACAATTAGATGGAGTACCCCAGTTGTTCCTGATTTAGCACAGAATGAATATCAAGACAGTTTCGAAAATTTTCCAGGATTTTCAATGGAACAGTGTATTTTTCTCTGTATTTTTCTGTTTTAAAACTCTAAATCCTCTTAGATTCTAGCAGATGTTCCTCACTGTTCTCCTAAAAATTTCAGGCCCCTCCTCTTTCTTCAACTTCAAAACTTCCTTCTCAAGGCAAAATGACTGCCTATTTATAGGTGAACTAAGTCCAATTTTCAGATTTTCTTTACCCCCCTTAGTCCCCATTCTAATTTCAGTGTTTACCCCACTATTTCTGACTTGTTATGCAAGAAACTAACCTAAGTTTATTAGAATCTACACTATAGTCCCTCCTAGAAAGTTTCATGCCTATCACAATCCCTATTCTACCCTCAAACCTCTTCAAAAACTACCAAACCTGCTGAAAGTACCCTTTTCCCATGTCCAAACTACCCTTTAAGCCTCCTGAAATTGCTAGACTACCCAAGCCCCCTTTAATTAACTTAATACTGACTATGGTTAATTTTGTCTAACCTAAATCAGCTATAACCAATCAATCAACCCTAAATATTGCATTAAGAAAC